>NC_069387.1:87508000-87825500 GCF_027475565.1 Acinonyx jubatus | reverse complement strand
TGCACATCCTGTGCATGGACTGATGAGGAGACAGAGCTGTGGCTGAGGCAGCAGACAAGTGGGGTGAGGTCCTGACTCCCAGAAATTGTGGGGAGAGGAATTTGTCAAGACTCTGGAATCCCTGCAGTTAAGCAGGGATTTCTTCCTTCCTTTCCTTTTCTTTTTTTTTAAGTTTATTTATTTATTTTGAGAGAGAGAGAGCACAAGTGGGGTAGGGGCAGAGAGAGAAGGAGAGAGAATTCTAAGCAGGCTCCACACTGTCAGCACAGAGCCGGTTGCGGGGCTTGAACCCACAAATCGTGAGATCATGACCTAAGCCCAAATCAAGAGCTGGATGCTTAACTGACTGAGCCTCCCAGACACCCCAGGAGTTAATAATAAATACGTGTGACTTCATTTTATGCTCCCATTGACAAGGTCTGGACGTGCTAGTTAAACTTTTCGACCAAATTGTAGATGGCTAGACTGATGCGGAATCATACAGTTCCACAGTAAATCATTAATGCAGACACAGTGACTTATTTGCATAAGTTTTAAAACTCTGCTGTCAACAACAAGGCCACTTTCTGAGATGCCTGTCTGTAATCATCCCGCTTAGCAAGTACAGGTGACCTTGCACAGCTGGAGAAGGTTATTCTCTACATATTTTTTCATGTTATTTTTAGTTTTAACACCAGCGCCAATCTCCAGGAGCAATACTGTTTCATTTTATCAAAGCCGAGCCTCTGCAGTCTTGCTTACTTTTCAGAAGGATGAAGATATTGAGGAAAAGAGAAGTTTCTTGTCTCTGGCAAGGAATTAACTCCAATGAAATGGGATGTGCAGCAGCTAAAGAGATACCTAGCTTCAACAAGTTGTGTACATTTGTCAAACTTCAACTACCCACAAGTAAGAATCGTAACAATATGGGACAATTGTCAACCACTTAGATGCCGATAAAATTCTTCTTGGGGGAGGGGCGCCTGGGTGGCTCAGTTGGTTAAGTGACCGACTTTAGCTCAGGTCATAGTCTCAGTTTGTGAGTTCAAGCCCCGCATTGGGCTCTGTGAGCTCAGAGCCTGGAGCCTACTTCAGAGTCTGTATCTCCCCCTCTCTCTACCCTCCCCTGCTCATGCTCTGTGTCTGTCTCTCAATAATAAATAAGCGTTAAAAAAAAAAATTAAAAAAAGTTCTTCTTGGGGGAAGTTACTAAATGTTTGGCAGGACAACTTTGAGAAGGTCCGTGGAGTAGAACTGGTCTGGTTATCTATAGGGTTTTCCTTTGGCTTCCCTGGAGGAAGAACTGGGGTGGATGGGAGAGGGGAGAGAGAGGTTCACCGGGTGTAACAGAGAGAAGGCAGGAGGCTGTGCCCTGCCCAGTAGAATGAAACAGACCCTTAGATGCACCCCTGCAGAGCAGGCCAGAAATGCCTAAGGAGAGGTCTTTCAGGGGACTAGTTGAGAGGCTTCAGTGAAAACCTCTCCCTTCCCTATGAAATTGTTAGTAACTCCTTATACAGACTTTTTTGAGAGGTCAGGAAGGGGAAGGACTTCAAAGGAAGGAAAAAGGACAGGTGATGTCTAAGTTACACGTTAGTATCGGCAATATTTTCTTTCTTCTACCTTTTGTTCCTGAAGGTATAATAAGAAAGGAACAGTGACATGTTCTTTCATTATCAATAAAGACCTCTTGAATTGTACATCTAATCAGGGCTTGCTGACTCATCAGATGGTGATGGTGACTCACATTTATCATCCCTATATATGGATTACATTGGAAGGTGATAATAGAGAGAGAGAAAGGCAAAATGTAATAGGTCTTCTATTATTTCCCAGCCCTATGGAGCTATAGTTGACAAACATATGCTAATTAAGCTTACTTGGAAACCACTTTCCACATACTACCTAACAAAGGTAATTTGTTTTAATAAAAAAGAAAAAAGCAGCTATTTTCAAGGCTTTTACTTCCCTATTCAATCTGTGGCTACAACTTCTAAAGTTCCTAATATCTTGGCCTCTTCTGATTATTTATTATCACTTTACATATATCACATTGAAAGTATTCTTTGTCTTAATTATCTGGAGTTAACAAACATTTAGCGAGGGTCAAAAATGCATTTTATTGGTGCCATTTGCAATGACCTGGATGGAACCAGAGTGTATTATGCTAAGCGAAATCAGTCAGTCAGAGACAAATACCATATGATTTCACTCATATGTAGAATACAAGAAATGAAACGGGGGGGGGGGCACCTGGGTCACTCAGTTAAGCTCTGACTCTTGATTTCAGCTCAGGTCATGATGTCATGAGTTCAAGCCCCATGTCAGGTTCTGTGCCGACAGTGTGGAGCTTGCTTGGGATGCTCTCTCTCTCTCTCTCTCTCTCTCTCTCTCTCTTTCTATCTCAAAAGAAGAAGAAGAAGAGGAAGAAGAAGAAGAAGAAGAAGAGAAAAAAATAGATGAATATGGGGGTGGGGAGAGAGGGAGGCAAACCATAAAACAGATTCTTAACTATAGAGAACAAACTGAGGGTTGATGGAGGGGAGATGGGCAGGGGATGGCCTAAATGGATGATAGATATTAAGGAGGGTACTTGTTGTTATGAGGACAGGGTGTTCTGTGTAAGTGATGAATTACTAAATTCTACTCCTGAAACTAAACAAAACAAATAAATAAAACAACCTTGTTTAAATTAAAAAAAAAATGCCCTCTATTAGAAAATGCTAACAATGTTACTGACATTTTGATCTTGTTTTATTTTTGTTTTGGAGCTGACAGATATGTGTTAAAAATTTTTTGACCTCTTTGGGGTCTGAAGTCTCTGGAGAGGCTCTACCAGAAGCAGCGTAATTGCAGAATCTTCCATCTGGCCGACCAAAGATCGGGAGGGAGAGTAACTGGAACTGGCCAGTAGAGGGCAGTACCGAAGCAAGACAGGACTCCTGAGTTGTGGCTCCCTTCCCATCCTGGCACAGTCAGTGCAGTTTGCTTCTCTGGACAGTGGAAAGCTGAGCAGTGCAGGAGTTCTTGTAAAAATGACCATTTTTAGTCTTAAAAGTTGGGTTCTTAATGACTGCTCTTGTAGAGACAGGTATGCAGGAAGGATCTGGTTGAAGAGATGAGTCTCTACTGTCATCTCCATTGAATTTTGACCAAGAAATTCCAAACTCTTTCCTCATCCGGTGACTGTGCGATGAGCTTCTCCTGACTCAGAGCCATTCACAAATGACTGTAATCTCGCTGCTGCTTCCTTGCTGAGACTTTTGTTTGTTCTGAGACTCATGCCTCTTCCCCAAATCATCAGACAAGAGTATTTACCTTGCTTGGAGTGTTTAGAAGGATGAATAAGGAGTACTTCTTCACATTTCTGGAGGGGAAAGAGGGTCACATACCCCCTGAGTGTGTAGGGACAATACATACTTTCTCCCACAAAAATGCCCATGACCACAAACAAAATTTGCTTCCATAATGTCAAGGGTTCATGGAAACCCCTTGTGTCCATAAAAATCTCAGTTGGGGAAAAGCTCTTGCTGGAATCCAAACGAGCTATAATAAGTCTTGAAGGTTAGGACCATGCTCTAAATAATTACCCAATGTCTTCACCTAGACATCCTACAGGCAACTCAGCACTTTCCTTGTCCCAACTTGCTCTACCTGGCACCCCTTGATCTTTTCTTGGTATGATTCCTGTTCCAGTGACCCTCACTTAAAACTTCAGAGTCACCTTTGATTGCTTTCTCTGCGGTACTCAATGTCAGTCTTATTCAACTCCTTCTTGATGTTTTCATTTTCACCCTCGTCACTTTGGGCTTTTATTAGTCAATCCTGGATTAGAAATTTCATCTCTCACCTCCCGTTTCTTTGTATTCCAGTCTATCCTTCTTACTTTTACTAGGCTATTCTTTTATTTTATTAAGTTTATTCATTTTTGAGAGAGACAGAGACAGAGTGTGAGTGGGGAAGAGGCAGAGAGAGAGAGAGGGAGAATTCAAAGCAGGCTCCAGGCTCTGAGCTGTCAGTGCAGAGCCCCATGCGGGGCTCAAACCCATGAACCGTGAGATCATGACCTGAGTCGAAGTCGTATGCTCAACCAACTGAGCCACCCAGGAACTCTGGGCTATTATTTTAAAATTCTGGTTTGATCGGGTTTCTCCAGCTCTGATTCTTGCCCCCCATCTCTTCTAAAAAATCCTAAGTAGCTTCCCAGAATCTGCTGAAAAAAAGTTAAGTTCTGATAATCAAGTTCAGCCTTTCTTCTTTTTTCTCTTCCATTGTTTCCTCAAGTTGCAGGCAAAATGAAGTACTTGTGTTGTCCTGTATTTTCTTACCCTTTAGCCTTTGCTCAGAGTTCACTTTGTCTAGAATCCTTCTAAGTTAGGGGTTCTTAACATTTGTGTACAATGGGATCTCTCTGGCAGTCTGTGACGCTAATGGGCACTTTCTCAGAATGTTTTCAATGCATAAAATTATATATTCAGAGTCACAAAGGAAACCTATTGTACTGAAGTATAGTTATAAAATACTTTGTAATCTGTGATATTATATGTGTTCTTATTTATTAAGGCATTTCTAAATACAGGTGACCCTTGAACAATGTGGGGGTTAGGGACCCCAACCCCCTGCACAGTCAAAAATCCACATATGACTTTTGACTCCCCCAAATCTTAATTGCTATAGCTTACTGTTAACCAGAAACCTTGCCAATAACATAAACAGTCAATCAAGACATATTTTGTATGATGTATTATATACTGAATCTTTACAACAAAGCAAGCTAAAAGGAAAAAAAATGTTACTAAGAAAATCATAAGGAAGAGGGAATACATTTATAAGACGGTCCTGTAAAAAGCTCACATATAAGGGGAACCACACCATTCAAACCTGTGTTGTTCAAGAGTCAACGGTAACAGCATCTAACACTGGTCCTGATAATTACCATGGTCGTTCACTGCTCACATCTGCAATGGAAGAAGATGCTAACTTTTAGTTAGAGATTAATGAAAATAAAGATGTATTTCTTTCCCCACCCAATGTCGTAGACCCCGGCTTGAAAATCTCAAACTTAGATAACTGGTTTTCAAACTGGAGTAACTCCTCAGAATCAGCTGGCTCTTAACACGAACTGCTAGGACTTGTTTCCGATTCACCAGGTCAAGGGTAGACCGTAGAATGTGCACTAACACATCCCCAGGTGTTGCTGGGGTTGCAGGCCCAGGTTCTACATTTTGAAACCCTTTGCCCCAGACTAGATTATTACTTTCTGCCCTCTTTACCTACCCAAATCCCATGCCTCTTTGAACCCAGGAAAAGGCCACCTTCTGTATTGTTTCCCTTGTCACCCCTATCAGAAGAGATCTCTTCCCCTTCAAGGACCCTTGCCCAATTCATTCATACCACTCTCGTGGCATCTGGCTTTCTGCTTTGCTTTACGGCCACTTGGGGTACAATGTGGCTGGCCCCCACCGACAGCTCCAGTCTCCTGAACTATTTGTGTTACTGGAAATGCTGTATTTCAAAACGCCACGAAGGTTCCTTCTTGCACTCATTAGACGGTGAGCTCTTCTAGGGTATGACATGTGTCCTATAATTTGTGGAAGGAAGGGAAGGAGGGAAACTGTAATGGAGAATTCTTCATTGGGGAAATCTATCTAGCAGCATAGAAGTTACTAATGGAAGAAACACCCTAGTTTACTCACATAATACCCTCTCTGGGTGCCATATGTTGAAATATCCTTTATCCTGACTTTAAAAGTTATGACATCTGGGGGCGCCTGGGTGGCTCAGTCAGTTGAGCGCCGACTTCAGCTCAGGTCACGATCTCGCGGTCCGTGAGTTCGAGCCCCGCGTTGGGCTCTGGGCTGATGGCTTGGAACCTGGAGCCTGCTTCCGATTCTGTGTCTCCCTCTCTCTCTGACCCTTCCCCGTTCATGCTCTGTCTCTGTCTCAAAAATAAACTTAAAAAAAAAAAAAAGTTATGACATCTGGGGCTCTCCAGCAAAATTTCAAAAAGATATCCACTGGCCGGTGGTAATCACACAGTATAAGGCCTCACCTGGGCCGCCGGTAAAAATAAGACTGTTACGTAAATCAGCGCTATGGGTGTGGGTCTGATATTTTTCTACAACAGCTGCAGTGTAGTATTCTGGAGTTACTATTGACGACAGGGTGAGCCTATCGGGGCCTTTACTACAGTTATCTATACCTGATCAAACCTCCTATCCAATGAGTATCACTTGTTTAAAATCAGCCTAGGAGGAGACACAGAGTTGTTTGGCTAAGTGATGAGTCGCAGGATTCTGATTTCACCCGTCTACTGTTTAGTTTTTCACATTCTCTCTCTCCTTTCTCCTCTTTTTCCTCCCTCTCTCTTTCTTTCCTTTCCCCTTTTAAAATTTTTTTTTAATGTTTATTTATTTTTGAGACAGAGAGAGACAGAGCATGAACAGGGGAGGGTCAGAGAGAGAGGGAGACACAGAATCTGAAACAGGCTCCGGGCTCCGAGCTGTCAGCACAGAGCCCGACGTGGGGCTCGAACTCACGGAATGCGAGATCATGACCTGAGCTTAAGTCGAACGCTCAACCAACTGAGCCACCCAGGCACCCCCCTTTCCCCTTTTTTAAACCAGTGCCTAGGACAGTGATCATGTAGGCTGGAGGTTGATCTACAGGGGCTTGTAAGGTTCCTTCCAAATTGAAAAGCCTGAGACTCTATAAAACAGATCCACAAGAGGCATCCTCCCTTGCAGGGAAGAAATTGTGTTTGTGGTGTTAATGGTTCCTATGCTTCAAATTTCATTTATTTGGCATAGACGATGCCTTTGTGAAGCAGAATCATGTTCTGAGAACCCAGCTCAGGTTTTCTGTGTCTATCTTGCTATGTTTGTGTGAATTACGAAAGCTTACTCTGTTGCATTCGAGTCATGACTATGAAGATAGTACTTATGAACGGCAATATGATAAACATTTCAGGTAGTGCTTTTTAGTCCTAAATGGCTTTGAGAAGACAGAATGCAGCCTGTTAATTTTAGCCATTTTGCCTGTATTATTCCTTATCTTGCGTCAGAGGGTTTCCCTTGGACAGTAAACTCTGTTCTTGCTGTGGGAAAGGGCTCATTTTATTAGTTATCAAATTTCTTTTTCCCTGTGAGGCATAGTCTTACACATTTTACTCAGCATTTCTGGGTTACATAATGTTCTCTCGGTCCTAGCTCTACATCAGTATCTATTCTCATGTATGCATTAAAAACTTTTTTTTAAGTTTATTCATTTTTGAGAGTGAGAGAGACAGAGCACGAGAAGGGGAGGGGCAGAGAGAGAGAGGCAGACACTGCATGCGAGGCAGGCTCCAGGCTCGGACCTGCCAGCACAGAGCCCGACAGGGGCTCGAACCCACGAACCGCGAGATCATGACCTGAGCCGAAGTCAGATGCTTAACCGACCAAGCCACCCAGGCGCCCCAGGATTTAGTTTTTAGTAACTCCCTTAGGTCGAGTGTTGTCAGGGGTGCACAGCCCCCTACCCCCCGTCCCCAGCGGCATCTCAGACACCCTGCCCTGGCACAGCCCATGCCTTTTCCAGCATCCTGAATGCCCTTCCTTACCCTGCACCGTGTCACCCCCACATGAACCTTTGTCCTCACCCTCATTTCACTCAGCACGTCCTCTGGCTCCCCAGCCCTTCTCATGCCCTGCCCTGCTCAGTTTCCTTTGGCTGTGGGCTCTTCAGTTCCTTTCCTTTGGTGCCCTGATCTCTCTTATAAATGGGTGGCCATCCATTTCTAAGTGCCTCTGCCCTTCTCCGCTCTTTCAACTTCCTGAGGCCAGGGGCAAGCCTTGTTTTGTTTACCTTTGTATTTCCTGGGATATAACACGCTGGGATATAACAAGCACCATGGCAGTGTCTGAGAATGCTCGAGGTGGCCCCCCACCCCCACCACTATAATTTCCATCATCCCACACAAAAGAAGTCTATTTTTGGATACAGATGCATGCCATTTCTCAATCTCGGGTAAAACCGAACGTAAGCTCCACGAGGGCAGGGCTTGTTGTCTCCTCACTCACGCACCTCGAGCACCTGGAAGGGTGTCTTCCAGGTGGTAGGTGCTCTGAAACATCTGTTGAACTAACAGAGGCATCTTAAGAAAACTGCATTTTCATTGCTCTGTGATATTCAGTTGTGGGTGCTCTGGAGACAAGTCCCTTCCCTTCCCTCCCAACGCCTCACCTAACTACACTACACTACGCTTTTCAAGCCCTCACCTTTAGAAACTTCCGGTGTTGCCCACGCGTGGGTCTCCATGTATATTTTATGAGATCCCAGGGCTCGAAAATATCAAGAAAGTTTCCTGACAGTACACACGTGGTAACGGCGTGCTCCAAACTATAGAGAGGAGGGAGGCTGGGAGTGGAATGGGTTTCCCAAGGTAACTTTGCTTCTAAGAGCAGGAACTAGGAATGGTTTATGAATACATAAGCAGTTTGCTTTGAGCAAGTAACCAAGCAAGAATACGAGCTGGAAAATGTTTTTCTTTCCAAAGCTCCACCGCATTTTGAAAAGGACAGCATTTCTTCGAAACCATCGCTGCACTGAAAATCCCAGTTTACGCGGGATTATAAATAAGAGCGCTGCCACGCGCACAGATCTTTTTCTCCCTCTGTTATTTTCCAGGAGGGCCACTCCCCACCCTCAGAGTTTCCTCCCAGTTCAGCTTCTCAGTGGCCTCCGCAGAGAAGGCAGCTTGTCGTCATCAGCGACCAACATCTGGTTTTAGCTGTGGCTAGCGTGCCTTGTGATTGTAACAGAGGGGATGTCACAATTAAAGTGCAAGGCATGGTGAAGGGCGTGGCTGTCAGATATTGCCACACTTCTGGAAAACTAGAAAATAAATGCTCTCGAATTTATCACTGACACGTGGGAGGGTAATTATTATACACTTCTTGAAATCATCTCATTCCAAAAACAGTATTTGGTTCGGGGAAGCACAGTGGAGAACTGAAACATACTGGAAGGCTGGAAATAGGTCAACGTGATTGCAGAACAGCCCTTTCAGCATTGCTGTGCGGCTTCTCATGGCTCCCGTTGGTCACCCAATCAGAGGGCTTGTCTTTAGACTACGCTATTCAACTCGTTACTATGGCAATGATGGAGTACTAGTTGTCATGGCGATGAAATGGAAATTTGGGGGACCAATTTCTTTAGAGAAGGAGGACTCATTAAGCCCTGTCTTTCCTTCTCTCCTTAAAACTGGACCATATTGCGTAGTACTTTCAAAGGGGGTACAATTTCAAACTCTGTGCATGCATTTCAGGATTTATATTACCTTTTCTTATTCTTGGGTCACATGGCTTAAGTCTTTTCAACTCTGATGAGAATAGACACCCTTCCCACCCCCACCCCTAGTCTTCTATGGCTTGTATCAAAGAATGACATTGCAGAAGCTAGGTTTCTTTTCATCACTCCAAAAGTGTTTCTGCCAAACTCCATTGGATTCCTCAAAAGTTAATCTGGTATGAAATGGTATAAAGTCAAAATAAATATAACGGACTGTAAATGATAAAGGACATTTTTTTCCTAGCCTCACTGATGTATGATTGACATAAAAATTAGGTGTACGGTGTGATGATTCGTTATGGATATCCACGGTGATTAACACTTTCATCTGCTCACATAGTTGTTTTCCGTACATGCGCGGTGGGAACACTTAAGATCGATTCTCTTGGCAAATTTCAAGTATGTCATACATGATTAGTAACTCTTGTCATCATTCTGTACATTAGGTATGGATGAGCTTACTCATCTTCCAACTGAAAAATTTATACCCTTTGACCAACATCTCCCCATTTCCCCCATGCCCAGGCAACCCCCATTCTAGTCTCTTCCCGAGTTTGATGTTTTTCAGATTCCACATAATAAGACTTACCAGTGGTAAGTAAATATACTTTTGGAGGCAATAAGACTTACCAGTGGTAATATAAATCCAGAAGGAGACTTACCAGTTCAGTCCAATCACCTACTCCTCATTGACGTATCTATTAGAGTCATACTTTGAGAAGCGACCGCTGGCTCAGTTGGTGGAACGTGTGACTGTTGATTTCAGGGTCAGAGGTTTGAGTCCTATGTTGGGTGTAGAGATTACTTAAACATAAAATATTTACCAAAAAAAAAAAAATAATCACACTTTGAAGCAAATCCATTTGAGAAGCAGCCAGGAGGAGCCTGGCTCTTTTTCTCTCCTGGTGCAGACAGAGGTTTCGTTCTTCTTTGTTTAGTCTACTGTACGGGATCATCAATGGGAAATATGTGTTGTTCTTCTGTTACATAGATATGATTGACCTTTTTCTTGAATGCTTCTGAGGAACTAATTTAGATGGTCATTTTGGATTTCTGGAAAAGAAAAAGTAGTCAGATTAATGGTTTGGCACAAGTTGGGGCTCAGAGAATTTAGAGAAAACATACTGGAAAAAAATCTGAATTCATGGACGTTTCCATTTTCTGATATTACTCTGATGTATAAATAAGAACTCTGTGTGGAAAAAGCTTTTTGGTGTATTTTTATTTGAGTTTGCTACTATAAAAATTTTACATGCTATCCTCAACTCTGTTGTGCAGGAAAATCTCCTGGTGAGTGTGTAAAAGGTAGGTTGCTGGACCCTATTCCAGACCTTTTTTTTTTTTTTCTTAAATTGAGGTATAGTTGACATACGACATTACATCAGGTTCAGGTATAGATGAGAATAATTTGATATTTACATATATTGTAAAATGATCACCACAATAAGCATTCCAGACCTATTGATTCAGATTTTTTGGGTGGAGCCTAGGAATTTTTGTTTTAAATGTTTATTGATTTATTTTGAGAGAGAGAGAGAGAGAGAGAGCATGCAAGCAAGCTGGGGAGAGGCAGAGAGGCTGGGAGAGAGAGAATCCCAAGCGGGCTCCAGGCTCAGCGCAGGGCCCGACGCAGGGCTCAATCTCACAAAGTGCGAGATCATGACCTGAGCCGAAATCAAGAGTTGGGCACTTAACCGACTGAGCCACCCAGGCGCCTCTAGGAGTGTGTATTTACACAAATAACCCAGATGGTTTTGAGGCAGTCTGTGGCCCAAATGGCCATTAATTAACTGCAGTGGGAAGAAGACTCTCTCGGGTGAAGAATGTGGAGGGAATCATCCTTCCTTTGTTGTTTCCTCCATCAGTCCACCCAGGAAGGTGAGAGCATCGTTTAATCTAGCCTGAGGAGAGCACCTGAGCTTTCGTGAACACCCACTGGGATCTTTACTCCAGATAATGGATGGAAGTGGTACCATTAGGTCTTCCTTCAGTGGATGTTGCCGGTGATACTTTTTTCCCTGACAGATTTTTTTTTTCTTATAGGTTGACTGGAAGCCCTAAACACACCAAGCCTGCCCCACCAAGATGAGTAGCTTTCACCTCTTTAGTGCCTTTTCACTTCCTGCTGGAACCTTCCAGCCTGGCATCATACGGCCATCACTGGTTTCACCTCTTTTGGCTGAAGCCATTTGCCATAGCTTTTTTGGAGGCAAAAGAAGCTCTTTATATAAAGCCCAATGACATTACTTAGGATACAGATTCATCTCCTCTAACAGAGACAAAAAATAATAGTACTCCAGTCAGATAGAAATGGCTCTTCCTACCTGGTTGCTCTGCTATCCTCAATACGTGGCTTTCACATTAGGATCTAAAGATTCACAGTCCTTCTTTCCTTCCTTCCTTCCTTCCTTCCTTCCTTCCTTCCTTCCTTCCCTCCCTCCCTCCCTCCCTCCCTCCCTCCCTCCCACCTTCTTTTCTTCAAGTGCAGTTTTGGGGGGTCGTAGGTATGGGCTGTGAAATCTGGGCTCAGGAATAGGGGAGAGGCGGGTGTCTTCACCACGTCATTTCTGTGGCGTTACCGCGAGGAGACTCCTAGCTAGACAGCCATCAAGCCTAACTCTCTGGCAGGTTCTCTGAGCTAACTATTTAGTTTTTAAGAAAATCCCACTTTTGCTTGTTATTCAGAGTCATTTTCTTTCTTGGGATCATGAACTTCAGTACTCTTTGTGCTTTGTACGGACTTACTGATCACTGACAAGAAGAACCTTAAGGAGGGGGATGGGTCACAGGCCCAGGCAAATTGATATCCAAATTTCCAGGGAGATCCAGAGCCTACTTCAAGAAGCCCCAGAGGAGTCGGACCCAAGATTCGATCCATCATTCCCCTTGGTTATGGTTACCACTTGCTGGACTGAGGAGCTAGAAGTTTCCTTAAGGCGAACAGCTCCCTTCAGCAGCAAATTAAGCCCATTTCATTTGTTCTTTAGAAATGGAATATGCTCGCCATGTTTAAGCTAACTTTAATGGAGTTTCCAGCTATCAGCAAAGTCTCATCAACAGCATCTTCTTCTTTTTCTGTAAGGAAGTACGAAAGCATTTACTGGAAAGAAGAAAGGAATTTCTCATGTTCTATCCTTTTCTCTTGCAAAGAAAAATACAGCACCAACATTAGCTTCGATTAGAGTACAATCATGGCCCATGTAGGAATAGAGATCACTCTGAAAACCACAGGCTTGGTAGATAATTTCAGAAACCATTAATGCCATTTCTCTATTCCTGGATTTTTAAAATGGATCATGCAAGTAACATGAGGGACAAAAGAGGCACAAAAGAACCCAGGAAGCAAAGCAGAAATTGGAGATTTCCAAGAAGTGTCTGAAGCCCTTTCTTAGATTGATCAAGCGTCAGTGACATTCTCTCTCTCCCATCCATATATTAAAATAATACTTTAATTTCTCTTTTATTGCAAAATTAGTAAATTTGTCATCATTACTAAAAACAAACAAAACAAAACACATATAAGCAGAAAGGGAAAACAAACAATCACCTGAATCTCACTAGTGAAGATAATCACTGTTAATGATTTGGTGTATTTTTTTTTTTCAACGTTTATTTATTTTTGGGACAGAGAGAGACAGAGCATGAACGGGCGAGGGGCAGAGAGAGAGGGAGACACAGAATCGGAAACAGGCTCCAGGCTCTGAGCCATCAGCCCAGAGCCTGACGCAGGGCTCGAACTCACGGACCGCGAGATCGTGACCTGAGTTGAAGTCGGACGCTTAACTGACTGAGCCACCCAGGCACCCCTGGTGTCTGTATTGATCCGAACGCTTGCTAGTGACAGAAACCCAACTCAGACTATGTTGAGTTAAAAAAAGGAAATGTATTGGCTTACAGAGCCGGTCAACCCAGGGTTGTATTCCATCTTAGGCTCATCTGCATTCAAGGGCTCACACAATTGCTTCAAGATTTGGTTCCACTGTCACTCTTTATTTCTCTCCTGATGTCCGTTTCCTTTGTATTGGCATCGTTCTCAGGCAGGCTGGAGGATGGCCCCCACAGTTCCAGATCTATATCCTATTGATTTAGCAACTTCAGGGAAAAGAGAGAAATGATTTTCCAAAAGTAACACCCAAGTCCCAGGATCAATCCCAATTTGGCCCACTTTGGGCCACGTACCTACCCTCAAATCATTTAATCCTGTGAGAGGGGCAGGATTAGGTCCTGTTCCATCTACACTTTCAACCTGTCGTATGGACTCTCTACCTTCTCTATAAATCTTCCAACCTCCATAAAAGAACATCCAAGTGCCTCACTGTGCTCTGAAGGCCCTCCATCATCTCGCCCTTGGCTCACTTTCCTGCTTCCGTTCTGCCCTCTTTTCTGTCTCACTCTGGGCTCTTGCTGGTTCTCTAACATTTCATCTGCAGGTCTGCAGATCTCCCTCTGTCAGCCTCACCGCACAGTGCAGTCAATTTCTGGGCCTTGGAGAAGTTCTTTAGTGCATATGAATTTTCCCCGCTAGAAGTCAACTTTCTCCAGATGCTAAATAAATTCCTCTTTGTCTTCTTTCTATCATCCAATACTTTGTTGCTATGTTGCCTCCCTTGACTTCGTTGCTATGTTGCTATGTTACAACTCCCTGACTCTCTTTAACCCTTGACTTTGTCTTTTTTTTAAATATAAAAATGCCCTAGGGGCACGTGGTTGGCTCAGTCAGTAGAGCATGCAACTCTTGATCTCCGGGTTGTGAGTTCGAGCCCCACATTGGGTGTGCAGCCTACTTAAAGAAATACCCTTTATTAGAGAGGTGTTAGGAGGTAGCAGAGGTAAATGTCTGTCTTCGAATCACCACCTTTAAACAGAAACATCCTTGAGTGTCTTAAAATCCTTTCTGCTTAAATCACCCCGAGTTGGGTTTTGTGGCTTTCAACTGAAGGCCCTGACTGATACATGTATTCAGAAAGAATATTCTTCCTCACAAAGGTAAAAGAGTTGTTCTTGAGGGTAAACAGAACCCTGAATGGTTTTTTTTGTTTGTTTGTTTACTCATTCATTTATTTATTTAGAGCATGAGTGGGGGAGGGGCAGAGAGAGAAGGGGAGGGAGAGAATCCCAAGCAGTCTCTGCACCATCAGCGCAGAACTGATGTGGGTCTTGAACTCATGAATCACGAGATCATGACCTGAACCGAAACCAAAGGTTGGACGCTTAAGTGACTGAGCCACCCAAGCACCCCCTGCCAAATGGTTTTTTCTTGAGTTTATTTATTTATAATCTCTATACCCAATGTGGGTCTCGAACTCACAACCCCAAGATCAAGAGTTGTGTGCTGTATTGACTGAGCTAGCCAGGCACCCAAAACCATGAATGTTAAAGAAGTGAGCGATGCTCTAGACCAAGTTACTATTTAACCAGGGAGAATTCCCCAAATTCTGCAGACCACAACAGTTGCCTATTTATATCAGAGGGATGGGAACATCACATTTGCCACCTCAAGAAAAAATGGCTTGGAAAAGACACAGCTAGAACTTAACCATGGTGGTTTAATCACTTCAGTCTTTAGGGGAAAAATAGGAGACAGTGTTTCATTTTCTCTTAAAAGTATTTTAGTTTTCCTTATTTTTAATTTATTCTTTTATTTTAGTGAGAGAGAGAGAGAGAGAGAGAGAGAGAACGAGCATGAGCAGGGTAGAGGGGCAGAGGGAGAGGGAGAGGGGAAGGGAGTGGGAGAGGGAGAGGGAGAATCTTAAGCAGGCTCCACATTTAGCATGAAGCCTGACAAGGGGCTCAATCCCATGACCCTGGGATCATGACCTGAGCTGAAATCGAGAGTCGGATGCTCAACTGAATGAGCCACTCAGTGCTCCCGGTTTTTCTTATTTGCACACCAGCAACAAAAACGTTCAAGGAAAAAAATTAATATGCTCAGAAATTAGGAAAACTTGTTTACCATGGTGTGAAGCAAAATACACAACCACGGGGTGCCTGGGTGGCTCAGTCGGTTAAGCGGCCGACTTCGGCTCAGGTCATGATCTCGTGGTCCGTGAGTTCGAGCCCCGCATCGGGCTCTGTGCTGACAGCTCAGAGCCTGGAGCCTGTTTCAGATTCTGTGTCTCCTTTTTCTCTGTTCCTCCCCTGTTTATGCTCTGTCTCTCTCTGTCTCAAAAATAAATAAAACGTTAAAAAAAATTAAAATACACAACCACAAATAGCTGACTAAAGAGATAAAACACTGACCCAAACAAGGAAAATTACCACTCATAATAGCTCATGAATTCCCACTTAGAAAAAGAAAAGCAATAATATAGCTTGTTTAGGATAGAAATATGCTCATGAAGAGTAAGTTTTATGGCCAGAGAACCAAGTATCCCAGGGATACAGGTGGGTAAAAGGAGGTTCAAATGTATCTGATTATGAGAAAAACCACCTATGGGCTCTGGGAATAATTCACATTAAATAGAGAAAATTTCAAAATAGGAATTCATATGTAGGGCAAATGCAGGTCATGAGTTAAAAAAGTCTAGTGGAATTGAGAAATACATTTAGAATGTTTATAATTGAGTCTTGACAAGTCAGGATGAGGGGGGGATGTTTCTCTAAGACAATCACCAGGAACTTCTCGACACGGAACTATGGGTCACAGTGAAGAGAGAAGGTTACTGTTAAGCCGCCCAGTTAGAAGGTGGGATACGTCCTTTTTCCAGTTCACTTGCCTGAGCCCCAACCCCCAGCCACCAGACACAGCAGGATTTCCAAAAGTGGATCTATTCCTTTCCAGGCTCTCATTCCTCCCCCTCGATAGAGCTCCTTCTGGCTTCTGAGTACGTACGGGATGTAGAAGTTGTCTGGCTCCTTCCAGTGTTCACATGCTGAGCGTGGCAGGCAGGCCGTAACAGCTGAGCAGTCGCCGGCCTCAGAGAGAGCTGTGCCCAAGCGCAGTGCCGGACCGAGGCTCTGCCGTCGAACCAGACGTGGGCTCTAAGGCAGCAGCGTCCTCTGAAGGAGCAAATCGAAAATGGTCACAGCTGACACAAGCAAACAAAGGTCCACGTTGGCACAGGACTCCGATGTCCCAACAGTGTCAGTGAAGGAGTAAAGGAGCATTTCAGCAAAAACAGATGCTAAAGGCAATATACTGCGATATATCTATTCCATCGCCGGCCTAATGGGTGAAGGAAATACCTTTCCCGAACTCAGCGTCTGTCTGGGGGCATTTGCCACCCTGTCCAACTGTTAGGACAGATGAAATCATTGTCTCGCTTCTGGCTATTCTAAGGAAAGCCCTAGAGAGCTGGCTTAAAAATTCAGTTATTTTAAACTGTCCAAGATATATCGACTTGTCAACATGTAACTTTTCTGTTTGTCCTTTTGCCATTATATCGTGGATACGGAACCCGAAAGGGAGAACGATGTAAGCTCAGGGCAGGATAAGCCCAGGTCAGGAGAAGCATTCCCATGAACTAGAGAATTCTGGTCTTCTTCCTGACTTAAGGAATCTAGGACCAGGGAATGCATAAGAAAAACAGGAATGTCAACTTTCTGCATGCAGCTGGAGGCAAGACTGAGTTCCTAATGGTTCTAGGCCTTTGTGATTTACATGGGCGTCCTTTCCCTTTTCTTACTTGTAAACGTACCTAGTATGGACCTATCGTGTGACTTAGGTCTTCATGCCTCACTCAAGTTGGCTGGTCGTTAATCCCTGTGTAGCCACAGTTTTATTGGATCTCTGCTGAGAAGAGGCTTTTAGGATGGATGTTTACATTGCATTTATTAGGAATTTGGTCTGCTCTGATGAGCAAGACAGTTACAGACATTTTTAAAAAGCAGTCAATAATCTTCTAACATGGAAACCCATCACTTCACTTCTCCACTCAACCGCCTATGATGACTTCCCATGCCATGTGGAATAAAATCCAGACTCCCAACCTGGGTCTGCACGATCCAGCTCCCGTTACATCCGTCAACCTGTCTTGTTCATGGCCCCCCCCCCCCCATTCGTGACATACCCACCACACTGGCAGTTTTGCTGGTCCTCCAACATGAGGAACTTATTTCCGCCTCAGACCTTTCCCCCAGCTCCTTCTACCTGGAATGATCTTCCCTTAGATTTTTACATGGATGGCTCCTTTTTGATATTCAGATTGCTGCTCAAATGTGAACTCTACGGAGAGGCTGCCCCAACAACCTGCTAAATAAGCATCCTGGATACAGGCTGATGGGAAGATAAATTGGTACTGCCCCTTAGCAGGGCAATTTGGCAATAGTGACCCCCATCACAAACACACATTCCCTTTGGCCCAGTAATCCCACCCCTAGAAAAGTATCCTACCGATACATTTACATGCATGGGAAATGACATAAGTATAAAGTTATTTGTTGCAACATTATCTGAAGTAACAAAAGATTGCAAACTAAATGTTCCTCAATAGGGGACAGGTTAAATAAATTACAGAACATTCATACAATGGACTACTTACTTAACTTCGCAGCCTTAAAGGAGAGTGAGGAAGATCTCCAAGTCCTGATATGGGAAATGTCCAAGATATACAATGAGGTTAAAAAAAAAAACAAAGTGCGAAACAGCATGGGTGGCATCCTACCATTTGTGCAAGGAGGGGCTAAAATAAGAATAATTCATGCTTGTGTTTGCTTGCTTATATAAAGAGACAGTAATGACACACAAAAAAGCATTTAGACAGGTTACTTAGGCAGGATGAGTGGGGAGATACAGGTGAATGGGGGGGGGGACAGGGATGGGAAGGAGACTTTCGCTGACTATCTTTTAATATATTTTTGTCTCGGGTTCATGTGGCTGTATTACCTTTTCTAAAGTAAACCCATTTTAAATGGTTTTATTCTGCAATAAAATAAAACAGCACTTCCCAATCTCCCTTTACTCTGTTATCCTGCTTTATTTTCTTCATATAGGATTTACTACTATGTAACAGGATATAAAAATGGAAGCTCCATCAAGGGACCAAAACATCATATTCCAACGTATGAGACCAAATCAACATGCACATTTTCAAACAATTTCACTAAAAGCCTGTGAAAGCCTCTCTCCTCTAGTGGTATACAGACTCTGGATATTAGGAGATTGATTTACGAAGAGGCTTTTACAGAGAAGCGTGGGTGTGCTGTGAGCACCCCTCAAAGGAGAAGATTGGGGTGCCTGGTGCTCACTTCTACTTTAGTGAGAAGGGCATCTATGGGCAACCCCCCAAAAGTTTGGTACATATCCCCTACAGTTGAGGGACACCGTGGAGCGGAGTCTGACTTTCTTTTTGAGATCTCTCGGGTAAGGTGCTGATGAAGTGGCAGTGTGGGCTCTCTGCGCTTCCAGGGGCTGCAGGGCATAGAATGCATGAAGTGGGCCAAGCTCTATGCAAAAGAAGGCTGAGTTAGTGTCACTTTAGGTCTTGGTCAAAGGACTGTCTGGAGGTGAGAAGAGAACCTAGCAGACCTGAGCTGGATTCCCGCCTGTTGAGGAAGCAATAAGCAAACAGCCAGAAGAGAGATACATCAGGGGACTTGTGGGGGGAGATCCCGCAGAGACCCATGGGGTCGGGCTTCTCCAAAAACTCACCAAAGCACTTCTTTAAGGAAAGAGCCCATGTTTGGCTCTGGTGTAAGCACAAGGCCAGTTGAAGCAGATGGTACCGATCAAGTAAGAACTTTCCTGCCCCCTCTTCTCTCCTAGGTCTTGGCTCCCCCTCTGTGGCTGACCCCAGCTGGAGTTGGGGAAGAGAGTGTTCGTTCAAATTCAATGCAAGATTTACATGGGATCAAACATCATAAACGAGTGAATTAAGACTATTTATAACTTAAAATGATCCTAAGGATTTTTATTGTCTAATAATAGCCAGAGTCAGTGTCATGTCTGAGACTAGGGCAGGTGGCAAGGGGCATGTCTTTAGGTCGGGGGATCAGGAGAAGGCTCTTTGAAGAAGTGATCTCCGCGAGGTGAGAAGATAAAGCACCCTGACATCCCAGAAAGTTTTATGAATTTCCTAAGCAGAGAGGACAGTGCTTCTGGCCCCGATAACATTACATAACATACTATTATACCCTCCCGGTCTTCCCCTTCCTCGTCGGCTGCTCCTCCCAGTTTCCTCAGCTCACCCCTCGTTCCACCAAAGCTTGGCAAGTTGGGGCTCTACTGCGGCCTGATTCTGGGATCTTGCCCTCTTCCCTATTTCTAGGAGATCTCCTCCAGTCTCACACCTTTAAATACCAAACTAGCATCTTCTGGCCAGAAATATCTGCCCTGAGTCAGATCCGCTGCCCTCCTAGATGTCTCCCCTTGGAAGTCTAACAGCCATCTTACACATGTCCGATCCTGAATTCTTGGTTGCGCGCTTCTTGCTGACCTCTTCCTCTCCCTGATTTTTCCTAAGTAAAGGTCCCTATCGCCCACCCAGTTGCTCTGAAACAAAAACCCGGGAGTCATTCTTGCTTCTTCCCTTTTCTTTATCCCCACATCCAAGTTGTCTGCAAACCCTGTTGATTTAACTCTAAAATGTACTCCCAATGCATCCCTCCTTCTCCATCTGCAAGGCTACCTGGTCCACGCCACTGCCATTTCTCACTCTCGTGCTTAACCATGCTATCCTACCTCACTCTTGCCATCTCCTTCCTACGTCCCCACCACCAACTGATTCCTACAGCATCCAGAGTGATCTTTTTTCTTACTGTTGCACAAAACACATCACATAAAAATCACCATCATACCAATTTTGCACGTACACTACAGTAGCATTAACTATCTGTACACTGTTGTGTTTTCATCTTGCAAAACTGAAACTCTACACCCACTGAACAGCTCCCCCAATCTTCTCCCCCAAGCCCCTGGCCACCACCACTCTACATGCTAAGACTTTGACTACTCTAGGTACCTCACCTAAGTGGACTTGTACAGTATTTGTCTTTTTTTTTTTATGTTTATTTATTTTTGACAGAGAGAGAGAGAGACAGAGTGTGAGCAGGGGAAGGGAAGGGCAGACAGAGAGGGAGACACAGAATCAGAAGCGGGCTCCAGGCTGTGAGCTGTCAGCACGGAGCCCAATGCAGGGCTCGAACTCACGGACCGTGAGATCATGACCTGAGCTGAAGTCGGACGCTGAGCCGACTGAGCCACCCAGGCACCTCAGTATTTGTCTTTTTGTAACTGGCTTACTTCACTTAACATCATGTCCTCAAAATCCGTGCTGTAGCAGGTGACAGGACTTCCTCCCTTCCTTTGTAAGGCTGAATAACATTCCATTGCATGTATATGCCACATCTTTTTTTTTTTTTTCAAATTTATTTATTATTACTGTTTTAGTAATCTCTACACCCAACGTGGGACTCGAACTCACAACCCCGAGATCAAGAGTTGCATGCTTTTCCGACTGAGACAGCCAGGCACCCCTGACACATCTTCTTTATCCATCCATTTGCTGATTGACAGATTGCTCTCACGTCTTGGCTGTTGTGAACAACACTGCAATAACATGAATACACAAATAGCGCTTCACAATTCTGTTATCAGTTCTTTTGGATGTATACCCAGAGGTGGGATTGCTGGATCACACAGGAGTTCTATTTTTAATTTTTTGAGAAACCTCCACACTGTTTTCCACAGTGGCCGCACCACTCGGCATTCCCACCAACAGTGTATAAGGATCCCGGTTTCTCCACGTCCTTGACAACACTTGTTATTTTCTTTTTTCGTCCTTCCTTCCCTCCTCTCCCTCCTTCCCTCTCTCCCTTTCTTCCTTCTTTCCTCCCTCCCTCCCTTTCTTTCCATGGCCATCCTAATAAGTGTGAGGTGATCTGTCCTTGTGGTTTTGGAGAGTGGGTGGAAAGCGGTGGGTGATGTTGCATTCCTTAGATCCTTCCGATGGCTTTCCTTGCACTTGGAATGACATCTAAGTCTGTTACTTACTTTGGCTCCAAGGGCCTCCACATCCTGGTCTCTGCCCACCATCCATCTCCATCACCGGTTCCTCTCGTTGCCGGGCTCCAGTCGTGGTGACCTTCTCTCCCTAAGCGCTGTGACCCGGCAGAGGTGGAGGGCATGTGCACGAGCAGCTCCCTCTGGTGCCAGATCTTTCTTTTCACGTGGCTACTTTCTTCCCATCATTCCGACCTGAGCTCAGATTTTTACCACCTCAGGGGGGACCTCCCAGCCGTCCAATCTGAAGTTCCCCTCCCAGATGCCCTCAATCCTATCACCCTTGTCCGCCTCACCTTTGCTTTCTACAGTAGGTGTTGGCACCTGAAATTATTTTGCTGACATAGTTGTCGGCTTGCTTATTCAGTGTCTGTGTTCCGACCAGGAAATATACCTCACGAGTCCAGGAAGTCTGCGCATCTTGTTCAGTCACGGCCTGTGGAGAGGACCTGATGGGAGGAAGCATGGAGGAGAAAGGGACGGCCGCCCAGAGATTTGGGGCATGTGTCATGAAAGACGTAACATTTTAGTTGGGTTTTCAAGGATAAACATTAAGTCAACAGGCAGGTATTCGAGCAAGGTCGGGGACACGTTAGAGTAAGGAATGACGTGAGGTAGGCTGAGGGAGAATGAGGCCTGGCGCGTTCAGGGGAAGGTGCCGTGACTGGGCCAAAAAGTAAAGGTTCTTGAGAGGAAGTGGTGGGCAGTGGGGTTGACACGGCAGGCCACAGAGGACGGCAGACAAGGAATTCATCGTCACTGTGGTTTCACCGATTTACTAGTCAGCTACGCGTTAGGTGAGAAGATAGAAAGGGAAGAAGACAAAGTTCGGGGCCTGCGGTGGGGAGTCGCGGGTGGCTTTGAGGAGGGGAAGGACAGGAGCATCATCCAGGGGGCAGGATGCAGCAGTGTTACAGGCACAGCCCCCGGGGAAGCAGGCAGCTCAGAACTAAACCCTGGCCCTGCCCGTGGCTAGCGTCTGTGATGACAGGAACCCCTCTGTAGCTCTTTCTCTTGGCTTTCCTGTGAGGGCTGAACTAATATTTAGTATTTGTAGAATGGCGTCTGGCACTCAATACATGTTAGCCGTTATTAACATGTTTATTTCTACATGAATTCTAATAAATTTTTAAAAATGTATTGAAAATTTTTTTACTGTTTATTAATTTTTGAGAAAGAGACAGAGGGGCGCCTGGGTGGCTGTCAGTTAAGCACCAGACTTCGGCTCAGGTCATGCTCTCACAGTTCGTGGGTTCGAGCCCCGTGTCGGGCTGTGTGCTGACAGCTCAGAGCCTGGAGCCTGCTTTGGATTCTGTGTCTCCCTCTCTCTCTGCCCCTTCCCCGCTCATGCTCTGTCTCTCTCTGGCTCAAAAATAAATAATAAAAAACATTAAAAAAAAATAAAAGGAAAAAAAAAAAAAGAGACAGAGCACAAACAAGGGAGGGGCAGATCATGCCCTGAGCTGAAGTCGGATGCTTAACTGACTGGGCCATCCAGGCACCTCTCAACGTATTTTCTTAAGCAGCTTTCACATCCAGTGTGGAGCCCAACATGGGGCTCGAACTCACAACCCTGAGATCAAGACCTGAGCTACGATCAAGAGTCAGAGGCTTAACCAACTGGGCCATCCAGCCACACCTATTAACATGTTGAAAACAATGCCTGGTAAGTAGTACATGTTTGCTTGTCCAATGATCGTTAGTTTGTTTTGTTTTGTAGAAAGCTGCTTAGCAAGAGTGTAGACAGTTGTTGCAAAGGGGAGACAACAGACCCCCAAAAACTATGCAGGAGGCTACTGCAAGAGTTGAGGCAAAAGGGAGTGGACACAGAATGAGGTTAACACGGAGCAAAAGTCAGTAAAACAGATCAGAAATCAGAGGAGCAGCGTGTATTTTGGAATTAAAGCAAGTGGCTTTAGTTTTTAGGTCAAAGGTACCCGAGGAAAGCCTCGTTGGCTGATGTTCAGCTGACACAACAGTGATACATCTGACACTTAAGACAGAGAAGTGAGTAAAACCGGGAGCTTTTCACTCTGGAAGTGTGAGTGTGCACGTAACAAATACCCCGAAGAATGTAGGTCGAACCTATCATTTACCTGTTACATCGGCAAAGGGACACACGACGCTATTTTAAACTCGCATATCCTTTCATGTTGCTGGCAGTAGTGTGAACGTGTGCAGTCTTTCTGGCAGCATTTGTCATGAGTCTAAGGGAATGCTTACAACCTCTGGATCAATGCTTTCACCTTTTGGAGTCCATGCTAAATTTATGGTTCAAAAATGCAGACAATGACTGTGTATGGAGCTGCTCACTACAACGTAATATTCAACAGAAAAAATGAAACCTGCAAATAGGCTCACTCAAGGATAAGAAAATGACGAAGTACATCACGGTATGTTCATATGTTAGAAAATTTTACAGCCATTAAGAAAAATCACATTCGCTGACACTGCTAATGTGAACTGACGTGAGGGAGAAAAACCGAACAGGGGTACACAAGTATATATAGAATATGAATTCAACTGTGCTAAAAATAGGCATCGTTTAAGATTAGAAGATAATGTGTTAAATGTCACTGTGGATTATTTCTCTTTGGGAAACTGAGGCATGGGTCGCTGATTTGATGAGGTCCAATAAGTGAGTTTGAATTAGGACAAGATAACAATTTTGTCTTACTTAAAATTTCTTTCCCTCTTCAAACGCATCTGCTGATATTCAGTTACTAATGCAATAATCATCTTTGGCTCAAAGACCACACCTTCTATTACAAATCCTGATCATGTTGCCTTTTTTTTTTTTTAATGGATGTAGTCCATCAAAGGCCTAGAACCCCAGATCTCATTTTCTAGTTAGTGTCACATCATTGTACAATTTCAAATATGCCACGAGACCATCGATGACGCTTTCCTCTCCTCTAGCTTATAGACATGACCATCCACTTTCATTTAGAGGGACATGATTCTTACGCAAGATAGTCCCTGGGTATGTCAAGGACAAAAGATTAACACGATGCATTATCGCTGAGAGGGTAATTCATCGATAGTTCTCACATTAGCCGAACACCCAAGCAGCAAAAGAAAGGCATTCACCCCCAGGGGCACACCCGATAGAGAGCTGATGAATATGAAGAATGTGCCTGCTAGCCACCAGAATTAGGTTGCAAATATCCTAGAGCTGGGGATGTTGTGGATCATGTCATAACTTCCTTCAAGATACTAACGCTGAACAAAGCATGTTGTTTCAGGACTCCAGGAGTAGTGGTCACTTGTGCTCTCTTTCTCATACATACACACACGCACATGGACATTTTGATATCCAGCCTTGTCCTAGATCTCCAGCTTCTTTTGTTGAAGACTAACCTTGATGAAATGACTGTTTTAATAAAAGGCAAGCTTTCTACTAGGTAGAAACACGTGAACGTCACTATGATTATTTCAAAGGTATATTGACCATATTTCCCCAAAGCCAAATGGAGACATATGGCCAGTAAAATGGAACTTGCCAACGGAATTTGCCATTGTTTTTGGCTTTCCAGGACTTTTTTTTGGCACTTTAGATCATGGTTAGGGAATTTTCCACATTAGGAATCCCAACTACCTAAGGCAAAAGCCAGAAAATGTCCTTTTTCTGCCTTGCTAATATTCTTACAGGTGCTGGCTTATGAACAGTGGGAGCTGACAACCAGGCGCAGCCACATTTTGGGACTCTAACTCTGGAGTGAGGGATGTGAGGAGGCAGGCGGACATGGAGAGGGTTGTGGCAGGTGGAGGCCTTTGGATCAGAGGGTGATGCAGGATAATGGGGTCTCTCCTGGAATAATCCTATAGTCTGATTTGCCCATTCATTCCTGTGGGGAAGCCTCTAAATCCAACTCTGGTCCTAAAATGGTTCTACCTGCTTTCAGGTAGGCCCTTCCAATCAAGGGCTTAGTTCAACATCATTCCACAACGTTGTGGGAAAATATTTCCTTTAACAGGTGGCTTTCCCCCCATTCATTTGTCCATGTTTAAAAAAAATTTTTTTTTAAATATATTTTTGAGAGAGAGACAGAGACAGAGTGTGAGCGGGGGAGGGGCAGAGAAAGAGGGAGACACAGAATCTGAAGCAGGCTCCAGGCTCTGAACTGTCAGCACAGAGCACGATGCTGGGCTCGAACTCACGAACCACAAGATCATGACCTGAGCCGATGTCAGACCCTTAACTGAGCCATCCAGGCGCCCCTCATTTGTTCTGTCCATGTTTAAAGATTTCTGCATCCAACACCCAAAGTTTAATCAGGAAACTGAGCAAATTCATGAAACAGAATTCAATACACCAGTCAAAATGGAAGAAACTAGTTATATGTAACAACATGGACAACTCTCACAAACATTTCAACAGAAGGAACCAGGCACAAAGTGTATATACTCTGAGGCCGTTTATAGAAAGTGAAAACTACAGGCCAAAGCAAACCATGGTGTTATTCATGAAGATATTACACTGGAGAGGCACAAGGTTGGCCAGATCTCCTGGGTAGGCAGTGGATACTGGAGATCTTGATCTGGGTAGGTGGTAGATGCAGGAGAGTAGTACTCTGTGCAAACTCTTACACTAATGACTTGTGCACTTTTTCTGTGTGTATTTTATACTCCAATAAAATCTTTTTTCCCCCTGGATTTATGTGTCATTAAAAAAAAATTCCACATCTCTTACCAATATTCAATCCTGTACATTGCGAATGATTTTGTAAAACTCTTTATTATGTACTGACAGACCTCAAGGGTTAGTTTAAAAAAAAAATGTTTGAAGGAAAAAAATACCAACACACGGGGCATTCTAAACAGAATCTCTACGTAAGGATTGCATTTCAGGATATTCGAATGAAACCAAAGATCGCCTTGACAAGGTCTACTATTCCAAAGAACCCTCTTCCAGGGAAAGGTTTCAATCTGGCTAGTGTTTAGGAGGCTTGCTTGCTCTCCCTTTCCTTACTGCACAGGGGTCTCCAAGCCATCCTCTGAAAAACTCTGGCTTCATGATCAAGGCCCTGTCCACGAAGTCTCATTTCCAAGTGCACAAATAAAAATGCAAGTGAGATAGAAACATTTTTTTTTTTTTAAAAGTTAGTTTCCCACCATCTAATGCAACTCAGCTCTCCAGGGGGTTAACAGTGGTTAGAAAAAGAAAGGAAAGGAATGAAACACCACGGAGAATCACTGAGAAGACAAAGGCAGCCAGAACTATCTTATTTATTATAAAGATACACCATGAAGAACAGACCTGACTGTATATTGAAGCCTGGAATGGTACATGCCAAAATGTACAGTACTATACATAAAAGTGCATTGTCACAACAGATTAACAAAACATTTCTTTTCTTCCAGAACTGTAAAAGCATCCCCCCAAATTTCCGCCTCAGAGCCGAGGAACTGTAACGGAGGCAGCACAGATCACAGGTGACACGTGGGCTGCAGCAGCTAGAGAGACAGCGGGAGGGAGGACACAGGGACACTGTGGACGGGAAAGGCACAGTCACGGCTACCAGCAAAACGAGACAGTCTGATGACGGACAAGGATGCAAGACGGACGATACTGAGCACCGAGGCACAGGACGGGACACAGAGAAGCAGGGAGAGAGTGGAGGAAGTTTCCGCTCAGATAGGTAGTAGGAATTGGGGCAGGGGGGCCGGGAGCAGGAGTGGAAGGGTGGACGGGGCGCTCGACGGGGCGATAGGAATTGGGGCAGGGGGGCCAGACGCAAGAGTGGAGGGGTGGATGGGGTGACAGTAAAGAGCAAGGCTAAAACTCCTCTAAAATAGAAAGGCACTTTCACATGTACATACTACAGATGTACATTGACACGATTAGTAACAGTCACAAGCAGGAAGCTACCAGTACTGCAATTGATCAAACCGACAGGAAAGGACAATACTGATTTAATTACGTGGGCAGGAGTTACCCTTAATTCCGTAGGTAAATTTTAGCAGTCTCTCCTGTTACACAGCCACTTACTATACTTTAAACATCTATAATAACCATCACACTACACACTGAACTTGGATGAATGCTCTAAAGGGGGCATTCACAAATGCACGGTTTATATATTTTCTTTTACTAAACAGTTTCTAAGATAAGCATTATGGAACCCGGTACACTTATTTAAACATACAAAAGTCCCTATGTAATTTAAAGATACAGGTACCCATCTCGATTATACCACATAGACTATTTTTTTTAAAGAAAGTATACTAGGGTAAGTGAAATCTCAATTTCCAGTTTGTTTTACTGATCTGAATAAAGGGGTGCCAAAGTCACCCTGCACCAAGCCTGACACCTCAGCCCAGCTGGAGGTTTGGTTTTCAGCTCAGGGGACTGTCTGGAGTAGGGAGCTCTATTGTACACACGGATGAGCCTTTGCATCTAAGTTGCTCCGGGACTGTGGCCTCAGCGATGGGCAACTCAGAGCAAGGTTCATCCGAGTGCTTTTCCTGCTTTTACGGTGTCTCACTACTGTGGTCAGGACGAGAATGAATGCGATCCCAAATCTGAAGTCTTCTAAATCCTCAATAGACCTATGGGCTCTTTACTTTTTTTTTTTTTTTAAGTTTTTAAATTCCAGTTGCTTAACATACAGTGTGGGCTTTTTGAATTTTAGAGGCTGTACTTATCACATTAAAGTTTCTTCATTTTGTAGACCTCGTGTCATTCCCAAATGCTGGGGAGACCACAATCCTTCCCACTCTTATCTTTTCCTTAAATTATAAGCCCATTTTGGGAATGGCAAGAGTACAAAGAAAACTCGGTTAATACAATGTGACTCGTTCGCTCTACATCCGCTGAGAGCTATTCATGCTTCCTGCAGTAGATTAAGTGGGAGCCTGCTCTAAATTATTCTATGGATGGCTCAAGGGGCACCAAAGTCAGATTATGTTGTGTGAAAACGTGCAAAACGGTTGACCGATAGCGCTGACCCTGAACATGAATACAGAGCTCTGCAAAGGGCCACTGGACTGGTTCAAATAATTTACAGAACACGCATCAGAAAATGTGTATGGAGTACCTTTTCTCTCTCTTATCAATCAGTCCTTTCCCAATACCCCTGACCCAAACCAAAAGGTCAACTTGTAAGCCTACTTAGTGAGTTCTATGGATGGGACATGAACAGAGTTTTATCAGCTGTGAATATATATTCTTGCGTAAGTGGGGTCTGATCATCTTTGTAGAACCATCGTCTGCCCATCATCAAAATGACCCCCTTGCCAAACTGTGCACGAAGAACAATATGATCCTTGAAACTGGGGGTGTAACATCTCAAGGATTCTTCTTTTCCTCCCCACCCTTTGCATGCTTCCTCCTCCCCACTAGATGTGTGGCTGTAGAGAAGGCCATGCACTAGGCAAATGCACCAGAAGCTTTTAATGAGCTTTCAGGGTGTTATTTTGGATCCTCTGTGAAGTGGCCACCTTGTCTTCTCCCTGGAATCCGAAGACTTTTACCAAAACAAAGAAAGAATAGGTGAATCCTTGTTCCCTGTGAGGTCATGTCCTTCTATGGGAATTGGAACAAATAAAAAAGACTGGAAAAAAAAAAAAAGAAAGAAGGCCTCAAGGTGTCACAGGGGTATAGGGAGAAGAGAGAGAGATGGGTAAGGCAGTGATGGGGGAGCATTAGAAATTTCCTGCCAGAAGGCACAGCCTCTGAGGCCCCAGAGCAGCCACCTAAGGGAGCAGAATCCTAATTTGGTGGTTGGAAAGGCAACCCTCATTTCATCAGCGGTGTAAACACTGAAGAGGGGAGAGTCTGGGCAGGACTGCCAGGGAGAAATCTGAAGACATGAACTTGTAGGAGTAAGATCTAAGTTAAAACTTGTAGAAGACACCCCTCTGCCCTTTTGAAACCCTCTGTTTACATCTTACTCTTGCACCATCGATGGAAAAAACGTTTTTAACAATCCTTTTCATTTCAATTTCTAAAAGATTTAAAGTCTCCTCCTCCATTACTTCCACCTTTATTCTCGGCTTCTGTTTCCCCATCTAGCAGCAGAGAACTAGAAACCCAAGTGGACTCTGGAAAGAACTGGGAGGTTATTCAGCAAGGTTTCAATTTCCTAGGAATTTGGGAAGATTGTTTAAAACGGTTAGTGCTACTCAGAGCTCAATCCTGGCTGAGTCTCCATGGTGTCTAAAGTTGATGAAGGACCACTAAAGCTCAAGGGAAATGGCAGCGGGGTAGAGAAGATGCTGAACTGGGCATCGTTATCACAATGGGCAAAACGGATGCTTCAGAAACCTCAAAGAGTTAAAAGCTTACCATACCTGGATACTTGGGAAAAAAATCTCGATTCAATCCATTTGTGAAATTAGGCCACTGGCTGGCAATCAGAAGTGTGACTTTGAAAGGTAACCCTATGTCATTAATTTAATCTCTCTCTGCATTACAACGATTAGACTGGCAAACTGAGGGAGAGATCCCAGGAATGATCTTGATTTTTTAGTACAGATCCTCATTCTTTCCTGCCTGAGGCATTCACCAGCGGGCTAACAGATTCAAGTCCATACTGTGCAACTCTTAGGTGGGCAGGCAAATGGCTTCCAGTTTGAAACCAAAGCTAGAAGGAAATCAATGGTGGTCGAGAGGGGTTAGTTCTGGGCCACCCATTTATCTAAAAAAAAAATTCTCTTTATCATTACGTTCAAGGTCAGAGCAGAAAACATGCTCATAGGTTTACACACGATATAAGCCGCTGCTGGCAGGAGTGGTGATTTGTACCTTAGTAAAAACAGCTGAATTCAAAGCAACCTTTTTAAGACAGTGGGAAAACACAGAGAAAATGGTTTCTGTGCCAGGATGTCAGAGAAAGAGGGTACCTTACGGAGCTCACCTGACTATCTGGGTTATGTTGAGACCACCTGGAAAGAAAAGAAAAAAGTCATGGTTCCAGGGTGCAAAATGGGAAGGAACTCCTCCTGGAACCATGTGACCCCCCTCTCCCCCCCCCACCCCCCCCCACCCCCCCCCCCGCCGACCTTGGCCAGCATGGCTCTTACTCCAGTACCACAGCCAGTTCTTGGTTGGCTCAAAGAGGCCAATGGGAGAGGAGAGCTGGGGAGTCACCTTAGGATCATCAAGCCTCTGTATCGGGTTTAAAGGAACCGAGGTCATTTAGTCGGGAGAGAAGGCTGAGCGAACCAAGGACTTGTGTGCTGCCCGCGTTCTCCATTTCCACAGGAGAACACAGGGGTTTAGGGGAGCTGGAAGTATTTTCTAGGCAGTTTGTAACAGACCTCTGAAGGAACTTGTGGAGGAGTGTAACCAGGAAGTCTTTACAATTAGACTGTTCTAGTCCTTTGTGAATGCAGGGGACGGACCTGGAAGTCTTCGGGGGCCTGACCAGGCTTGAGGAAGGAGTCACATCGATAGCTCTGGAGGATTAGCTTTCCCCTTTTCTAGGTTCCGCTCAAGAAGTAACTGCAGAGGGTCCGACCCCTTCCTCTGAGCTTTTAATCCGGACCCAGGGAAGTGACTCGTATGAAAGAGGCAACCATGCAACTCATTCAGGCAGTGGGCTGAGAGACCCACCGGGCACGTCCCACCGTGACAACTGCAAGCCTGGGCACGAGTGGGACCTCGTCCCACTGCACGGACTCAGAGGTACTCGCTGTCAGCTACCCAACAATGCCATTACCCCTTTCCAGCCATTCCCCCCAAGCGCCACAGACCAACACTGGTTATACTCCACGGCCTGGGACTTCAGACGCTTGTGCCTTTGGATCCAGACATTTCCGACTCACCCAGGCTACACTAAACCTGAAGCGCCGAACGACGCGGAGAGCAGAGTGGTGTGGCCTTCGTGACAAATGGTGCAGCATTGGATTTTCAAGTAAATCTAAGTGTTTCTATTGTCTTTAAAATGACATATGTCCAGTTACTAAGAAAAAAGGAAGAAAATTACAAAATACAAATGCCCGTGTTAATTTAGCTAGTCTCCGACATTACATTCAAGAACATAGAAAAGCCAAAAATCTCCAGTTATAAGCACAAAACTAAGGAAAGTTAAGGATCACTGCCTTTTGTCAATGATCCGTTTTTTGTTTTGTTTTGTTTCTTAAATCACCGCCCCACAGGACCTTGCTCATCTGGAGTTTACATCGTGCAAGACTTGTCTGTTGGACCTTGGGAAGGTGGGGCCGGTCCCACGGTAGGGTTTGTTTTTGGAAGAACGGCAGGTTTTGGCCGAAGGGCTGGGGGCTTTAGCTGCACACCCATCCTGGGTGCCACCATAGGCTTGAAAGTACTCATTGTGTCGCTGGAGGAGCTCGTGCTGCGTCGGATCTGAGGCTCGGAGCTCCTGAAGGCAACGTTGTGCAAAGGGCTGAGAGACTCTGTGGACGTGGCGGGGGTGGGCGCATTCTTCACTTGTTCCAAGGTGTCCAGCACCACATCGGGGGCGTGCTTTGCGGTACTCTGTCTCTCCAGTTCTCGGAGTTCGTTCAAAGCAGTGTTCATCGTCTCTTCAATATCCTGTTGACAAATCACCAGAGAGGCAGAACAGACTGATAAATTCGCACTAACGTAAAGAAGCACACACACTTCAGCTCAAAGCAGACAGGCCAGCAAAAGCAATCGTGTGTTCAGTTCACAGTCTGTGGAACGTATACGCATGATGATGGCATCTCACACGACTGTTTAGGCTCTGCATGTTCAGGAGACCAAGATGCCACGGTGCCTGCAGCCGTGTATCAGACATCTGTCGTTCTAAGGTGCTAGGTAGCCTTCTGGTGATTTCCACCTTACGTGCTGACTGATTATACAGAATTCTATTCCAGCTTATGGCAAAAGACAACTTCAGTTGTCTGCTACAGTCAACTGCTGCTGTCAACTTCAGTTGACAACTGCTACAGTTTCTCAAGAAATAAATGGGAATGGGATTGAAAACCGGGCTTCTTTCACTGATTTAACAAATAGTTTTGGGCACTTACTATGTACTTGGCTAATTCCTAGCAGTTCTTCAAAATTCAGTTTAGGCTTTCCCCTGATGCTCCTGTCCGATGGTCTCACTGGAAGAGGTCCCGCCCTGCAGGAGGGCATTTTTGTGATATGGTGTGTGTGTGTGTGTGTGTGTGTTTAAACGTCACAATAAAGGGGTGGCATTATTGGCACTTGGTGGGCAGAGGTCGTGTATACTAGATATCTTGCAGTGTCCTGGATAGTTTATATGCGATGAATTATCCCGCATCTTGTTTGCCATTTTTTTTTTTTGGTTTTTGTTTTTTTTAAATTTGGAAGAGAGAGGATGAGCAGGGGAGAGGGGCGGGGCGAGAGAGAGAGAATCCTAAGAAGGCTCCACGATCAGCACAGAGCCCGACGCGGGGCTCGATCCCACAACCCTGGGATCGTGACCTGAGCTGAAATCAAGAGTTGGACACTCAATCAACTGGGCCACCCAGGCACCCCTTCTTCAACTTTTGAATGTCCTTCAGACATTCATGTAGGTGAAAATTCTGTTTACGATAACCTGAGCCCAGGCCCCGTCTCTTACATCAATATGCATTTTTAAAATGTTTACTTATTTATTTTGAGGCGGAGAGAAGGAGTGCAAGCTAGGGAGACAGAGAGAATCCCAAGCAGGCTCCACGTTGTTAGTAGAGAGCCCAATGCGGGGCTCGATCCCATGAACTGTGAGATCATGACCTGAGCCAAAATCAAGAGTTGGATGTTAACCTCCTGAGCCTCCCCGGTGCCCTGATCAAAACACATTTTTAATTGTTGTATTTATATGAGATTTATATGGATTATATATGTAGATGAAAGCACCTTACTACGTCCATTGTTTTCCGGTGTAGTCAAGCATTAACTGAAATACATTTAATTGTTTTAATATTTATTTCCTTTTTTTTTTATATTATATTTAGAGCTTCATATGTTTTTTTCAAATTAGGTATATCATCTATCAATGTATTTCAGATGGTAAAGAGGGAATTACAAAATATATGTTTCAAAAAAGTAGACTGTGCTCCACTGATGGATGAATAGAGAAGCCAAATGTGGTATATACGTCAATGGAATATCATTCAGCCTTAAAGAAGAAGGACATCTTGCCACACGGTATGATACGGATAACGCTTGAGGATGTTATCTTAAGTGAAATAAGAGGCCAGTCACAAAAAGACAAATACTGCCTGATTCATTTATATGAGGTAGTCCCCCACTCATAGAAGCAGAAAGTAGAATGGCGGTGTCCAGAGGTTGAGGGGGAGGGGAGAGAGGAGAGTTGTTCTTCAGTGGGTATAGGTTTTCAGGTTTCCAAGATGAAAAAGTTCTGGAGATCTGTTTCATAAAATGTGAATATAGTTTACTGAACTCTAGAGTTAAAAATGGTTAAGATGGACAATTTTACATCATGTGATTTTTCGTATACGCAAACCCCAAAGGCGGAGTGTTGTGTGAGACAGATGGGGTGAAGAACCACTGCCCTAGTCTGACTGACATGTCTATTCTCTACTCTCCCAGGGCTTTTTTTGTTTGCTTAATTTTTTAATGTTTATTTATTTTTGAAAGAGAGAGAGAGAGAGAGAAACTGAAGAAGGCTCCAAGCTCTGAGTTGTCAGCACAGAGCCCAATGCGGGGCTCAAACTCACGAACCAAGAGATCTGTTGGACACTCAACCGACTGAGTCACCCAGGCGCCCCTCCCAAGGCTTCTTTCGCTCACCTGGAGCATAACCCTTACGGCGCTGCGTAATGGTAATTGATTTCCATACCCATCTCCCTCACAGGCTTGTCAGCACCTTTGGAAAGCAGCTGGCTATTGATTTAACGTTGCTTCATAAAGCCTAGCACAGGACTTGGCGCACAGTAAGTGCTCAATAAAGGTTTGCTTAATGAATAAACCAAGATACAGTGACCACATATGGATATTGTCGTTTTAAAACAAGCCCCATCAGGGACTCCACTGATTTGTTTAATAAGAGAATCTGCATGTTTTTGGTATGAACGCGTGATGGCGGGCTTACTTGTTCTCATGGGAAAATCTGAAGATGAGATGGAAAGAGAAATAAAGGACACAGCTGGAGGCCATTTTGTGAGGATGACATCACTTTCCAAGTGATTATTTTCATATGTGATTTCTATTTGATGCTAAACATATGGATTTTTTTTTTTTTTTTTTACACAAGTAATTGCCCAAGAGAGATCGCAGATAGCCTGGTTTATCTGTTGAGTTCTGTTTTGATGATTTACAATAAAAGGATTCCTTGGTTCTAGAAGCAAAAGGGTTAAATAGATGTTGTTATGCCTTCCCACCCCCAAGCTCCTAACTCCCTACATCCTGTTTCACCTGCTTATTATAAGCAGTGAAGTTACAGATTTCTCAAATCGTTAAATATCGCTGTAATCAAATATCGCTGGTTCTGTATAGATCTCAACGGGCCCTGTATGGTACTTCAAACAGAGAAAAACCAAAAGGTCAAGTCTTTTTTATTTTTACCGAGAAACTGTTGTACATTTAAAATTGGTTTAATTTTGAAAAAACACATTAAACCCCTCACAATCTAATTTACATCCAAAATTTTCTTTAGTTAGGACAGTGAAAATAGCTTGGAAATTTGTCACATCAGTGCAGGTCTCCTTGGATACTCTTTATTAAAAATAATCCATTTTAAATACTTCCCCATGTTTGTTTCATTTTTTTCTCATTCACTCTCTTTTTTGATTAATTTAGTTCACCTTTAAGCTTCAGATAGATAGAAGATGCTTTAGATTAAAATGGCAAACCCTGAATCTATTCACCTCTTTTGTCATTGGTGTTAACCGTATTTTCTGATGGCCTATGCTGGGGGAAAAAAAAAACACTAGAGGAAAAATGGCAGAATGATGGAAAAGCCATTAATTTTGTTTCACCCTCACTCTGTCAATTTTAATCATTAAAAAAAACTACAAAGTCCTCTGTACTAACTGTTGAGAAGTAAACAATGACATAGGATTCAGACTTGATGTTCTTCAAACAGCTAACCATTATTTCTCCATTTATTTATTGACTAATCCATTGTTTGTCTTAAGTTGAAAGGGTCATATTTATCATACACTAACATTTATTTATTTCTGGGCTCTCCATTCTTTCTATCAATTTGTCTATTTTATTATCTTTGGCACGCATTCAGGATCCAGTAGGGCTGGTCCTTCTTCATTATTATTCTTTTCCAGACTTTTCTAACTCCTTAGCAATGATGTGTTTAAATGCCATGGGTCCTACATTTCTGCCATGTTTCTATTTAAATCAATATGAACCTGATCACTTGGGTCCTTCCAGTAACAAATGGTTCTTCTAAAGAGACCCTTAGTCAGGCTTTAAAGAAGGAGCTCATTTCTTTTGTTTTCTTTAGCTGGTTCTGTACAAAACAACATGGCTACAAAAAGGAAATCCTGCATACCTCCTTCATCATACTCCAGGTACACAGCATGCAACATTCCATTAAATGCATCCTACCTGAGCGATCGTCTCTGGGTCCAATGGCTTATGGTCATTGAAGCCTGTGTATTGCCCTGATGATGTGGACCTTCTAATAGGAGGACTGTCGATCTTCTTGAGGGAGTCGTGTCGGCTGATATTGGTCAAGCTCCCATGCCCGGGCCGGCGTCTCCTCTCAGGACTGTCATTGTTGAGGCCACGGTTCTGCAGCAGGCCCCGGGGGTGACTGCCCAAGTTTGGGGACCCCAGGTCAACGGAAGAGTTGGAAAGAGGATGTGGGGGGTGGAGGGGACAATGGCCATCACTGGTCCTGCCAGGACGCCTTACTGGAGGGGGTGGTTCTCCTCTTTTTCTCTGTCTAGACATACACAAAGAGAGAGAGAAAATAGGAGAGCTTATCACACTGGGTAATACCACAAAGCTTCGGGTCCTGTGGCTGCTCAAAGTCCTTGGAAAAGTGGAGGTTCAGCAGCTTGATGATCAGATTCCACCTACCTGGCTAAATAGCCGTCAGGGTGACGGTCTGTTGGGGAGTTCATGTCCTTGGATGAAGACTTGTCTTCAGTGACTGGCCCACTGCTGGCCTCACTGTCAGCTTTCTGGCTCAGAGTGTCTGAAAACGTATCATCCCTGAAACAATGAGAAGCAAGAGTGAGGGTCTTTTGCTAGACGAATGGGAACAAAAAAATAAGTGATGGCATTTACGTATTATAAGTCTTTCTTACCAACACGACTTTTTCATTATAAAAATAATACAGTTTCATTGGTAAACTGGAAGATTCAGATATACAAAAAAGAGCAGTATCACAATCACCCATAATAGGACGTAACAACCAGACACAACTACTGCTAGAACTTTAGAAAATATCCTTCTATACTTTTTATCTATGCCTGAGTACATATCTATGATGTCTGCATATATATGTATGGTATTTATACTATAGTTACTTATATATTTATGTGGCTTAGATATATATCACTGCATGTCTGTATAAAATGCACATAACATTTCTTGGATTCCGAGACACATTTTAACATCTCTAAAATTAGGTTGAATGATTTAATCATAATAGGCATTTCATGTGGTATATTTCTCTTTCCCTTGAAAAACTGCTCTTAAATTGCTGTACTAGGAAATATATTCACAAAATAGGAATTATATTGTACGTATAATTTTGCAACCTGTTTCTTTTACTTAATACGTTATAAGCATCTTCTCATCTCTTTAAATATTTTTAAATTATAGCAATATTAAGGGGTGCCTGGGTGGCTCAGGTGGTTAAGCATCTGACTCTGGATTTTGGTTCAGGCAATGATCTCATGGTTTGTGAGTTCAAGCCTTGCACTACTGGGCTCTGTGCAGAGCCTGCTTGGCTCTCTCTCCCTCTCCTTCTGTCCCCCACCCCCAAAATAAATAAATAAACCTCCCCAAAAATTATAGCAGGGGTGCAGCAGTGGCTCAGTTGGTCAGCTCAGGTCATGATCTCATGGTTCCCAAGATCAAGCCCCATGTCAGGCTCTGTGCTGACAGCCTGAAGCCCGCTTGGGATTCTCTCCCTCTCTCTCTGCCTCTCCTCTGCTTGCACTCTTTCTCTTTTCTCTTTCAAAATAAATAAATAAACATTAAAAAAATTACAGCAATATTGAAATAAAAAAAAAGAAGAAGGCTGGAGATGATTCTCTTTAGACTTTAGGTCAGTATCTTCCCTCTGGGGAATCTGAATTGAAACAGTGGTCAGACAGCAAGAGATGATAACCTCTGGTTTTGGAACCAGCAGTGGTTACTACAGCTCTTAAAGCTATTCTCTGCAAGGATTATTCTTCTAAGAGCCTGAAAGTTTCAAAAGGCATCTCTCCCTAGCCTTTGCTCCAAACCTCCTGGTGGTGTTTGCAAAATGAAAACCTGCTGGTCCTGAAGGACCGTTAGCAAAGACCCAATAGCAAGGCAAAGAACTGTTGCCAGCTCAGAGGTCTGGGCTCTGCGATCCCTTCTGCTCTGTTCCTGAAAGACCAAGGTCAGTTTAAGGACAGTGGCTGGAATCTTCTGATGGGAGCACTTGGCGATAGAAGCTGGCACTACTCACATATCCTGCACCACTATGTACTGATGAGGCACGAGCCCATCAATGCCGTTGTGTCTTCCTTCCCACCAGTCCTCAGACGCGCGGTGATACAGCAGCAGGGAGGCGCCCTTCTTGAAGGACAGTTCTCTGGCGGATCGCCCAACGTAGTCAAACTTGGCTATCGCTTCTATTGGCTCACATTCTACAAAGAACACACCAGAAAACAAAGAGGGACCAGAGCTGTTAGAAGAGCATGAAACACTATGTGAAAGTTCCGTATGAGGCCTTGGCAATAAACACGGCCATTTAAATATCCAGACTGAACAAGGTAATGAACAAATCATCGATGCAGGACAAAATAGGGCTGTTAAAAGAGATACAGAAAAACAGTCTCTTGCTGTGGTCAGTTTTTCAGGCAAAGAAAAATTGAACATTGGACCTTAATTTCCACAGCCTCTTACCAGAGGTATAATGACAGTTTAATAAAAAATATTTAACACTTTGCAACATGATATATGAGATCTCTCCTTGGGCTGTAATATCTTCCACAATAGCTCCAATAGTATTTTGACAATGATGGAGTTCCTGTGTAACATGTTAATAACCATGGATAACATGGGAAAGTCAGTATCCCAGAACACAAGGGAGTTTAGGCTTTATTTGCTTATTCAAAGAAAAATGAGGTTTATAAAAATCAGCACATTAAATATTATGTGAGTACATTTAATTTCTTCCTGTACTTTTCCGGCATTATCAAATCTTCCAAACTACCACCAACAGTAAAATAACTTTGTTTCCTCCAGTATCAGTAACAAATTCTAGTTACCTATGAAAAAAGCACAACTTAGACTGTCCTGTACCCAAATTAAGAGACCAGATTCAAAAATTATATTATCCAGAGATCAAAAAAATGTTTTTTAAGTTCATTTATTTTGAGAGAAACAGAGACAGCACAAGTGGGGGAGGGGCAGAGACAGAGGAGACAGAATCCCAAGCAGACTCCACACTATCAGCACAGAGCCTGACATGGGGCTCGAACTCACGAAACTGTGAGATCATGACCTGAGCTGAAACCAAGAATCGCTTAACTGACTGAGCCATTCAGGTGCCCCAATTATCCAGAGATCAAAAGATATTCAAGGGAATTATGGTGAGTGAAAAAAAAAAACCAGTCTCAAAAGGTTATATACTGTATGATGCCACTTATACAGCATGTTTGAAATGACATAATAATCAAGATGCAGAACGGATTAGTGGTTGCCAGAGGTTGGAAAGAAATGGCCATGGCTATAAAAGGGAAGTGCACAGATGAGTGCATGAAAACCTGGTGAAACGTGAATATGGCTGATGGGTTGTGTCAATGTCAATTTCCTGGCTGTGGTATTATGCTACAGTTATGTAAGATTTTACCATGGAGGGAAGCTGGGAGGAGAGTATGTGGGATCTCTCTGTAGTATTTCTCACAACTAGATGTGAACCTACAATGATTTCAAAATTAAAAATTAAAGTTATTGAACTAGAAATGGAATTTCAGTGCTGATCTAATTCTGATCACAACAGTTGAAGGCAATTAAGAGGACAAACTAAACAAAACAACTATAAGAGATGCTTTTTGTCATTGAGCTTTTGCAAAAAGCCCTTTGATTCTGGGGCTTATGATCTTTCCTCCCATCTTCTACTATCCCCCCCCCCCGCCCCGTCCTTCATCCCTGCTATCAACAACAGATAAGTAAACTTCTAATCAATTATACACAGAAAGGGCCAATACAAGAGCTAAATGTTTAGAGAAATGTATAAGCAATGAGCAATACCTCAATTTACTATAAACTGAGAGTGTATTACTTTCTAAATACTCTAGAATACATGCACATGTAATAGATTAAAACCTGTCCATCTGTCAAATATTTTCTCAGGAAATTGTCTTCTATTTTGCTTGGTAATGTACATTCCCATTTAAAACAGTTAATTTTTCCCAAAAGATTCCTAAAGTATCTTTAATATCTTGTATGGAATAACTGCATAAGAAATCCTTGGATAGTCAACTAAGCTTCTTTCTCACTTAATAAATTCAAATCCCGGACTTCAAGCTGTATTCAAAGCTGTAATCGTCAAGACAGTATGGTACTGGAACAAGAACAGATACTCAGATCAATGGAACAGAATAGAGAACCCAGAAATGGACCCACAAACATACGGCCAACTAACCTTTGACAAAGCAGGAAAGAATATCCATTGGAATGAAGACAGTCTCTTCAGCAAATGGTGCTGGAAAAACTGGACAGCGACATGCAGAAGAATGAACGTGGACCACTTTCTTACACCATACACAAAAATAAACTCAAAGTGGATGAAAGACCTCAATGTAAGACAGGAAGCCATCAAAATCCTTGAGGAGAAGGCAGGCAAAAACCTCTTTGATCTTGGCTGTGCAACTTCTTACTCAACACGTCTCCAGAGGCAAGGGAAACAGAAGCATAAATGAACTACTGGGACCTCATCAAGATAAAACCTTCTGCACAGCGAAGGAAACAATCAGCAAAACTAAAAGGCAACCAACAGAATGGGAGAAGATATTTGCAAACGACATATCAGATAAAGGGTTAGTATCCAAAATCTATAAAGAACTTCTCAAACTCAACACCTAAAAAACAAATAATCCAGTGAAGAAATGGGCAAAAGACATGAATAGACACTTCTCCAAAGAAGACATCCAGATGGCCAACCAACACATGAAAAAATGCTCCACATCACTCATCATCAGGGGAATACAAATCAAAACCACAATGAGGTACCACCTCACACCTGTCAGGATGGCTAACATTAGCAACTCAGGCAACAACAGATGTTGGCGAGGATGCGGAGAGAGAGGATCTCTTTTGCATTGTTGGTGGGAATGCAAACTGGTGCAGCCATTCTGGAAAACAATATGGAGGTTCCTCAAAAAACTAAAAATAGAACTACCCTACGACCCAGCAATTGCACTACTAGGCATTTATCCACGGGATACTGGTGTGCTGTTTCGAAGGGACACGTGCACCCCCATGTTTATAGCAGCACTATCAACAATAGCCAAAGTATGGAAAGAGCCCAGATGTCCACTGGCAGATGAACAGATAAAAAGGATACGGTATTTGTATACAATGGAGTATTACTCGGCAATCAAAAAGAATGAAATCTTGCCATTTGCAACTACGTGGATGGAACTGGAGGGTATTATGCTAAGCGAAATTAGTCACAGAAAGACAAATATCTTATGTCTTCACTCCTATGAAGACTTTAAGACACAGAACAGATGAACACAAGGGAAGGGAAGCAAAAATAATATAAAAACAGGGAGGGGGACAAAACATAAGAGACTTAAATATGGAGAACAAACAGAGGGTTACTGGAGGGGTTGTGGGAAGGGGGATGGGTTAAATGGGTAAGGGGCATTAAGGAATCTACTCCTGAAATTACTGTTGCACTATATGCTAAGTAACTTGGATGTAAATTGAAAAAATTAAAAAAAAAAAGAATTAAAAAAAAATTCAAATGTTCTCTGGGCCACATAAGGCAAAAGCATAAAAATCAAAAAACACATTAAAAAAGCTTAGGGTTTACCTTCTATGAAAGAGCCTAGATGAATTTCAGCTATGCATTAAAAATAAAGACAAAAAATCGCTCCATCTTTTTGCTAGTGGTTAATGTTTAAGGGGAATATTTCATATGGCAGAATCACAATGCTATGATTTACATATAGTATACTTCTCAGCAAAGTAGGTGAAGAATAATTTTAAAACAACAGTTTAAGTCCTTTAACAACTGACTATAACTTTTAGATTGCATGTTAGCATGCTAGTATTCCCTCCTAAAATTATATTATTAAAACAATATGAGTAACAGCTTTATTAAATATCTACAAACCTGCTCCATAGAGGAGGGACTATAACTTCATATTTAAAGAGAATGACTGTATAGTTTGTTCTCAAATTGCAGATAAAGAATAAGTCAGAGATGACTGATGCCAATTTTTTTTAAATGCCAGTTCTCCTTTAGGAACAGAAATAAACATGTCCATGGTACAGGGGACATGAATAAACATATCCAGGGAGGAAAGAAGACATGCCCATTTGTTAAAAAGAAATTTATGACATGCAGTTCTCAAATTCCTATGTGAACATGCCCATGTAAAGTTGAATTTCATTTTACTGAAAAAAACAATGGGAAGATACCAGCCCACAAAATAGTGTACAGTTTACGTACTTGTCAGAGGGAAATGAAGAAAGAACCATTAAGGTTCTTTAGACATTAATTAGACATTAATTAGACATTTAGTCATACACTGTCAATGCTGGCCAAGGGCTATTTAAGACTATTTAACAGATACTTATGTATTTTATCCTAATTTCATAATCATGCACTCTAATGCTTGTTATCTATTTTTATTTCTTGAAACAACTAGCAACAGGATTATCAGACTGTTTATTTAATTCAAATGTGGAGAGATTATGAAAGAATGACCAGATGAATCAGAAGTACATTTTTATTGGTAATTCCATATCAACTAGTAATTCTGAGCAATTTCATTATTTTGACTCTTTCTACTCCTCAGGGAGTCATTCCAGAGGCAAGTGTCCATCAATAAGCTACTTCTACACATCTCAGTCTACTCACTGCAGAGCAAATCAATCTTAGGGCATGGCAGAGTCACATGGTCCTTTCACAGAGAGTCACATGGTCCTCTAAGGTCCTGCAGAGACTCTACAGAATGCTGCTGTTATCAGTAACAGTAAGAGTGAACACGATAACTTCATTTTCCTGCATGGCTATTATAACTGTGCAATGAGGGGACAATTCAGTGCAGCTGATTTTTCTGACTGCCCAGAACTATCAAGTGTTAGATTTCCATTTCTTGTCATTTTATACAAAATGCTAGTACCTCACATTTTCTCTTGGGCACCTGCTGTCCCTGGCACTGTCCCTTCTAGATCTGTTACCCACTGCCCTTGTAGGTGCTGGTTTCGTTCTATGACAGCCTCTCTTTCAGAAACAAAAACTATCCTTCTCTAGTGATATCATGACGGACAAAAGAAAATACAATACCCGGGGGATCACAAAGATAATCAATACGCTAGTTAATTTAGTTACAGAACTTTACAGGTTGGCTGTGGGCAAGGATATCTGTCCTTTGTACGCAATGCTTTCTTTTCCAGCAAAATCAGGTGAACATGGTTAAAACATTATCGAAAACACAGAGCTCTCAGCAAAGCTTCTCTTTTGTAGTCAAGAGGTAAGAACAACTAACAGATGGCATGGTGGGGAGACTGATGTTTAGGAAGAGAGACGGCTGGGGCTTTGTCTTAGCTTTTCCTGCCACTAGGGAAACACTCTGAAGGAGACAGAGAAGTCATCGGTGAGAAAGGAATAAATCACACGGAGAAAGAAAGAAACTCGAGTAAAAAGAAGGCATGGTGGCAAGGGTAGGGCTCAGAGACTTTCAAAAGCAACATCACAGAAGTAGAAGCTCTCACTGTGAAGAATTTCTTCTAAATGAAGTTCTGAAAATGTCAGTTCATCCTACTTTTAGAAACAAACTTTTTTTTTTTTTTAAAGCAGAGGGTGGACATGAGACATCCTGATTACCCTCTTGCTGAAATGAATGAAAAATCTTGGGATTAAAAAGAAATCTTTGTAATTGCATTAAGAAGCTACCACCGTAGTAGGGAATATCAAAGACAAAAAACTCAACGAAATGGGAACGCAGTGAGGTAAACAGAACACTAGAAAATGTGAGTCAGAGTTTGCCTTGAGGGCACTTTCCCTGCCGGGTTAACATAAGCTTTCATTTTGGACAAAAAACGAAATCAAGGGTCTACTCAGTTTGGACAATGTAAGCCCCCTCCACAAAAGATCACGCTCGCAGTGTCACCGTGAATTCCAAGGGCTAGAAATCATCCTCCCTTCCTGCCCTCCATACTTCTCCATAGACTGTATACATCACCACTGTCCCCTCCCAGACTTAAAAAAAAAGAATCTATCTCAAACCTTGGAACAAATCATCTCCAAGAACCCCAACCACATTCCAGTCCTCAGGCAGGTTTGCAGTTAAAAATCACACAACTTGGGTGGCCTGGAAAACCTGAAGCTAAAAATTCAATATGGTCCCAAGTTGGTTATGCCCCAGGCAGAAGTAAATGAGAAGATTCTCCGGAGGAACACATAAAAATGTACAAAACACTCTGGAAAATCAGACTCAATGAGCAAGAGACAACAAAAACAAATCCAGGAAGAATGCAGATATTAGAATGATCAGAATCACAATTTATAACGATGGAAAGGATTAATATGAGGAAAGAGCAAACAACTACAAAGAATGATTAAGCAGCAGATAGGAAAGTGAACCAAACAACTTGCAGAAAAAACCAAAAAATATAAATGCAATGGATGGCTTTAAAGCAGATTAGTCACAGCTGAAGAGAAAATAAAAGGATCATGCATATAGCTAAGGAAGTACTAAGAGAAAAACTGACAGCTTTATATGTTCATATTAAAAAAAGTCTTGTATGGCCACGGCTGAAGCACCAGTGGCCAAAATGATGTTCAATCTTTTGGTGACTTCTGAATGGAGCAAGAACCACAAAAGGCATTCCAATGCATCTTTCCACATTTGCGGGAAGATTATGTCTTCCCCTCTTTCCACAGAGCTGAGAGAGAAGTATGTTTGATGTTTGATCCATGTCCATCCAAAAGGATGATGAAGTTCAGGTTGTAGGAGGACACTACAAAGGCAAATTGGCAAAGTAGCCCAGGTTTACGGAAAGAAATACGTCATCTACGCTGAACAAGTACAGAGGGAGAGGGCGCACGGCACAACTGTCCACGTGGGCGTTCACCCCGGCCAGGTGGTTATCACTAGACTCAACCTGGACAAGGACCTTGAACAGAAAGCCAAATCTTGCCAAGTAGGAAAGGAAAAGGGCAAATATAAGGAAGAAACTAATGAGAAAATGAAGGAATAAAGTAATCTTATATATGACTTTAAATAAATACTGTTAAAAAAATTAAAAAAAAAAACCTGTTAAAATGAAAAAAAGTGTTGGGGCGCCTGGGTGGCTTGGTCGGTTAAGCGTCCGACTTCGGCTCAGGTCATGATCTCACGGTCTGTGAGTTCGAGCCCCGCATCGGGCTCTGTGCTGACAGCTCAGAGCCTGGAGCCTGTTTCAGATTCTGTGTCTCCCTCTCTCTCTGCCCCTCCCCTGTTCATGCTATCTCTCTCTGTCTCAAAAATAAATGTTAAAAAAAAAAATTAAAAAAAAATGAAAAAAAGTGTTGAAAAGTTATGTTAAAGATTAAACTTGTTAGAAAAAGGAAAAAAAATGATCTCTAAAGAGAAAAGTATAAACGTGTATTGAGAGACATTCAATATGTTTGTCGACTGGGAGATTGAATATTATAAAAATATCTATTCTCTCCACATTAACATACATAGAATCAGTCCAACTGCAATCAAAACCCAAGAGGTTTTCAATTTTTGTTTAAGAACTTGAAAAACTGAGTCTAAAATTTAAGTGAAGTTGTAAAGATCAAGAATTGCTAAGGAGAACAGTCAAAGGTCTTGATTTGCCAAATATTAAGATTTATTAAAAAGTATCAAAATTAAGAGAGGAGGGATAGACAAGTAGACCAGTGGAAAGGAGAGAGCCCAGAAACAGACTTGTTCAGAGAGGACATGTGATTTGTGCAGAGCTGTGGAGAAAGAACAATTAATGTTGGGACAATAGTGCATCCACATGGAGAAAAAGGAATGGACCCCAACCTCACACCATACCCCCAAAGAAATTCCTGGTAGATTAAAGACCTTTGTGTGAAAAACAAAACCTGAAAGGATTTAAAAAAGAATATGGAGGAATTATCTTCATTACCTCTGGGCACAGAAGGATTTCTTAAAGGAGACACAAAGGGAAGCAGCCATGAAGGAAAAGATTGGTAACTTCTTTAAAATCTCCTTGTTTAGCAAAAGATGTAATAATAAGCACATGAAAGACAAATTACAGAGCACAAGATATTTGCAAAACATATACACAATACCAGACCCGATCCAGACCCACAAAGAACTCTTAGAAATAAGAAAAAAACCAAAGCCCAATCAAACTAAGACAAGCAAAAAAAAAGCCCAGAAAAACTAACAGTGGGCAAATGGGACCTAAATGGGCAAAAGACTTGACAGAAATTTCACAAAAAAAGTGAAGCATGTAAAAGTTAGTAAAGTATAGCTAGCTATATGAACTGTATTTTTTATTTTCTGTATTCTGACATCCAGGGCCTTGGGAGGGACTATCCCTCCCAAGGTTTACCAATTCCTACAGATAGTGTAAATCACTCGCCTGGTGTGCTTTTCAAATACAAACCCGCCAATCCAGAGCCCCAACACCCCAACCACCTCCTTGGGGTCACTATCCACCTGTCCTAATCTCCTGCACCAGGTAATCACCTGACAAGAGACAACACCTATAACCCAGAGCCTGCTGAAATTATTCAAACTAGCCAATCCGAAACCCGCTTACCTTGCCCTGCCTGTTGCTTCCCATGGAAACCACAGCAAAGACTCCTGCCTACCTGCTCTTTCTACGGCTGCCTTCTGACCGACCCTGGTGCATTTCCCTGTGGCCGCGTGAGGCATGATGTACCTTTTCTCTTGTGTACTGTAACAAAGTATCTTTTCAGTGGTAATCACCTCCTGATCTGTGGCAGTTACTATACGTCAAATTTTCTATTAATACTCTATATCGCAAAATAACACCATCAGTAATCAGAGAAATGCAAATTAAAATCACAAGATACCATCACACTGACAATACTGGCAAAGATTATAATGTTTGATATTGATACAATAAAGTGTGGATGGATACATCCAACCGGAAGACCAACACATTGCTGGTGTGGTGTATATAATTAGAACTCTTTTTTTTTCTTTTAATGTTTTATTTCTTTTTGAGACAAAGAGAGGGAGACAGCATGAGCAGGGGAGGGGCAGAGAGAGAGGGAGACACAGAATCCGAAGACAGGCTCCAGGCTCTGAGCTGTCAGCACAGAGTCCAAAGCGGGGCTCGAACTCACAAACCGCAAGATCATGACCTGAGCCGAAGTCAGACACCTACCGACCGAGCCACCCAGGCGCCCCTAGAACTCTTTTCAAAAATAGTGTGGCTTTATCCAGTCAAGTTGAAAACATGCTTACTCCTAGGTGCATATATCCTGGAGAAACTCCTGTTTGTTTGCAGTACTGCGAAAGCATACACGTTCAAAATACTCACAGCAGCACTGTTTTTAAGGGCAAAAAATAGAGACACCTCACATATTCACCAATAACAAAGGAAATACAATGGGATATTATACAGCTGTAAAATAAAATGATTATAACTGCATGCAACAATGTGGGTGAGTCACAGGAGTGTAATACTGAGTGGAAAATAATCATGACAAGTCTTTACAGTAGGATTCTATTTACAGAAAGTTCAGGAAAATAGAAAATGAGGGGCCCCTGGGTAGCTCAGTCTGTTGAAAGTCTAACTCTTGATTTTGGCTTAGGTCACGATCTCAAGGTTTGAGGGTTTGAGCCCTGCTGATAGCTCACAGTGCAGAGCCTGCTTGGGATTCTCTCACTCCTTCTCTGCCCCTCTCCCACGCTCTGTCTCTCGTTCTCAAAAATAAACATTAAAGGGGGCGCCTGGGTGGCTCAGTTGGCTAAGCATCCAACGTAGGCTCAGGTCATGATCTTGCGGTTCATGGGTTCAAGCCCTGCATCGGTCTCTGTGCTGTCAGCTCGAAGCCTGGAGCCTGCTTCGGATTCTGTGTCTCCCTCTCTTTCTGCCCCTCCCCCACTCACTCTCTGTCTCTCTCTCTAAACATTACAAAAATTTTTTTACTTAAAAAAAAATAAACATTGAATAAAAAAAGAAAATAGAAAATGAAACAATAAACCATTTAAAAACAAACATATAGTGGTTACCCCTGAGGGAGTAAGGAAGGCAATGGTAATGGAGAAGCACAAAGATGATGCTGTCTTTTTTCTTAAACTTGGTGGTGGTCTGTGGTGCTCACTGTAATATTATTATTTTTCATATCTTACATACATTTTGTAAATATTCTTTTGTAGCTACTGAATTCTTAATATAAACACTTCCCAAAAAAGTGGGTATTAAGATTAGTTTTATAACGGTGTGGGTCCAAGGGCATACCGTCTTCACTGGTGTGGGGCTCCGTACCAGCATCCTGATCCACTTCCTCCAGTGTACCGTGCTCACTGTATGGGCTGTCACTGCCAAGTGCAAACAGAAATTCACGTAAAGCCAAAGGAAGAATTTCAAAAATGAACAAGTGCTACTCTACGTAAAGATGTAGGACTTTGGAATGGCAAAAGAGTCAGTTACTGGAGAGCCTTTCCATTAGACGCTGGAGCCTCCAAGGATTATCTGGTCTTATGGGAGTCTAGGTCCTTCATCTTTGACTGGTCATTCGTATCCACAGAAGTTAAAGTTGGCTGAATTCTAGCAGAGTGCGATTATTGTGCTATGGCTACACCAGTTTTTGTAAATTCGTGTCACTATTCCTTACTGCATATAAATTGATGGCTCTTTGATTTCTGCTTTGAATCAACCGTAGTATCTTTCCCACCTTCTGACACGTGTTCATTTTAGATTCGTGAGACTCACAATTTTATTCTTTTTAAAAACTTACCCTTTAACACTACCACACTCCTCAAATATGTGCTGGTGAATGGGATGCATCTACCACAAAGAGAAACCTGACATTGCTGTAAAAGCCCACTTAAGTTGCTGGTGTTGGCGAGAAAGAGTAATTGCTTTATCACTGACTTTCTGTTTAAAATGAGCGATTGCCCATGGAAACACTAGGAATGGGAAAAGGACACAATCAAGCACAGGTGACTGGCTGCAAGCCTCCTTATTAGGGACTTTACCCTGTTTGTGGAAAAGTGGTGACCACAAAAGTTGTAGGATACAACACATCAGATAATATTGACCAGACCTCCACATATCGCTCTTTGATAAAAGGAGTAAGAGCAAAACTTACTGATATGGCCCTGAATATTTGCAAGTGCTAAGATACTGGCTTTGCAGTAAGTATGACTCTGAAGATAAAATTATGCATCTCGCCAGGGCTGAGTTTTATACATTTATCTTCCTAGAGCCAAGATCAATCAGTACCTTGCACATAGTAAGTGCTCAAGTGAATATTTTTAAACTCGAATTTCACGTGTAAAATTGCTGGCTACACCACAGAACTGGAATCTATCATGGTTTGTTGTTAATTTAGAAAGAAGTGCTTCTGGAAATAGTTAATCTTCATTTTTCTTAAGGCATAAGCCAATCGTAATGTGTTTTAAGCCCATTATTATGGTTTAGGTGTACTTTCAGGTACTTAGGCTCTTTCAGCTACCTTCTACTTAATCCCCGGTGAGGCAATGGGATGTGTCCTGAGGAGCGTCCAGAATGGGTTTACATAGGTCTCTTTCCAGCCGCTCCTGGATCTGAGCTGCACAGAACAGTTTCTGAAGTGGGCTGGGAGGCAGCTGTTGAGTGGGAAGGGTCATGTGGGCTTTGGAATCAGACAGACCTGGGCTGCCTCCAGTTACAATTAGTCATTGGACAGGCTTCTTGGCCTCACTTTACTTGGTAGAGTGGTTAGTGTATAAAGTGATCACATGCACCAAGGAGCTGGCACACAGTAGGGGTTCAAGGATTAAAATAAATTTGCTTAAAACGACCATTACTACTATAATTGGTTAGGATAATATTTATTAGTAAGAATGGAAATAAAAATGAAAACATATTTGGTTGAGAGGGCTCCTTTAAAATGATAAACTTGAAATACTTACAGCCCAAACTATTTCAGAATGAAACTGAAATCTGTCAGTTCAATCAGTTATCTTTGATATAAAAGTAAAATTAGCACAGCTCTATATGATACGTTTCAAAACCACTATTCTCTACAGAAGTTACAATAGGGTGGATAGATCTTAAAGGATGTCATCCTTGAGGGAAAAGGGAAGGGATGAATAGGAATTTCCCTAGTGAGAGGCCACGCTGTCATGGGTCTTAGTATTCTCATCTAATCTAAAGAAGCGTTCCTGCTTCTTCTTTTTTTTAAAAATTGGAATCTTTGGCAACTTACAGTCAATTCTTTTTCTTAATTAAATTGATATGTATACTTCCATGATGTTTCCAGGGCAGGGGAAAGACTAAAATGCTTGGACTTACCAGTAGTCATCCCCAGCCATACATTTCTCATAAACAGGGCCATCCAGCTCTTTAGCATCCGGGAAAATAGTTTCATGGTGGATGATGATGGTTTTGACAATTTCATTCACATGCGCCTGACAAGACACTTGATCCTGTATTTCTGGGACGGGCATCAATGTCGGGCCAAAACAAATGGCCAGGTTATAAGGGTCCATCATGTTCTCATCGCTGTACTGTGAAAGGCTATGAAAAAAAGAAAAGTTATAAAAGGCGAGAGAGAAAAAACAAAACTGGTTTTTTTTTTTAATGTTTGTTTATTTTTGAGAAAGAGAAAGAGAGAGAGAGAGGGAGGGAGAGAGAGAGAGAGAGAATGAGCAGGGGAGGGGCAGAGAGAGATGCAGACACAGAATCCAAAGCAGGCTCCAGGCTGTAAGTGCAGAGCCCAACGAGGAGTTTGAACTCATGAACCCCAAGACCTTGACCTGAGCCAAAGTCGGATGCTTAACTGACTGAGCCACCCAGGTGCCCTGAAAACTGATGTTTAATAAAACACTTTATATTTTGAAAATAGGGATCCAAAGAATTTTATTTGGTTTTTGTTATTAGAATAAGATGATGTTCCATACTACTTTAAGTTGGCTCAACAAATTCCAAAGGAAGTAAAGCAACTTATAAACGTTCAACTAGAAAGAAACTGAAAGGGGAATATAAATCCTACTTACTTAATTAGGTGGCATTTTTCAAAGCCACAAGAGTTTAAGATAATTTCTCTTCCAATGGAGACCAGGATCAAGTAAATGAGTTTCATTTGTAAATACTATGGTCAGGCTCCAAATGCTACTCAAGTAAATCCGGGAAGGTCAGTAGTGAGCTCCATAAAACTTGATGGATGTCGTCAAAATTGTCCTCCCACTAATCAAAAACATCTCAGATTTCAGTTTTTTTCCCATAAATCTTGAGGAAAGCCTTGAGGAAAACAAAGCACCTTTTCTTTGTAACCACTGAAAGAAGGCAAACAACTCTGGGCTTTATGATGTGTTTTTGGGTAAGACCACCAACACTACCCTGTCAATGTCAGAAGAGACACTGTTAAGTGCAAGAGAAGGGGAAAAGAATCCCCAGTTCTCTCATTCCTTTTAAAGCTGGCAAACGACAAACTTTGGGGGAGATTTCTGGTCGCCTCAAACTAATTTCTAAATTCAACCTCATGGGTATCTGTGAGGTATTTTCCACAAGGGCCTCAAAATAAGTCTGCTCTTTTTTACTCTAACATGTGCACAAAGTGTTGCTCTAGGGAGAAGCTAGAGACATGATCTTTTTGTGAAGAAAATGTCAATCTTGAAAGGACATATAAAATCCAGGTGAACAGATGACAAATGCAAGAAGGAAAAAAGAGACTCAGCCACATTTGTGGGATGGTGACAGACAAAAAGACACTGAAATACCACATGACCTGATACTTTACCCTTTTTTGGAACTGATAGCCTAGAAAGTCGAAAATACAAAAGCATTATCTCCTCAGCTAACATATGTCTTTCCCTTCTGCCATTTCTCAAGCAGACAGTCTTTAAAAAAAAGTTCACAATAAAGGGGACGGTCATGTTACAGATCATCTGGAAAACGGATGCACAGAGGACAAGTGAGATTCAGAGTAAGAATGGTCTAATTTTCAAAAGACACACATAAGCTCAACAGGGAGTCACAATTCATCTTTCTGGGTCTTTCATTTAGTGCTGGCTTGAAGAGCAAAATCTTCATATAAAAATGTGCTATCCAGGTTTCAACTTTACAATTAAAAGAGAATAGGTTATTTCTTTTCTCAAAATTCCTGTCCCACGCATCCTATCCTAGAGGCTGAGGCTGGTCTCTGCATGAAGGCAGGTGTAGCAAGCCGGGGGCATCTTTGGGCAGACATGCTGAAAGCAATGCCAGCCGGCTGACTCCTGGCACATTTGCTCTTCTGTTGAGATACACGGTGAGTTCGAGTCGGGTTTTGAGAACTTTCTTTTAAAAAAGTTTTTTTAAAGTTTACTTATTTATTTTTGAGAAAGAGACCGAGAGAGCGAGTGGGGAGGGGCAGAGAGAGAAGGGGAGAGAGAGAGAGAGAGAGAGAGAGAGAGAGAGAGAGAGAGAATCCCAGGCAGGCTCTGCACTGTCATCACTGCAGGGGCTCGAACTCGTGAACCATGAGATCGTGACCTAAGCCGAAAACAAGAGTTGGATGCTTAACCAAATGAACCACCCAGGCACCCCTGGTTTTGAGAACTTTCTTGATTTATGGTCTGCTTTCCTAGTCTACTGTGGTTTTTTGGTTCATGGTGGGTTTTGCTCAGGTGTGTCTGGAAAATTCGGTGCGGACAGCATGCAGAGGGCCAGCAGCAATGCAAAAGGCACTTCATACTGGGGGAAGTGAAGCAATTAAAGGTGAAGACAACAAGCCTCCAGATTTTTGTTTTTTATGAATTTGAGGATTTAATACTAATGAGGGAGTAAGATTTACACACACACACACACACACACACACACACACACCCAACCCAAGGTCACTGTGGATGGATCATGAACACCTTTGCTTCAACAATTCCATTTTCAGCAAAGCAGGTCAAATTCCTGAATTCATAGAAAGTCAGGCTCCTGTCCACGTTTCCCTATTTCCAGCTTCATTATAGCAACAGGGGTGCGTATTTGAGCTGAGTGCTTTGGATGTGATTTGCTGTCAACTTTCTCGTTCAGGCCCCGAAGCCCACTGTCCAACAGGCTCTGGTTCATGAAGCTCTCTTGAATTTTTGTCTTGGGCTCTTCCAGAGCTTGTAAACGACAGCAGCTTGTTGAGATGTGACCCCACCTTGCTTTTTGGTTCAAGCAGTCAAGAATGCCTCCAGTTGGTTGTCTACAGACGCAACAGACCTACGAATCCCCCTCATCTTCGCCAGAAAGGGGCAGAGCTCTTCAGGTGATGCCTCCACATAGAGCCGGTTCCGCAGCAGCAACTCCGTGATGTCCTGGTGCCCGTGGAAAGCTTCCTAGGCAAGGCTGCTCAGCAGCCCGCTCAGAGGTTTGGAGCCCTCGAGCTTGCCTGCCATAGTCAGCAAGCCTTCGGATTTTTAAAGCTGCCTGGGTAACTAGGCTTATTTAAAGGCAAAATTTATAGCCATCTATTTAACCTACACATAGTGTATATCTATCTCTCTAGATACTGCTTATTTCCAGTGGCGACTTCTGTACAAATGGGTTCCGACTGTCACTTGTGCATATTTTACTTCCTTGCAAACATTTCCCCATGATACTTGGTTTCCAGGGTCAATCTGACTGGGTATGATTTCAGAAATGGTTAGCAGGATTGTAGTAAGTCCTCATGGCTTCTGAGAACTTTAAACGTCTAATGAAGTAGAGAAGAGAACATATCCTAATTTTAGGAAGGGAGAATCCGTGCCACATGGAGAAGGCATTTCCCTGAGCTTACTCCCCTTCGATCATCGAATACCAAGGGGACTCTCAGATATGACTTGAGGAAGATAGTCTTATAATGGGCCCCATTTTTGTTATTATAAAGTAATGCAAATGAAAATCCAGTTGCCTAAATTATAACAATAAAGTTTCTTTGAAAATAAGGCAGTGATTATCTTAAGGGTTCTGTGACATTGTTTTAGAGACTTTTAGAAGTATCTTCTTCTTGACGAGGTCTCATTATATTGAATTGCAGACACTCTTTCTTGGATCTGTATATAATTTGCACCTAGAGTTGCACTCCTCCCTTGACTACAACATCAAAAATCACAGAAATTTTCTGCAGTGAGCAGGTGGGTTGCATCATTTTGACAAAAACATTCATGACATTAGCTTTGGATGGAAGTTGGAAAAACATGTATTTCACTGAACAAGTGTTCTTTTTAGTAATATTTGTGTATTTTTGCATGTAAGGCCACAGTTTCTGCATCTTTCATCTATCCTGCAATGACCTTGATCTGCTGAGGAAAAACATAACTTTGGTCTACATTTAATCATCTCCTCTTCGACTCTGCTGATAAATGGGACCTAATGTACATTTTACAGAATCCAAGAACAAAAACAGAATTCAGAGCAGTGCAAACGGAATGGAAGACAGGCATTTTGGCAGAGCATTAGGGTACTTACTGATTGAGGAAGGCAAAGAGGTACCTCATCACGATAAGGACGGACCTAGGCAAGGTCAGGAGGAGTTTGCGGATGTGAAGCGCCCTCTCATAGAGATTATCTATTCCTACAGACAGAAGAGAACATGGTCAGGATCCTTTCATCTGCTACATTTAAAGCAGAACACTGAGTACCAAATTTCATATCCAACCATAAGCAATCCTTTGGCCCTAGGTGGGACGTAACTGTAATCAAGACAGCGAATCTACGATCAGCTTGGGTGTAACACCATTTCTGAGTGTCTCCTTTGACCCATCACTGTTTTTTCTGATTTCCATGGTCTCGAGCAACTTGGCGTCTTCTAGGTTTAAAAATAATTTTTCACTTGCTGTTATTTCTAGATTTTGCATCTGATATGGTTTCAGCTCCTTTTTGCTTCATGTCAACTAAAGTAGCTTTTGGGGATATCTCCCTTATGATTTAATAATTCATCCTATATTTATTTGTCTATTACTATGATTCAGGCAATGTACCAGGCTTTGAATCTCTCCTTCCTCAAAATTATTGTAGTATTTTAATGATATGACTTTTTACCTTGTGTTATAATATGTCATCAGTTTTTCAAACATGTATTTTAGCAGAGCCTACTAGGTTTCAGGTACTGAGTCAGGCATTAGAAATATGTTAGTGATTTGAGGGGTGACCGGCTGGCTTAGTTGGTGGGATGTGCAACTCTTAATCTCAGGGTTGTGAGTTCGAGCCTCATGTTAGGTGTAGAGATTACTTAAAATTACATTTTATATTAAATCTTAAAATAAAATAAAATCTTAAAAATAAATAGAAAAAAAATACATTAGTGATTTCATTCTGGCTCTCACAGAACTTATACCATGGTGTTTGCAGTTATTTATTTCCTTATCCTGTTTTCCCTGAGAGAGCTCCCTGAAGACAGGGGTACCTGGGACTTCCCAGTATTATCATATACCTCTTTACTAGGAATACAAATTGCCTAAAGCTTCTTAATACTAAAGTGCTTGTGAACAGCAGCAAAACAATACTAATAATCCAGTATTTTCATAATGGTCTATATTTTACATTTTCACATTTGTTACCCAGTTTAATGCAGATGACAATACTAGGGAGTAGGTAAGCCATGTAATGTCATCCCCACTTAACGGATTAGGAAAATGAGAACTGGGTAAGTGGCTTACCCCAGGTTACCTGGCTGGAAGGGTGGAGCTGGGACTAAAACCTATTTTCTGTTTAAGTCTGGTTGTCTTTCTTGGATTTTGACATACTTTAAAGTACAATATATTTTTTTAAGATTTTGTTTTTAAGTCATCTCTATACCTAATGTGGGGCTCGAACCCACAACCCTGAGATCAAGAGCTGTACACACCACCAACTGAGCCAGGTGCCTCTTTATAAAGTACAACTTTGAACACATCCAATAAGCATATGTTTGAGAAAAGTATTTATTTTTTATTTTTTAAATTAAGTACACTCTATGCCCAAAGTGGGGCTTGAACTCAAGACCCCAAGATCAAGCATCACAATCTCTACCAACAGAGCCAGCCAGGCACCCATGAGAAAAATATCTCAAGGAATATTTCAGAAACATTTTTGAAGTTTACTCTAATTTCATATTACTACATTTACTCTTAATTATGCTTGAGGTATTCACATATCCTACTCAAAAATGTCAGACTGTTTTTTTTTTTTTTTTCAGGCCTTAATTTCTGACACGAGAGCCAAAAGACTCTCCTTCTACTAGGTTTTTGACCTTTGACCTTCTCCCACCCACAAATGTGGTTGACCCTCTACTTGGTTCTCTTCAATGGCAAACGTGTCTGGTCTCGAGGTTAGGACCATCCCTTCTAGGAAGGTGGCATTTTCACTTCATTTTTCAATTTTCTGTGGGACATAAGTTCTGCTGCTTCTATCTCTGGATATCTCACTGCTGATTTCCTAACTCAAGTCTTCATTATTTCTAACTGGGACCATGATAATACTTTCCTAATTCAGTTTCCCATTCCAATTCCTTTAAAACCAGTGGTTCTCAACCTTGACTTGAAATCACTTATGACCTAATCTTAAAACTAAATATTGAGATTTCCTAGCATTTATTCTCAGGTCCTTAAAAAATTGCATGCATAAGTGACTTTCGATTCATGCCTGAAACCAAACAAAGTTTAACATATTTATGCAAATTATAAATTGAAATGATGACTTATTCTGTTAACGGTCTTCTGACTGGCAATACCATCCCCTCTTTTCCAGCCATATAATGGTTATTATTAAAAACAAAACAACAACAAACACTTCTGCCATTGTTTACTGAGGATCTGGGTTGTTTCAAGAGTTAAGTCTACTGATTCTCTAGGCCAATCCTCAGTATAAGGTTAAGGTCAACTGTCAGGGAGAGCTAGTTTTGGGGTCTTAGAGGCAAAAAAAGAATGTGAAAGAACTATTTTTTTTTTCTTAAAAATTTTTTTTAAAATTTACATCCAAATTAGTTAGCATCTAGTGCAACAACAATTTCAGGAGTAGATTCCTTAGTGCCCCTTACCCATTTAGCCCATCCCCCCTGCCACAACCCCTCCAGTAACCCTCAGTTTGTTCTCCATAATTATGAGTCTCTTCTGTTTTGTCCCCCTCCCTGTTTTTATATTATTTTTGTTTCCCTTCCCTTACGTTCATCTGTTTTGTCTCTTAAAGTCCTCATATGAGTGAAGCCATATGATTTTTGTCTTGCTCTGACTAATTTCACTTAGCATAATACCTTTCAGTTCCATCCACGTAGTTGCAAATGGCAAGATTTCATTCTTTTTGATTGCCGAGTAATACTCCATTGTATATATATACCACATTTTCTTTATCCATTCATCCCTCGATGCACATTTGGGCTCTTTCCATACCTTGGCTATTGTTGATAGTGCTGCTATAAACATGGGGGTGCACTTGTCCCTTCAAAACAGCACACCTGTATCCCGTGGATAAATGCCTAGTAGTGCAATTGCTCGGTCGGAGGGTAATTCTATTTTTAGTTTTTTGAGGAACCTCCATACTGTTTTCCAGAGTGGCTGTACCAGCTTGCATTCCCAATGAAAGGAACTATTCTTAATGCATTATTCTTTAATCTTTGCCAAATCCCATAGGGGGCAAGTTGTTTCCAGGCTGGAAGAGGACACAGGCAATTACTTCCAAGAGGGCTAATTTTAATTCACGATCCTCTGGTTTCTATCTCTCGGTTCTAAAGTTAGTTCCCGTACCCTTTAAAGGTAGTTTCAAAGCTTTATTAAAAACAAACAAACAAACAAACAAAAAAACCCAACCACATCTGGGGAAACAGGTATTTGTTCATTGAGTGGTTAATTTTCTTTTAATTTGTTAATTTTTAAAGAAGTTGTTATTTACATGCCAGTTAGTTAACATACAGTGTAATATTAGTTTCAGGTGTATAATTCAGCAATTCCACAGTTCCACAGAACAGGTATTTAGAGAGCAATCTCACAGCAGCATTATTCATAATAGCCAAGAGGTAGAAATAACCCAAATGTTCATTGATGGATTACCGGATCAACAAATGTGGTACATATACACAACGAACCATTACTCAGCCTTAAAAAAAGAAATGACATTCTGATACAACATGGATGAACCTTGAAGACAACTTAAGTGAAATAAGCCAGACACAAAAAGACAAAGACTGTAGGGTTCTACTTACATAAGGTACCTGGAATAGTCAGATTCACAGAGACAGAAGGTAGAACAGTGGTTGTCAGGGGCTGGGGGGGAGGAGCAGGGTAGTTACTGCTTTCCGGGTATAGAGCTTCAGTTCGGGAGGATGAAAAAGTTCTGGAGATGGACGGTGGTGATGGCTGCGGAACATGTATTTAATACGACCGAACCGTACGCTTCAAACGGAGAAGATGGTGCATTTTGTGCTATGTATATTTCACCGCAATTAACAAAATAGATCAGGGGAGGGCACCATGAGATGCAAACGAAGGATTTCAGGAGAGAGAAGCCACAGGCATGTAAAAAAGTGACACCAAAAAGGCCAGATAAGATCACGGGAGGCAGGCGTACGTCCTCTGCAACTACAGGAAACGTAAATCAAAGCAAAGCGGAATCGCTGGCATCCCTGAAGTGGCAGCAGATCGATCTGTCCCAAAGGCCTCGGAGCGTGATGGTTGTGAGCAGGACTCAGATACTACCTGGCTGGTTGCTCAACAGGCCTACGGCACACATCCTACAGGAGTCTCACTCTGGCACAAATGACTCATTTACTCTCCTGAGTCCAGTTAGCAGGTCAAAATTTATGGTTGCTGCGGACGCTCTGATTAATGTGCGTTCCCAGCTGGCTCTGAGCGCAGCGACTCATGATCTCTCACCGTTTTCTGCTGCGTGAAAAGACGGATCTTTTCGTCCCCTCAGAAGAGTTGTCAGAAAGGAAAACCAGTATTTCGTGTGGGTCTCTTTTAAGCTGGCCTTTGCTTCCACAATTCGGAATCTCATGTAATTAGGTAAAAGTGGCATTCGTCCAATCTTGGTCACAGGCTCAGAGCTCCCTAGGCTTATTTATGTTTTTTTCCTGGCACTGCACGGTTCCCATGTCAGCATCCCAACTTCACAGCATGGGGCTTTGACAGCTCTGTGTAAATGTGTGTGAAAAACTCACCACAAAACACAAGTTACTTGACAAAATGGCAAAAAGCTCAAATGGCCATTACTCTGAACACACCAGTTCTCTGTGCGCTATGCGCAAAAGTATTTGTTTGTCCGAAAACAAATAATAAATCACAAGATGCAAGCTTATCCCCAAGTATGACAAGAGGGAAGGAAATTAACGGCCATATTCAGAAATGGTTTATTGAAGAGCAGGTACACAAATATTTCTGAGCTCCACAGCTCAACAGGCAGTATTCAAGGTGAAATTCCCAGCCCAATGCCATTTTTAGGTTCACTGTCAGGTCCTGAAAATTGTCAAGGTACCAATCAATTGTGTGCATGTAATAGTGTATGTGTGTGAATGAAAGCGAAAGAGAAAAACAGAGAGATGTTCTAGTACATTTAGATGAATCTTAGCCTAGCCTTGAGATGAGTTACTGGCTGCTCTTCTGGGTGAGAAACGAAATGGCTTGCAAATCTTCCTAATTAATCATTAATAGATTGAGTTCTGTGAATTAAACCATAACGTTCTCTCCTAAATAGCAACAACTGTAGAAATAAATAAATACATAATGTTTCTCCTCCTGCTGAATGATCAAGGTTAGTAAAGAAACAGTCTTAGATTAGGAAGCTTCACTTATTCAGTTCGGATACTAAGCCTGTTCCGTATTTTTAAGGGTAAAAGGAACCCCTAATAAGGCATCAAACAGAAATTTAGAATTCAGACAGAAACCATCACATATGCTACAAAGCTGAAAGAATTTTCAGCAACAAAAACACACACTGGAGAACGAGGAAGACAAAACAAGAGATTTTTTTCCATGAAACAATTAGAAATGGGCAAATAGATTTATGTACTAAAAGGCTCATCATAGTATTTTGTTTAATTGCAAAATCACTGGAAACAACCTAAATTTCTAAAACTAGGATGTGTTAAATAAAAGCCATTATATGGTCACTAAAATCTTACTTTGTAAAATACCTACTGACACAGGAAAACGTTAATAACATCATTAAATTTGAAAAATGGCTTTTAAAGAGCAAATGATATAGTACCATTTTAAGTAGATATATTGAGATATAATTCATGTATAATTCATATATGCAAGGTATACAGTTCAATGGTTTTTAGTATATTCACAGTTCATCAATCATGATCTCAGTCCGTTTTAGAACATTTTCATCATCTCAAAAAGAAATCTCACATCCATTAGCAGTCATTTAGTATGATCCCCTTTTATTAAAAGTCTGTTATTTTATTAAAACATCCATACAATGGACGATTGTATTTGGTGATAACATAAAGTGCTGATACATGCTACAACATGGGTGAACCTCGAAAACATAGCTAGGTAAATGAAACCCATCACCAAAGACCGTAGATTGTATAATTCCATTTATATATGAAATGGCCAGAATAGGTATGTTTATAGCAGGTAGATTCATGGATGTCTGGTCCTGGGGGTGGAATGAGTAAATGGGGTATGTTTGCTAATTCTGGTTTCTTTTTGGAGTCATAAATATGTTTTGAAATTGTGGTTATGGTTGTATAATCCTGTGAATATACTAAAAAACATTGATTTGTATACCTTAATGAAGGAATTGTATGGTATGAGAATTATATCTCAGTAAGCTGCTTTTAAAAGTAGATAGGTGGGGCGCCTGGGTGGCTCAGTCGGTTTAGTGGCCGACTTCAGCTCAGGTCATGATCTCTCAGTTCATGAGTTCGAGCCCCGCGTCGGGCTCTGTGCGGACAGCTCAGAGCCTGGAGCTTGTTTCGGATTCTGTGTCTCCCTCTCTCTGACCCTCCCCGTTCATGCTCTCTGTCTCAAAAATAAATAAACGTTAAAAAAAATTTTGTTAAAGTAGATAGGTATAAAAAAAACTTAAAGAAAAAAGTACATAGGTATACGTATAGGAAAAAAACTGGGAACATACCAAAAAGGTTTACATTATCTATACATAGAGGAGTCACAGCTGGTTTATTTTCCTAGATTATTTTCTAATTTTTCTACAGTGATCACATATTAATTGCATAATACAGTTATTTTAAAAATGTACTGGCTGGTTATTTGACGATTTTAAGAAATTACTGTTATTTTTTGAAGGTATGATAATGGTATTATGGCTATGCTATATTTAAAAAAAAAAAAAAAAGAGAAGAGTGTTCACCTCCCAGATAATCATACACACAGAGGAAGTGATGTAATGTCAGAGGGATGATGGAAGGGGTAGAGGTGGGGTAATTTTGTTCAAGAAATGAAAACTGTTCAAGTTGGGTGATTATTTATACTGGAGTTCATTATAATTTTCTGCATCTTTTTATAGCTTTATAGGTGAAATTATGTATGATAAAAGAGTCAAGGGGTGTTTGGACGGCTTGGTTGGTTCCATGTCTGACTTCAGCTCAGGTCATGATCTCATGGATTGTGAGTTGGAGCCCCATGTCGGTCTCTGTGCTGACAGCTCAGAGCCTGCTTTAGATCCTCTGTCTCCCTCTCTCTCTGCCTCTCCCCTGCCTTGCACACACACACTCTCTCAAAAATAAATAAGCGTTTAAAAAAAAAAAAGGGTCAAAAAGAAGGTTGACTATGAACAGAATGGATCATTCAGTTCCACTTTGGCTTAAAAAAAAAAAAGTTGTATGTGCCCACGAATACAGAAAGAGCAGAAGGAAATGCAAGAAAATGTGTACATACCATTGAGTCTCTGAGTAGTGGCATTACGTGGGACAATATTTTGTTTCACACGCTTTTTGTGTACTTGTCAAGTAGTCTCAAAGACTACATGTTGGTATTGTGGTAGGTAAAAGACCCCCTTAAAAAGGTTTCCTCATGCTCAAGGAGTCACCTGGATAACAACACATAACGTAAAATGAAGTGCAAATGTGTCCTCTGGTTTCCCAGCTCCGAGGCAGCCAGGAAAGACCACAAATTGCTTGAATAGCTCTTGTAGGGCAAGTCCTGTGGACTTCTGCCCTAGGGAATCTCAAGGCCATGGTTTATGGCCATTCTAGGAGCTGCCCAGAATGTGTGGGCACACTCTGGAGCATTTACAAAACCATTCACAAAGTGCATGGTTTAAAAAAAAAACAAACAAAAACAATCCTCGGTGAGAAACTGAGACACTACCAAGGACGTCACTTCAAATTTAGATTGCACTGGAGTCTACCAGGTGTTCATCCAGGTAAGTAATTTTTAAAAAGAAATATGCAGCGAATTGGGGAATGAATAGTGCACATTAAAAAGAGCGCGTGCATGTGTGCTAATGCCAATTTTCTTTTACCGCGTATATTTGCAAGCTTCCAAGGAATGTAGTATTTACGGACATGGAAATGGCACAATAACAACTCACCATTAAAAAAAAAAAAATCTTCCCCCAAATTCTCCAAAAAATAAGCAAAAAGTAGTAGGTAACCAGACAGCTATGTAAACTCTTAAAAAAGATGAAAAGTGAAGATTTTTCTATACAAAGTAAATACCACATGAAATTACTTTAGTAGGAAAAATCAGTCCAATTATAGCAATGCCAGGAGAAGATGACACGGATATAAACGATCAACCTACATGAGATCTCTCTCTCTCTCTCTGTGCTTCTATTACATACTAACTTAGATTGCATTTATTTGTAAATACCTTAGCTCTCTTACTACTTTTTTAAACCTCTTGAAGGCAAAAATCAAGTCTTTGAATCCCTAGAAAGTTTTGCACACTGCAGGCAATTAATCAATGGTTCAGATGATCAAGAACTGTAATGTCAGTGAAAGGATATAATGATGAATGACATATTATACCACTCTGAAAGAACTGATTGAAAATCTAGAAAAAAAACATGGTATATACATCAGGGTCACACTGGTATGAGAAAAATGCTTGCCTAGAGATAAATCAATAATAGCTAGAAATCCTCTCCTTTTTAAGAGATTAGATGTTGGAAGAAAAGGGGTTGTTACAAACAGTGCCACTGTACGTTCTTGAAAAACCTCCTATTCTGCAAAAATGTGCACTAAAAATAACAGGACTTCTGGGGAAAAGTAGGGTTGGGACACACTGCTCAATACCTATGCAACTTTGTAACTCTAGCACTAACAGTAAGTAACATTGACAGTACTACCTAAATGACTAGCACAGTTAAATCTGTAACTAACCAGCATCGCCACTCTCTAGCGTCCTTAGCAACCTTCAAACCCGGGACTCCTGCCTTTTTTTTTTTTTTTTTTTTTTTAATGTTTACTTTTGAGAGAGAGGAGAGAGAGAAGGGCAGAGAAAGAGGGAGACATAGAATCCAAAGCAGGCTCCAGATTTCGAGCTGTCAGCACAGAGCCCAACGCGGGGCTTGAACCCACAAACCATGAGATCATGACCTGAGCTGAAGTTGGATGCTTAACTGACTGAGCCACCCAGGTGCCCCAGTTCAGATTTTCATAACCACAATAATATTTTTTGTTCAATGAAAGTATGAAGTGATTTTACAACACTAACTGACAGGGCAGTCCAACGCACTTTATCCCACTGGTACATGTAAACACGTATGTTGATAAGATGTATGTACCTAGAAAACCACTGAGCCTTGTAGAGTGCTTATTATTTTTCCAGATTTAACTTTCTGGCTAGGATATTAGGAAAGTCTCTGAACAAGGCCAAAGGAGAATTCCAGAAGTGTGACACTTCCTTTTGAGTTCTTTCCAGCTGGGTCATAGGCCTACTGTGGTGACTCAGGCTATGTAAGGGCCTTGGAATGGACACACAAGGCACAGTTCTGAACCCCACACAAGACATCAGGCTGTGTGAGGTGGGGGTGGAGACAGAATTACGCCTGGTGAGTTCATCCTCAACAAGAGCCAGGATTTTAGGCCTGAATACCGACAGAAGAATTCCGGTGAAATTTTGGTGGCATTCAACGACTATGAGTGATGTACTTACTGTGTACCTGGAATTAATGATGCCAAGCATTAGGGCTACAAAACTGAATAATCTGTCAAGACCTCGCAGGCCTGTGCAGCTCACTGTAGGCATTTCAGTGAACATACTCTTTGCTAGGCACTCCTCCTGGTATCTCACATGGATAAGCTCATTTACTTCTCAGCCCTGTGATATGTGGTCTGCTGTTCTCCCTGTTTTATTTTTGTGAAATGTTTACTTATTTTGAGAGAGAGAGAGAGAGCACGAGCACACAAGTTGGGGAGGAGCAGAGAGAGAATCCCAAGCAGGCTTCGCACCGTCAGCACAGAGTCTGACACGGGGCTCGATCTCACATACGGTGAGATCGTGACCTGAGCTGAAATCAAGAGTTAGGCGCTCAACTGACTGAGCCACCCAGGCACCCTTATTCTCCCTATTTTATAGCTCATGAATCTGGGATGCAGAGAGCTTAAGAAACTTGCCTAAGGTCACATAGCTGGTGAGCAATTTGAACCCAGGCTATTTGAGTTGAAAGCCTACATTCTTAACCTCTTCCCTGAATTTTCTCTGTAGCACAGAGAAGGAGGGGTTAAAAACGTTAATGTGGGGCATTAAGAAAAACGACAGACCTATGTACACAGTGGAACGTTAGTAGAGGAGACAGGGACTAATTTTCTGCGAGGGGGTATGGGAACGACGACATGCTGAAAGGGTGCCGGGCCAGCAATCCTTCAAGCAGATGTCACATGGCTACCAGGGACAGCAGACCACACGGCGTGGGCAAAGGCACGGAGATGGGCGATGGCCCAGAATGCTGCAGCTTGTGGTGTGCTGCTGTTGATAAACGAAGTACACAGCCCAGGGGTGGCAGAGGGAAGTGTGGACAAGCAGAAAGGGACCAGATAGAGAAATGACTCCGTTCTAGGAAATGGTCACACCAAGGAGCTCATCTTCTGGTGGGAAATATTGAAAGAGGTTTTAAACGAGAGTGGTGGGAACAATACGACCAAATCTGCCCTGTGGGGTCTAGCCATGGTGTGAAGGACAGAATGACACGGGGAGGGGGTGGGTAGGAGGGAAGAGTTGGCAGGATCTAGAAGTAGGGACTGACTCCACTTGGCAGACTGTTACCAGCAGTCCCAGTGGAAGCCAAGTCACTGGCACTGGAGTGGGGAAGGAGGGATGAGCTGGGAGAGTTTCTGATGGTAGGAGGACTTGAGGACTGGGGGGCGAACTAAAGGGTGGGTTGGGCAGGTGGGGTAAGAAGGTTTCTTGATTTTTTTTTTAATTAATTAATTTTGAGAGAGAGAGAGAGAGAGCGCGCGAGCGAGCACACGCATGAGGAGGGGAGGGGCAGAGAGAGACGGAGAAGGAGAATCCCAAGCAGCCTCCGTGCTGACAGCCCAGATGCTGGGCTTGAACTTGAACTACGAACTGTGAGATCATGACCTGAGGCCAAACCAAGAGTTGGACATTTAACTGAGCCTCCCACCCCAGGCGCCCCGAGGCAAGCTTGATTCTTATGCAGGCCCTCACTGTGGGATTTGAATCAGCTCTAGACCCTTGCCTGGGAACTGGGGCTTTAAAAAGGCATCCTGTGGGGCGCCTGGGTGGCTCAGTTGGTTAAGCCTCCAACTTGGGCTCAGGTCACGATCTCATGTTTCATGAGTTCGAGCCCCCCATCTTTGGATCCTCCCTCTCTCTCTGCTCCTTCTCCACTCACACACACTCTCTCAAAAAGAGATAAACATTAAAAGCCACATGCATTTTTATTTTTATTAAATTTTTTTTTAACGTTTTCTTTTTGAGACAGGGAGAGACAGAGCATGAACAGGGGAGGGGCAGAGAGAGAGGGAGACACAGAATCTGAAACAGGCTCCAGGCTCTGAGCTGTGAGCACAGAGCCCGACGTGGAGCTCAAACTCACAGACCGCGAGATCATGACCTGAGCTGAAGTCGGCCGCTTAACCAACTGAGCCACCCAGGCGCCCCCACATGCATTTTTAGATGTACAGAACTCGGTATGGTTAACACTTAATTCCCGGCATCATTATTTTCACCTTTCCTGTAGTGTCAACCCACCCCCCCAACCCCGCCTCTGCCGCCCGAGTAACACAGTAATGCTGTTTACCTGCTGATGATTCTCAGTTGTATGATACATCATTCATAGTCCCACAGCACCTTCGCCTATTAGCTGGGGATGCCCACGGACAGATAATTACCACCTGGTGTCTCTGCACTGTACTGATGGTCATTTACCTCATTTTACTTTAGTCCTCGACGTAATGTTCCAAGATGGGTAAATTACTCCACTCTTAAGATTGGTGGAGAAAACCAAGAACCAAGAGCCAAAAAGAAGTTACATTCCATGTTACAACTTCCCCCTCTCCCTTAGCTGTCGGTTGGCACCTGCCTTTCTGCTTTATTCCAGTCACTAAGTGGGACGCTCTCGGGCTGTATGGAACTTGTGGGTGGGTGTTCGGGAGCAAAACCCACTCAGCTCAGGGCGAGGCCACAGCTGGAGGATGACTCACATCGTATCCAGAAAGAAAACAAACGGTCTCAAAAATCTGGTGGTCAAGGGGTAGTGGTTAGGGGAGGATATGCGGAGAGGGGCCGCTGCCTTTCCAGGAAATTGGTGAGTGAAACAATTCTGGTGCAAAAAGACTTAAAAAAAAAAAATCCACTTACTGATACAAGAAATCAGATCGTTGAATCTTTCCTTAGGAAAGAGGGGGTTTTCCAGCCCACGGAAATACAGCTTTAGAACGCCAGCAACGGAGTTAATATCATGGTTACTCTGGTCATCAGCCAAAGGGTTTTCACCTATATAAAAAAAAAATCAGTTACATGCACAGTGCTTCTTTTTCTTCCTCTGAATAAAGATATATTTCTGTACTCACACATGTTTCTATATATACATGTATCTTTTAATTTCACTTTATGAAAGATTATATAGTACTAAAATTAAACTAATTGGTTTAGATATCCCAACCCATGATTAACCTAAAAATAGTTGGTTAAAATAAAGCTTTTTAAAAAATCTCAGGCTACCAAATAATCCCTTACAAGTTACCCATATCTTAAAATAAAATATTGTGGGACTTATAGTTAAAATCTAATCTTAGCTTGGCATGAATTCAAATACTACACTCTGTGTTTTTTATCCTACTGGGAAAAGACACAATATAGATACAATATCAGAAATATTATAGGATGCACCTAATTGTGAATGCCTACAATTATATAAACATTTCCCAGTGGCACGGTGCTGTTCACGGCACATTTGAAAGCTGCCTTCAGCAGTGGGAGATTCTGAAATCTGATAGAGGAATTTGAAAATGTACCCTTACTAGTACTGAGGGATTTGTATAAAAAGTACAAATTTAAAAAATATATCCCAAATACGAAATTATATCATTCTTTATGGTAAGCAGTTTTAAAATTTATATAACTGGCCTGGCTATTCCACGTCCCTGAGAATTAAACTGAGATAAAATTCTTGAGAAGCTCAACATAACATGCAGCCTTAAGTCAAACTCCATTTTTTATTCACAGGTCTGTTCTGAAGTTCACAAAAATTGTACACTGCGTTTTAACTTTTTTTTTTTTTTTTTTTTTTTTTTTGCCTCTTGGGGCAGTTTATTTTCAGGGACCTGGGATTCCTTTTTCTCTGGGAAATGATTGAACACAAATTCACAATTTTTTTTTTCTTTCCCACAGAGAGAAAGCCTCACCCAAAGAGATCACAAACAAGTAACAAAATACCAGGGGGATTTCCAAGGAAAAATAATAAAGCATTTTGCCTGTGGTAACTGGCACAGAAAGTGACGCTTTAGACACTTCAGCTTATGCTGAACATGGTTCATAGAAGAGCCTGGGAGCATGTGGCTGCTGAGAGAGAAGGCTGTTCTGCTCCACACATCGTATCAGAGAACTTAAAACAGAAAAGACAATCTGGAGCCAAGTTGATCTCTTCCACCAAGATTTCAAACTTTCAAGGGCTCTGTGACAAAGGAAATGAGACTGAGAGAGAGAAGCCTCGTCTCCAGGCCATGATAACCCCCACTCTGCATGTTTAGCCTGATGAAGGAAGGTACAGATTTACCCAGGAGTCCAAGGACACAAATCATCATAATTGGGGAGCATCAGTAACTAAGAGCCATCACTAACGAGTTAGGCATTTGCAGTGATTATACCACATCCCCACACCAAGTTGGAATCTTGCAGATGAGGAACCTGAGACCTAAAGAAGAGATGAGTAGCTTGACCAAAATCAAATGATTAGTAAATCAAAGAGTCTGATTTGATTCTGGGTCTGCCTAACACTAACGTCTACGGCTTTGCTAATTATAATGTGTGGATTAACAGTTCAGTAGGATTTATTTGAAGCCAATTATGAACAAACGTAAGGTCACAGGGAAGGAGTCTGGGGGTGGTAATAAGAGGGAGGAAAGCATTTCTGACAAAGGACACAGACATGTAGCTGGGATGAGTCACCTCCAACGCCTGCCAAGTAGGCCCAGGGCTATCGGGCTATTCTTCTAGAACCCTCTCACGTGCCACCTTTGACACATGCTGAGGATTACCAATGCCAGTCCTAAACTGGGATATAAAGCTCATAAGTTTTTGTATACTTGATTACAAAATTTTATGATTTTGCCTTCATTTCTCGGCTATTCCAAAAAGCTTCCTATCTCAACATCCAAAATGAAATGAGAGGTTCCGGAGATACGCAGAATGAGCATGCCACTTCACTCTGCGGCAAATGATGGCTTTTTTAACATGGTTTCTTTGTAGGTATACACAGGCAATTACCTCTCTCAAATGAATTTTTAATATCATTGACTTCCACCTGGGAACCAGACACTCTGAAAATCCCCTGATGCTGAAGACCTAAAGAGAAAAGAAGAGGAAGGGGATGAAAAATTTCCATCACAGCCTCCAGGTTCCCCTTTCCCCAGTAATCAAATGTTTAACGGAAAGCACATTCACTGAAATATTTCCAGTGATTATTTTTTTTTTAAATAAGAATTTCAGAGGTGCTTGGCTGGCTCAGTTGATGGAGCACGTGACTCTTAACCTGGGGGTTGTAAGGTTGAGCCCCACATTGGGTGTAGAGATCACTTAAATAAACCTTAAAAAAAAAAAAAGAATTCCATAGTTTAGGGCTTACCATAGAGATTGATGAACCGAATACAGCTTTCCACAATGAGGGGGATAATCTGTCCTGAGTCCTGGGTAAAGAGATGGAAACCACTTAACCACAAAAGAGAGGCATAAATCACATACAGTAATAAAGCTCGCAGTTTGACCCTACTTAAAGAGTGATTTTTACTCTTTTTAGATGATCATTTCCAAATATACCCCCCTCTAAAATACTCAACAAAGGCCAAAAATCAAATTATATTTAACCAAAGGTAGATTTCAGTTCTGGAGCAAACCAAATTAAATGCATTTAAGGTAATTCTGTTTCAATCTACTCTGTTGTATCTGGAGATGTCAATGCTAATTCATCTCTTTTCCTTATATTTAGGCTCACACATCAAAGTGAATATGTGAATCATTCATTTTTTTTAAAGGTTATTAGAAGTAATTAATCTAATGGACCTAAGAACAACTCTCTGTATTCTAACCATAGCATCTTAGGACTATCTTAGGTGGCCATCTTACAGCCATCTTGGTCACCAAACACAAACATTCAGCCATTTTGGGATCCTCTCTGTGACATCCCTGAGAGTACACCACCATTTGGATGACAACAGTTATTTAAAAAAAAAAAAAAAAAAGCTTATATGTTTCCAGATGCAGGATATGAGGATGGCTTTATAGATGATTATAATGTGTCATATATTTATTTGGTCTGCATCAGAACTTACTCATCGATTTTTCATCGTTATTTTTACATGTTTTAAGGACTATGAAAAAACTGCACAAATGCACATCCCATTAAATCTTGCTTTCTTAGGAAGGGGCAGTTTTTTGGCCTTCTTTCCCCACTTCTTGTAATCCAGTCAGTGCATTCTTCACTCTACAGTCAGTGAACAAATGTGAACCCTGGAACTTTTTAAAAACATGTACAGGATGACAGAGGAGATCAAGGAGCTGCTGAGGTCACAGTTAAACATGTATCAATGCCATGCACTCCATGTAGTTAAAGAAGGTTACGGGCTGTGGAGTTATTTTCTGTGTACTTTTAAAGACTATGCTCTTTTACGAATGAGATCTTTATAGGAAACATGGAGATTCAAAATGATTAGCAGACATCAGGTACTAATTCATGAGGAATTTTATTCTGAAACACAAGAAGAATTTGGTTGTCTTAATACATTAGAACAATTCAGAACCCACTAACCAGAAGGGGAAGGCTTGGGGACAATGCAGCTGAGCAATTTAAACTATTATTCCTAAAACGGGTAACACACTTCTCGAGGAATAGTTTTATTTTAGGTTTTAAGACCATCTAATCAGTGTGTAAACCAGTTAATGCTTCAATTACTTCTGGAGCCTGCATTAAGTTTCTCTGATTAGTTAAATTGTTTTAGGGATGTAAACTCTATTAATTTCTTAGAGAAGGTCCTTAAGGATAAAAACTCTTTTTAGTGTGACTAGTTGGCGCAAGAATAGCAATGTAATTACATCAAAACTTACTGAATATGTGAGGGGACTTTTCTTTAAGGTATGTGTGCTTTAAGGGAAGTAACCCTTATATGAACAATTCATTTAACACTGTACTCTAGAAGAACAACAAATATTTAAAGGCAAGTGATAAAAGGAGAACATTAGTTTGCACCTCTGCTGAACTTAGTATTAAAAGCATAAACAAAGAATAAAATGTTATTAAAAGAAAAATGTTTGCACAAAGAGAGTTCTCCATAAAATGTCTTAAGTTTTTATATGATTCAAAAATATTTCCACCTTCACATTTACTCAGGTAATTGCTAATCTTGTGCTGATCATCTGTATTCTGATATAATGAATTTTGTGGTCAAAAGATAACTGTGTGTATTAATTTAATTTCATGGATGCCAAACGTGTTGGTAGAAAATATTTTATAAGAAGTGAAACAATGGGCTGTGCTCCATCTATCATTCAAATAAATCCCTTTGTGCCTCAAATTTTCCCATGGGAAAAAGGAAAAGTGGTTTGCTCTTGTTGTCTCACGGTGGTATCGTGGGGACGTCAACTGATCGAGCAAGTCCCAGAAGCACAGAGATCTCTGTATCCATTGTTTTACTGCTAAGACCTAAGATTCTTTACATGCCATCTGGGACACCAAGGGGCTCACATAAGTGAATTTCCCATAATAGATGGTTTGCTCTTTCTTTAGTACCTAAATTCGGGTTCTATTAACTGTTCTTAATAAAAAATCTCTTTAAAAAGGTAACGGGAGTTGTCCTATCACCTTAAGCAGTCATTCTTGGACTGTGTTATCCAGTGCCATGGGATCACACACTTGTCTCTTTGAGCTTTCCTCTATCCTTCCTCTGCACATCTCAGCGCTCTCATCTCATCTGCCCTTCTCTCCATGTCATTTGCCCCCGCTTACAGGCCACGGGCTGGGAAACTAGCTAATCAAGTGTGACAAGAATTTGATATTACATTAGAGCCAATCAGGCTCTTTGGAGGCTTATGGCAGTGGGTTTGTGATTGTGATTTAGGTTGTCCGGTGGCTTCTCAATGCCAAGGTGAAGGGCCCAGTTTTAAGGCAGCCAGAGGTTTCTAATCTCTGTGTGTACGTGTGTGTATGTATGTATGTATGTATCTGTCCATGTGTACATGCCATATGCACACATTTTTTTAGCCATTAGTGCACATATTTGATACAAGATCTGTCTTAAAGAAACTAAGCCATCTGTAACATATTATCGGGGAGGTTAGTAATGATGTAGTTTCCTATGTAAGTTTAGTCTTCTGAAACTGTCGTAAAATGTTAGCCACGAAAAAGAAAGCTCTTCTCTTTTTTGTCTAATTTACATGAGGGTCCACAATCCAGTATTGCTGTGCATTTGGTATTTAACACTGGTTTGCCTTAACAAGAGCCCTTGACTTGAATTTGGTACAACTGACAAGTGTGTAATGTAAAGACTATTTATCCAGTTTTGCTAGAGAAGACAATTCTTCCTCAATCAGTGTTTGATTTCTGTAATCCCTTTTGATAGTAAATAGGTAGGAATCTATAAAGAGTGAAGCCTGTTTTTAAACCTAATTTCCAACTGCAAACATTGTTCTTTTAAAGACCTTAAAAATCTAATTAAAGCCAAGCATGATGATGGTTTGAAAATGATACCAAGAGCAAAAGAGGCTGTGCCCTCGCCTCCCTTTGCACTATACCTGATGTCTCGCGTGCGAGTTCCTTCGTCCTCGGCTAGAAGCATTATCAGAAATACAGGATGAAAAAGAAGACAGAGTAAACACAGCAGAGATACAAGATCTAGACCACAGGGCCTTACAATTTATCCAATATAATGAATTCCTCAAGTCATGGGAAATCAAGACTCTTGCTGTTCAGAGCTACCCTAACGATGTACTTTAAAAATATATTTTGTGCCATCTAATTTGTGCGAGTAAATATTTTACACTGTCTGTTAACTAAGTCGAATTTAAATAAATTAAATAAAAAACACACAAGACCAAAATATTTTATCAGGTAGCTCTTTTCCTTTTTGCACAAATTATGGCTTTTTTTTTTTTTATTTTAATAAAGAGGGCTTTCTCTTTTGCCAGCATAATACTACCCACATTTATTTCCTCTTCTGAAGGCACTCAAACCAAATATTCTTTCCTCTCTGACTTCAGGAAATATTATATTGATTTTCTGGGAAAGCAAAGAGCCCCAGGACAGACTTGGACATAATGACCTGCCTCTTCTTACGAGAGGCTGAGACCATTATAGGCAAGAAGCGTGGAGATCAGCCACCCAAACGGCTGGTGCCAGTACCTTGACGAATGTTTCCAAATCCCCATTAAACAACTTAGCATTATACTGTGAGCGGGGTCTGGACTTCCTGTGTTTCTGGGGCTTAGGGGGAACATTTGGAGGCCTAAGGGAAGGGAATATAATTACTGAGCATGGCAGAAATCAAACAATGAATGAAACCCCCACAGGTGACATCAAAATTACAAAACAGGAATTCTTGTGTTCCCTCCCCACCCCTACCCATGGGGAAAACAGTTCTTCCCATTTCCCATTTACTTACTTTTACTTATGTGATCAAAAGCCATACAAACTATTCATTCAGAGTACTCTTTTCTTATATGCTGTATTTGATATTTGTTTGCTAGATTGTTTAAAAATGAAATTGTGAGCTATCTGGCCAAGTGTTACAAACTCCACTTGCTTACGGGTCACACAGAAGACACAATGAGTCATAAAAATTAGGGCTCTTGACAAATCCCAGTATGAGAAAGTAAATATAATTATTTTTATTTACAACTAAAATATCGCATCTTTTCAATATTCCTCAGATATTAATGGGGTTTTAGTTTATGCAAAAGTTAACTATCAACAGAGTCACAAGTGAAAAAATGAGTTTGGTTTCAATGCTCTTTCAGGGCAGTAGATAGAGGCTCATATGAATTATTAGTTCTTTATAACAAACTGTCTCATCACTTAAGTATTTGTAGAGCATTAGGATGCACCCCTTATTCTGTTCTGGACTCTCTCCATCTCCAGTCTGTTTGCCTTGGTGGCTAAGTTAGGGTCTCTAACACACACATGCAGTGTTCTGCATGCTATATTTAGACCCTGCCTCGTCTTGCCCTGTAGTGCAGACAGGGAACTTCTTCTGTTCCTCTTCCTTAAGAGCAAAGAGAGCCAGAAGTGCCTGACTCAGCTTCTTCAGCTGTGCTGAATGGAATACAGGGAAAAACAGTCCCAAGAATTTTCTTCAGACATTCCTATTTTAACTCCCTAATTGGAAGGCTTATATGAGGGTGTACATTGCACTTGAAAATCAGGTCAAGTCCTTCATTATGCTGCCAACTGTCTGGGAAGAATTACCTTTTTGGTTCATTAAAGTTCAGAAAGGCCAGTTTAGAAACAAAATCCTAAGAATATGAGGAAGCCTGACTAGATTTGTAAGACATTACGCCAATCTATCAAGAGAGGTGGGGGTATAAATTTCATTTAAAAAAAAAAAAAAGATGAGCACTGGGTGTTGTATGGAAACCAATTTGACAATAAATTTCATATATATATAAAAAAAAGAGAGAGGTAGGGGAGCAAATTTGACAGCCTTCCACAGCCAAATTCTAAGACTCGACTAGCAGGCGGGCTCAGAGGACTGATGGGGTGTGCAGCAAACAGCACCTGAAGCCCCATGTGCTTGACAGGTTACAAGGAGTCTTTGCAAGCGTCTAGAAACAAATATGGAAACTTCTATCAGGCAGCACGTCATGTCCTGCCCCAGTTGGCTCTTCTGAAATCTCATCTGCACACCGAATTGTGTCATTCGTGGGGGAAAGCATCACGTAGGTATAAAAACCAAAACAACTACCCGTCAAGGAGCTTAACCTTATGTGCCTGGTTTCATCCACTCTTTTCATTATTTTTACAAGTGTTTTAAATATGGACTATTTTTATTCTGTTGTGGTGAGGCCAACAGATCAGAGGTTAACTGTTACTGAAAAGATAGTGTGTTTCCCACACTTCCCAAGAGGAGGGGGCCATGCTACTACATGGGGTGGGGTGGGGTGGGGTCCGTGGGGAAGCACTGCAGTCAGTGAGGAGGCAGAGGGAGTGAGAGGAAGTACGTGCAATGGTATAGGTTTCCACGGGAAGGAAAGGGCAAGGCAGGGTAAACGGGTTAGGACTGGCTAGTTTGAATAAGTTTGGCGGGCTCTGGGGAACAGTTGTCTGGCACCTGGCTGTCACTAGGGAAGGGGAAGAGTCACCCTGAACGTGAAAGCCCCGTAAAGGATGCGGTTGGGGTTACGGGTCTGGACGAGTCGGCTCAGCATACAAAAGGCAGACGTGCAAGCATCACCTTTACTATTCCTACAAATTGGCTAACCTTGGGAGTGGCAGTTCCTCCAAGGTGAGCAAGGCCCCGAGATATCAGAGCATCAACTACTGAAACTGGAAAAAATGGTTACTACAGGGTCCAACAGAGATGCACATTTGGTAATATCTGGAGCAGCTGATGACACTGAAGGGGTAAGAGCACAGGCTCATTCTGTTTGGTCGCAGATTCATAGGACAAGCAAATCTTGTAGCTCGAACCAAAGCCCCCTTGTAGGGCTAGACAGTCATTCCTGCATGACTGAGACATGAAGAGTGGCTCCTGGTTGGGGCAAATGAAGACATGTCTTTTGAGTTGTCTCCCACAGGCCTGAAGATGGCCTCTCTTGATGATTCTCAGTTATGAGGCAAATGTGAAGACACTACTGTTGTGAGAAACCTGAGATGAAAACAAACTGCCCGAAGGGTTCTCAAAGTAACTTCTGTGGCAACGTGGCTCATCAGGAAGCCGGCACACAATGGCTCTGCTTCACCATGTACACATCAGGTGAAGAGAATCAGGACCAGGCCATTCAACATTTGGATTATCTAACCAGTTCTGGTTTGGTGCCTACCACATAGCTTCCTTAATCTGGCCTCCTATGGAGGATGCCCACGTGAATGAGAGAAAGCACGAGTGAGGTTAATGTACGTATCTAGTCTGTTTGGCAATGACAGTTCTCAATGCAAATTGATATATTTGCATTTCTTCACATTTAAAAAAAATTTAAGTGTTTTTTAAAAGCTTATTTATTTATTTACAGAGAGAGAGAGAGAGAGAGAGAGGGAGAGAGAGAGAAAGAGGGAGGGAGGTAATTCCAAGCAGGCTCCATGCTGCCAGAACAGAGCCTGATGCATGGCTTGATCCCATGAACCATGAGATCAAAACCTGAGCTGAAATCTACAGTCAGAGGCTTAATCGACTGAACCACCCAGGTGCCCCTAAAACATCTTTTTGTGAAGTGCCTTACATTAGTTATAACATAGAGACAACAGGTAAAAGAGTTGATAGTACAAAGAGATAATATATATGTAAAAAACTCCATAAACACAAAATACAAAAGGCCCCGAATAGCCAAAGTAATATTGAAGAAGAAAACCAAAGCAGGAGGCTTCACAATCCCAGACTTTAGCCTCTTCTACAAAGCTGTAATCATCAAGACAGTATGGTATTGGCACAAAAACAGACACACAGACCAATGGAATAGAACAGAGAACCCAGAATTGGACCCACAAATGTATGGCCAACTAATCTTTGACAAAGCAGGAAAGTGTATCCACTGGAAAAAAGACTGTCTCTTTAGCAAATGGTGCTGGGAGAACTGGAAGCAACATGCAGAAGAATGAAACTAGACCACTTTCTTACACCATTCACAAAAATAAACTCAAAATGGATGAAAGACCTGAATGTGAGGCAGGAAACCATCAAAACACTAGAGGAGAAAGTAGGAAACAACCTCTGTGACCTCAGCCACAGCAATTTCTTACTCGACACATCTCCAAAGGCAAGGGAATTAAAAGCAAAAATGAACTATTGGGACCTCATGAAGATAAAAAGCTTCTGCACTGCAAAGGAAACAATCAACAAAACTAAAAGGCAACCAATAGAATGGGAAAAGATATTTGCAAATGACATATTGGATAAAAGGCTAGTACCTAAAATCTATAAAGAAGTCACCAAACTCCACACCTAAAAAAACTAAATAATCCACTGAAGAAATGGGCAAAAGACATGAATAGACACTTCTCCAAAAAAGACATCCAGATGGCCAACAGACACATGAAACAATGCTCAACGTCACTCCTCATCAGGGAAATAGTAATCAAAGACACTGAGATACTACCTCACGCCGGTCAGATTGGCTAAAATGAACAAACCAGGAAACTATAGATGCTGGCGAGGATGTGGAGAAACGGAAACCCTCTTGCACTGTTGGTGGGAATGCACACTGGTACAGCTGCTCTGGAAAACAGTGTGGAGGTTCCTCAAAATATTAAAAATAGATCTACCCTATGACCCAGCAATAGCACTGCTAGGAATTTACCCAAGGGATACAGGAGTGCTGATGCATAGGGGCACATGTACCCCAATGTTTATAAGCAGCGCTTTCAACAATAACCAAATTATGGAAAGAGCCTACATGTCCATCAATGGATGAATGGATAAAGAAGATATGGTTTACGTATACAATGGAATACTACTTGGCAATGAGAAAGAATGAAATCTGGCCATTTGCTGCAACGTGGATGGAACTGGAGGGTATTATCCTAAGTGGAATAAGTCAGTCAGAGAAGGACAGATACCACCATGTTTTCACTCATATGTGGATCCCGACAAACTTAACAGAAGACCATTGGGGAGGGGAAGGGGGGAAAAAAGTTACAGAGGGAGGAAGGCAAACTATAAGACACTCTTAAATACAGAGAACTGAAGGTTGATGGCAGGTGGGAGAGAGGGGAAAGTAGGTGATGGGCACTGAGGAAGACACTTGTTGGGATGAGCATTGGGTGTTGTATGGAAACCAAGTTGACAATAAACTATATTAAAAAAACATTTATTTACTTACTTACATTCATTCATTCACTCATTTATTTATTTATAGACAGAGAGAGACACAGACAGAGAATGCCAAGCAGGCTCCATGCTGCCAGAACATTTCCCAATGTGGGGCTGGATCCCAAGAACCGTGAGATCAAGACCTGAGCTGAAATCAAGAGTCAGAGGCTTAATGGACTGAGCCATCCAGGCACCCCTAAAAAATCTTTTTTTGAAGAGCCTTACATTTCTTATAACATAGAGACAACAGGTAAAACAGTTGATAGTACAAAGAGATAATATATATGAAAAAAGCTCCATAAACTGCAGAAGTAACATTCCTCTTTGTCACTGACGCAAGGAAGAAAAAAAACCTCAGTATTTTTGTGAAGTTCAGACAAGTCACTAGCTGTATCTTCCTAGTTGGTTCACCAAGAAGAGAAGCTTCCTTTTGAATAAATTGCCCAGTAGAAACATACAGAGCCTTGAAAATCAACTTGCCAATTACTGCCCCCCCCCACACCCTCCCAGTGTTCTAAATTCTGCTCACCTTAAAGAGAACTCAGCTTCAAGAGTACAAAGTCTAGATAGGCCAATTAGAATAATTTCTGGCTGTTATACAAATGCTGGCACAGAAAAATAAAAGTTGTACATTTTCCCCAACCCAGATCAGAATCTGCTTCCAAAAAGGCTTTTCTCAGCAGTGGCTTCAAAATCCCTTCATGAATGAAAAAAAGTGGGGGGGGGGGGGGGGGAAGAAAGAAAAAAATGTGCAACACAGCTATAGTATTAAATTTTCATCTTTTAAGTGAAAGGGGTAAGAAGCTAAAATCCTGAGTATTCAGTAGAGTTCTAAGTTTTATAGGACATAAGGAAAAGTAGGAGCAAAAAGTAACTCATCATGCTTTTCATTTGCTAACACACTAGATGTGTACATAATGTTGCTTCTTAATTGAATTCTCAAATCAGACTATTTCCAGAAACTTAAAGTGTTTTGGATTAAATAAACCAAACCCATCTGATTTAGGTCTTTCTTAAAGAGTCTTACAATCACACTGGGAAACCCCTCCGATCGGCCAGAGCAAATTTGGTTTTGTGAGAACCCCAAACATGTCATGTTACTAGGTTTGGTCGAGTCAAAATGATCTTCCATGTTCATTGGCAAAGTATGTTCATTCTCACAGTGCTGAAATGGTTGCTTGTTGTAAAGGAAAAAAAAAAGGTGACACACAATGAGTTATGATAAAACATTTGCCTACCTTGTAGTCATATATTCAGCTTTATGACCTGCAGAAAAAAATTAAAATAAGTAAATTGAATGGAATCAGTGGAATGCATTTGGTAATCTTTTGAATCACCTGTCCCTTATTTTAAGATGCTTAGTTTATAATAATTACAAATTTTATAGTGGAAAGCATTAGGATAGCATATGATAGACAAGTAAAGTCAATACAGTATTTCATAAAATCTATACCTAAAATTTAATAAATCCTATAGATTGGAGAAATATGTTTCACTTGGCAATTTGAGGCAAGGGTATTTATTTATTTATTATTTAGAAAACATGAAATAGCTGTTGGATCTTCAGTGTAAGTTTAACGATGAAATACACAAATAAAACACACCCAAGATTCGAATGTTAGTTATTTCCTGTGTCGTGACTGATACCTGGGGAAAAGAAGGTGGTCAAATAGGGTTGGGAAAACTCAATTTTCTTTATATTAAGTTGGGGTTCTTTCTATATTACACCATCAGGTGCGAAGCTGCATTTTATAATCAGAAATGACATTTGCAGATACTAAGTACAAAGATATTATATTATGCTACATTCTACAACCTATACGCTAATAGCATTTCACAGAGTTCCCTGTCATGTGAAACACGAGGCTCTTCTTCTCTACTCTGGCTTCCTGACTCGATTTAAACATCGGATCTGTATTTTTGTAGTGCTTCTACAATCTGTGCTAACTCCAAGTGTGAATGTGCCTGTGGTTGTTGTCTGCTCTTTCTCACATGTGGGGTGCAGCTGTGGAAGGGGTGTGGAGGAGTGACCCATTCCACCGGTTTGTTTGCCGAATGATGATATGGTCTTGAAACAGCCTGAAGTTAGAGCTAACAGAGAGAGGTCACGTTGCGGCACTCACAGGTAGGCCCCACCCATCATATCATAACAGAATGATTCAGACTTGCGGGGCGAGGCCAATATAACAATTGTAGAGAAACCCGGCTTGTTGGAAATGGTGAATGAACACTCACAGGCGACAGTCTTTTGCTCTATTATCTACTTTTGAAGAACAAGCGACGAAGTATTTGAGGGGCGCCTGGGTGGCTCAGTCAGTTGAGTGTCTGACCTTGGCTCAGGTCATGATCTCATGGCTCGTGAGTTCAAGTCTCACACAGGGGTCTCTGCTGTAAGTGCGAGAACCCGCTTCAGATCCTTTGTCACCCCACCCAACTCTCTGCCCCTCCCCGCTGGTTCTCTCTCTTTCTCTCTCAGAAATAAACATGGGGGAAAAAAAGAAACCAAAGTATTTGATTAATATCTATTTACTAAATGGGGGGCAACAGTTAATATCTGAAAATACCTTCCTCAAAGCAGACTCAGGCCACTGTAGGTCTAGTAGAATTGTGCGCCATGACTTGGAGTCAGGGTGGGAGGAAAGGAGAACAATCTGATTTTCTCCCCACTACTCAACTCTATCTTTTAACTCTAAGCCCCTTCCCTTTTGCTACTTTGGGGGACAAGCAAAAGGAGAAGGTGGACAGAGATCTCCAGAGTAATTGGTAGCTACTCCTAAGTGGGAGAGACAGTCTACTAGAAAGTGGGGAGGGCAGTGAGCTGAGTGTGGCACGTGATGTCTTACTGGCTATCCTTTAGCACAGGGTTAAAGCACAGACAGAAGACAGGGCTGGAGATGAAGATTTGAGAGTCCCCACAATCTAGGTTGTTGTGGGGCCACAGGAGCTAGCTGAGATCACCCAGGATGAGTCGGTAGAATAAGCAAACGGTGGGGGGTGGGGGGCACCATTTGGTTAAGCTCCATGGTGGCTCAGTCGGTCAAGTGTCCGACTTCAGCTCAGGTCATGATCTCACAGTTCATGGGTTTGAGCCCTGTGGTGGCTCTGTGCTGACAGCTTGGAGCCAGAGCCTGCTTCGGATTCTGGGTCTCCTTCTGTCTCTCTGCCCCTGCCCCACTTGTGTGTTCTCTCTCACAAAAAATAAATAAACAATAAAAAAATAATGAGCAAATGGCTGAAGGCAGAGAAACTAGCTGGCCTGTGCTGTAGTCATGTTGCATACTTTATTATCACACAAGTATGACATAAAGTGTATTACTAACAACAGTAAAAACAGCAATGATGTCCAATACTTATTAGACACTGTTCTAAGCACTTCCTATACACTAACTCACAATTTTAACAACAACCTTAGGAAGTAGGTACTGGCTCTTTTTATTTTATGGGAGAGACTGAGCACACAGTAGGTAAGTGACTTGTTCAGGGTCCCACTGCTAGTATGTGATGGGTCTGGCCTGAGGGTCCAGGTTTGTTTTAAATCTAGACCTAAGCTCCCAAGTAATATATTGTAAAAATACAAGTCTTGGGACGCCTGGGTGGCTCAGTTGGCTGAGTGTTGAACTTTTGATTTTGCTCAGGTCGTGATCCCAGGGTTGTGGGATCAAGCCCTGTGTTGGGCCCCTTAGATTTTCTCTCTTACTCCCTCTCTCTCTCCACCTCTGCCCTTCTCTCCCACGTGCGTGTGTTTGCTCTCTCTAAAATAATAACAATACATAATAAAATAAAAATGTAAGTTTTATTCCCTAGCAAATACTTTGAAAGATCCTAAAAGAAAGGTACAGATTATGGCCTATGCTCTGTCCCACAGGGCTAAAGTCATATACAAAGCACTAAAAAGATTTACTAAAGTATATAATATATATTAAAATTTTAAAGTATCTATAAAATTAAACTGGATAACAGAGGCTAATCACTTTTAAGTGATTCGGTGATGAAAACACTAATAATTCCTTAGAAATGAAATGTTTTGTATAACTGAAAAATTGTGCTACTTTTGTTAAAATATTCCAACCAAATATTCTCTAGATTTAGAAAAAGATCACATATTAAATGGCTTAAAAACATTTTGCTCCACCCTTCCATGGTTAATAGTATGATATAAAAAATTAAAAACCTATAAAAGACACATTTCGATTAATGAACCAAGAGCAAGCTTCACAAAAACTATCATTCATATTGTAACTGCCCACCACTTCCGTTGTTTTGTTCAGCTAATAGTACTGAGTGTGCCTCAACTGATGAATGAGGTTTTATTTTTTAATCAGTATCATCATTAATAGATCAATAACACACAAGCTTAGAAGAAACTGCTTCCCAGAGAAATGTGAAAGCTTCCAGTGGTTTGAGGATTAGATTTCAATCACTTTGTTTGGAAGACTATTTAATTATTAAAAACAACAGACAACTTCTTTCTCCACCCCCACCCCATCCCACACTCTAAGCCATTTGGAGGGGAAAAAAAAAGTGACCCATGACCCAGGATTATCTTGTTCTTGCTGAAACACCTACGTTGACTATTCTGACCATTTCACTTGGGAATTAAGACGTGAATTATTTTTCACACTCAAGTGTATTTTATCATCACAGACCAAAATGGAAAACCAAAATATTGTTTGGTGGCGATCTGAGATTAAAAACAAACAAAAAAACCCCAACTAGATGAAATATTTAAAATGTGCACAGCTCAAACTGAATGGAGGCACCCAGGATTGGGTCCCTAATGAATGACTGACGAGGACTCCTGGAGTTTTCAGTCCTTTTTCTTTCTTAAGAATACATTGCTTTTCGGGGCGCCTGGGTGGCTCAGTCGGTTAAGCGGCCAACTTCAGCTTAGGTCATGATCTCACGGTCCGTGAGTTCGAGCCCCGTGTCAGGCTCTGTGCTCACAGCTCAGAGCCTGGAGCCTGTTTCAGATTCTGTGTCTCCCTCTCTCTGACCCTCCCCCGTTCATGCTCTGTCTCTCTGTCTCAAAAATAAATAAACGTTAAAAAAAGAAAAAAATTTTTTAAAAGAATACATTGCTTTTCGAAAAAATGTAATTATTCACAATCAGCTTCTCGTTTGAAAGTATGTTTGTACTCCTACTCAAAGACAGGAAATGGATTGGATGAGGATAACCCATTTAATTCCTTGATCAAGACACCTTGTGCCCAGGTCTACAAACAATCTAACATGGAACTCAGCTTCCAGAGTCAAGTTTTCTGTGTTTAAGGGACAACTGCACTGATACTTACACCCCTCCCCACCCCCCCCCGCCCCCGACTCCAAGGTTGCACACAAAGAAGCCAGTGTGAACACGAAGGCTCACTATAAGAAGAAAAAGAAACAATTTCAGTGCCTCAGTTTTGCAGATGTATACCTCATTTACTGTATTGGCATAACTTCTCCGATTTAAAAACAAAGGACATCACAAAAGGATATAATAGTATTGCTGAAGGATGCTGAAGAAGGTGATGACTTTGGTCTTAACGACTCATTATGTGTTTGCTTTCATTTCAATAGTTTTCAAAGATTTGGAATTCTCAATTTTGACAGTACCCCTTTAAGAGCCCAGTCTAGTTGTTTTGCAATGTTGTAAATCAAAGGACTTACTGGGCCGCTGGTAGGCTGCCAAAAGCAAGCAGTAAGACAGGCCAAACACATGTCTGTAGTTACAGTTTCAGCTGTGTACGATCAACTGCTAAATCCCTGGGTTAGGCTCTATTTGTTTTACTATGAAGGCAGTTTTTGCAGCAGTGAGTCTAGCATAATTCAGGGATGTGAGTTTTATATAAAAAAGTCAGGACTGTCCCCAAACACACCGTTGAATCCTGTGCTACTAACCTTATTTAGCCAAACCCAGACTTGGATTCCTTCGTAAGGGCTCACCGTTGGATTATCTCATTGTGGGACAGGCGCCATTAACTCTCCCAGTCTCCTTTGGTATCAGCCTATTAACTCGAACGGGGCTTGCAGAGAGAGTCAGGGGGCTCACAATGGTCCAGCTAAAGGCGGGCACATTCTCCAGGCCCAGCTTTTCTCTGGGCAAAGCTGCCAGCATCGTGGCAAGGCAGTGACCAACAAGTGGTGTGGAAGGCTGCCAAGCCCGCACGTGGGGTAGGGCCGGGGAGCATAAAGGTCTTCGACAAGTGGGCAGAGGCTGGTGTGTCTGATGCCACTGGAGGAGAACCATCCAGTTCCTGAATCAATCCAATCTGGGGACGGCCTGGTACACCCACACATGAATGTCACTATGATACCGGAACCCATTGAGAGAAATTCCAAGATAAAGAAATCCTGGCTTCGAGTTCACAGGGTACAAAACGGCTTTATGCATTACAGCAGCTAATGACGGACTCTGGCATGTGGATTCAGCAAATTGGTTAAAATATAGCCCTATCCAATAATGGCATGTAAAATAATATGAACCGTTGGGGCTTTCTCTCCGGGAGACATAGGGGAATCTATGTAGAATGAGTATCATAAAAGTTTCGGAATGTGATCCCAAGTGAATTAACACATGTGTCCATGTGAAGTGCCAAGAATGAATTCACCCACTACTTAATTCCCTCCAACTCACGATTTCTAAAGTGGTACCAAGTCCTGTAGGGAAGGACTCTGTGCCTGTAAGCGTTCATCTACACTTACGATAATTGATGCTTTGGGACTGGCAACTGACCTTGGGGGCATCACTGAAATATCAGGCATTTTGTGGCAGATGGAAAAAATGATCTTATAGGATACTCTGAAGGAAAAAAAAAAACAACTCAGGACATGATTCAAAGAAGAAAAAAGGCTTTTTATAAAAAGTTCAAGCCTCTATTATAGAAGAGTCGAAAGCCTTGTACAGGGAACATTCATATTCCCTTCACTTAGATTTCCCATTTTGCCACATTGGCCTTATTTCCTTCTCTCTTCTTATCTTTTTTTTTCCTGAATCATTTGAAAGTAACTTGCAAATGTTATGATACTTAGCAAGCATTTCTTAAGAATGAGAATCTTCCTTTATAATCTTAACACCGCTGTCATATCTAAGAAAATTAACATTAATTCAATAATGTCATTTAATATACAGTCTATATTTAAATTTCCCCAACTGCCCTTAAAATGCCTTTTGTTAACCTTTGCTTTTTTGATTTAGTATCTAATGACAGTTCACATACTGTATTTGGTTATTTTCTTTTTTAAGACACTGTCTAGTAGTTTAAATGTGAATTTTTTTTCCCTAAGTGCAATCAGCCTTTCATCTTAGAATCTGGCATCCTTACTGTAATACATGGGAGACTTAAGTCATGATGACCTTTCTCCAAGTGGTCATTCCCTGGAGGAAACCAGGAGATAAGGTGATGAAAAAAACTTGGTTGGTAGGAAGGTTCTAGAATGGTAGGAGACAAGAGTTTAGGTCAAAGAGCAGCAACTTCTTTTTGGTCTGAGTTACACAACTCAGTCCCCTCATTTCCTACTCCCATCCATATTCTCTCACTTTTTATAACTTGTAACAAGATCTAGTGTGAATACAAGATAAAATTACAGACTATGAGGCACTTAAAAAAGGGACTTTGCCTATATTTATCTTTTCCTTTTAAATTTCAAGAAGATGAAAAGGGAAACAATAACATTTACACTGTCCCTTTTGCCTAGCATCCCTTTTTTCCCCCATCAGTTTCCTCATCTGTAAAAATGGGGAAAGTAATAGCCCAGTTCAATACATAGTTTAGAACAATGCCTAGCACAGAGAGAGCCCTATAGAAGTGGTAGCTATTGCTGTTTTGTTATTATTATTAGCCATAGCATTATACTTCATTAGGTTATTTCTCAAGTAAAATCAATGTCTCTGGGAAGGAAAACAAACAAACAAAGAAGTTTCCCAAACTGGTTTAACCAGTTTCTAGAGTCCAACAAGGCATGAGATGTGACAACAAATACTGGCCCACTGAAATGACTGGGGTGGAGCTGGAAGGGTGGAGAAGTCCCAGAGGGTAAGGAAGAAGTGTCTGGGTGCAGGGGCAGCTGGGAGCATCACGCTCTGCCGATCCTTCCTCTGGAGCTCTGTGTTGGCTTTTCCGCCCTCGCTAGACTTCCCTACTCTTCCTCCAGGTCAGCACCAAGCTTATAAAGAAGACAGTTCCAGGGAGAACTTGATTTTTACAGATACAGCAAAAGCCCAATCTAAACAGTGTTCTCTGCTTCTTCAAACACAAATCCACAGCTCACAGTCTTTATGGAGCAGATACGTGACACAGTACGTGGTCCATGTCACCTTCCCATCTGTTTCAGATAACTGACCTTCTCCAAGGGTCCTCTGCAACAAGTCATGTTTGGCTTGAAGTTTTGTGATGAGATTACTACCTTCCAAATACTCCCGGAGTTTCTGCAAGAGGAAAGATTCGTTTTTAACTTAAAACTATATATTTCTCAAGGAACTTCCCATAGGATACCTATAATCCAACTCTTTTATCTTCTAGATCCTAGAACCTTGCTCCTTGGAGTGTAGTCTGAACAGAACAGCAGCACCAGCCATCACGTGGGGGCCCATCAGAGAGCGGAGTCTCAGGGCCCTCCTTCCCCAGACCTACTAAAATCAAAACCCGCATTTTAACAAGCTCTCCTGGTGACTATATACATTAAAATTTAAAAGTAGTTTTATAGCAGGCCTCTTTAAATCTGTTGGCCTCTCAGAATTATCCAAGGAACTTTTAAAAAAGTGCTAACTCCTGGAGCACCTGGGTGGCTCAGTCAGCTGAGTGACCGACTTCGGCTGAGGCCATGATCTCACAGTTTGTGAGTTCGAGCCCCATGTTGGGCTGTGTGCTGACAGCTCAGGGCCTGGAGCCTGCTTCCGATTCTGTGTCTCCCTCTCTCTCTGCCCCTCCCCTGCTCTCACTCTATCTCTCTCTCAAAAATAAAATAAAAACATTAAAAAAAAAAAAGAAAAGTACTAACTCCTAAATCCTATCTCAGACCAACAGAATCAGAACTCTGAGGGCAGACGAGGGTCCATATTTTAATAAAGGATCCCAGGTGATCTGGTCAACTCTAGAGGCTGTGTCTGGAGACCCCAGATCTGAGCCCCAAGAGTAGCTTGGGAAGTAACAGGCGCACCATGAAGTAGAACTGCTCAGTCTCCTGCTGGTTTGCTCTTCTCTTGGCGATACTGGGCTTACTCAGGTAGGTCTCAGAGACAGTAGACTTCACAGACTCTGTGGACCGACTGTGCTGGAAGCATTCAGAAACATCATAGTCCTCAATGGTGACCATATCTTGTATGGTCTGCAAGGTGGCTTCAGTTGTTTTCTTAACCTGGGAACAGGAACACATTTCGCACGTTACGACATTGCTTCGTGAATCACACGCTCAGTGAGAATCTACTCTGTCAGGCAGAGATGAGGACACAAGTCCTGCCCCAAGAAGTTCAGAGTCTACTAGGAAAGACAGACAGGTAAATAACACCCGCTGTCACCAATACAAAGACAGGCTCTCTTCTCCATTATCCTAAAGAGGTTATTACTTTGTATGTGAATCCTTAGAAAACTCATGTATCACTGGGTACTCTCTCAGTTACATTTTTTTTTTTTCAAATAACCTTTCCAATTGGAAGTGAAAATACACACAGAAAAATATGCATAAGTGTATTGCTTGATAAATTACCAGAGTGAACACTTGTGTGACCACCACTTAGATCAAGAAATATAGTACATTGTGAAGATCCTCTCATTTCTCCCAACTACCACACACCTCTTCTTCCTCCCCGAAGGTAGTCATTATCCTGATTTCTAACACTGTATATTAGTTTTAGCCTTTTTGTACTTCATATGCATGGAATCCTATAGCATGTATGATTTTTGTCTTATTTTGTGCAACTTTATGTAGTAAAATTTATTCATTTCTTGGGAGTACAGTGTTTCATTGCGGAATGCTGGCTGTTCATTGTAGGAATACCTCGTAATTCATCCCTTTCACTGTTGATAGATGACTTATTTCTAGTTTTGGGCCACTGAAAGTACGACTGCTATGAATTCATGCCATAGCATCCATGAGCAGAAGTGCTGCTTAAAGAGATTGTCAGACTGTTTTCCAGAACTGTTTTGATCTGTATTCCTACCAACACAGAGAATTCCTGTTACTCCACATCCTCAAGAATTGGTATTATCAGTTTTTAAATTTAAACCACGGTGTTGAGTATCTTATTGTGGTTTTCATATGCATTTCTCTGATGACTGAGACTGAGCTCATTATAATGTGTTTAAGGCAATTTGGATTTCCTCTTTTAGAAATACTTTGCTCAAATCTATTGCTCAATTTTCTACTGGGTTATGAGTCTTTTACTTATTTGTAGATATGGTTATGAGTCTTTTGTTAGTTATATGTGTTGCAAATATCTTATCACACTGTGCTCTGGTTTTTCACTTTCTATAGTATCTAGATGAACCATTAATGTAATCAATTTACCGATCTCCTCCTTTATGATTAATGGTTTTTGTGTCCTATTTAAGAACATTTTCCTATCTCAGAGCCATAAAGATATTATTCTATGTTATCTTCTCGGAGTTTTTTTTTTTTTTTTTAATATTTATTTATTTATTTTGAGAGGGGGAGAGAGCGTGAGCAGGGGAGGGTTAGAGACAGAGGGGCAGAATTGCAGGCAGGCTCCACACAGTCAGTGGAGAGCCTGAAGCAGGGCTTAAACTCATGAATCTGACCTGAGATCATGACGGGAGCTGAATGAAATCAAGAGTCAGAAACGTAACCAACTGAGCCACCCAGGTGCCCCTCTTCTAGGAGCTTTTTAATTTGCCTTTTAGTTTTGCTGGTTGTTTCCTTCGCTGTGCAGAAGCTTTTTATTTTGATGAGCATTTTTATTTTTTGAGAGGGAGAATGCATGTGGGGTGAGGGGCAGAGGGAGAGGGTGGAAGAGAATCTCAAGCAGCCTCCACGCTGTGTAGAGCCCAAGGCAGGGCTTGATCACACAATCATGAGATCATGATCTGAGCTGAAATCAGAGCTGGATGCTTAACCGACTGAGCCACCCAGGTACCCCTATTCCTTATATTTTTAAGAGTAATCCCCCATCTTTAGAAATTGCTTTTAGCATGAGTCTGCGGGTGGTGAACTGTTTCTGTAGACTAGAAAATGTCTTTTATTTCACTTTCACTTATGAAACTTGTTGGCAGTTTATTTTCTTTCAATACATTGAAGATACCACTGTATTTTCTTACGGCTTCTATGTTCCTGTTGAATGAGAAGTTTGCTGTGAGTCTATTGTTACTTTGCTTGCTTCTACAGGTGCTTTTAAAGTATCTTACAGTTTTACCATGATGTGTTTACATAAGGATTTTAAAAAATACATTCTACCTGGATTTCTTTGGGCTTCTTGAATTGTGTGATATTTTTCATAAACTCTAATAAATTTTCAGCCTTTATCTTTGTAAATATTGTCTTTCTTTTCTATCATCTTCCTTTCTGGGAATTTAATTAGTACATAACACATGACTGTGTTCTCTATATCTCTTACCCTTCTCTTTGCATTTTCTACCCTTTTGTTTTTCCATGCTGCATTTTAATTATTTTCTTCTGATTTGTCCTCCACTTTGATAATCCGCTCTTCAGCTGTGTTGAATCTGATGTGAAAATCATCCACTGATTTGTTAACTTGGGCCACTATAGTTCTCATTTTTAGAATTTCTATCCAGTACATTTTGAAATCTGTTCTTTCACTGTTAATAGGTTATAGTTCTCTGCCAAAATCTAAGCTTGGCTTTTATCTCCTTGAACACAGTAAGTAGCTCTTTTACAGTTTGTTTCTGATACCCTCAATATTTGGAGCTCCTGCAGGTATCTCTCTGTGATATCTGTCTGCTGGACGTTTTGGTAGAGTTACTTGAAGCCCAGGGTGAAGCTACCATCTTCTAGAGAGAATGTCTGTTTATTTTTCCAAAATAATCTGGGCACTAATAGTTCAGAATCAGTGGGTTTTATTCCTGTTCAAAAACATTTGATGCTCTTCCTTTTGGGAACATATGGTTCCCTGTGCCATGGGCTTCAGGCTTGGCCAGGCACCTTGTCCAGGACAGTGAAATGTGAAATAATCAGCAGAGCGACTTGGTTTACTATTACAGGAGGGAGAAATAGTTTCAATTACTCTTGTCTATTAAACAAGAAAATACCGTTTAGAGAATAATGGCAACCAGTGTTAGTTCCGATGCTTAAAGAGGGCATGTGATAAAATAAAACAAAAAACACAAAGAAATTTAACAGACGTGGTCATTATTGCTGGGGATACGCATAATGCAAAGGAGAGATATTACTCGAAAAGAACAGATTAATGGTTACTTTAAAAAAAACCAATACTGTAAGTGGTTGCTTTAAGAAGTCATGATTACATATTTATAGCCTGAATGAAAACACTCACCACCCTAGAGGTGACATCAGCAAGACGAGAAAATGGGAGATCCCCTGCTCCTATTCCCTCTTGCCCCACCACAACAATGATCTGGCAGCCATCTGTGGACAAAAGTGCATTTGTGGGAGCTTTGGGATCCAGGTAGGAACGTGTAAAACCTTGGTGGAGCCCAGGACTGAGGAGGACCAATTTGAGAAAGTAGGCATGGGCCCAGGTGGGAGGCTTGCCAACCATAGTCCTGGCTACTGAGCCAGAAACAGCCAAGTCCCACTGTGGGCTTCATAACAGTCTTGTTTGGCTTTGGTCCTGCCATCAGAAGTACCTGCCAGGGGACCCATGAGGAGTCACACTTACCTGCGCCTCAGGTAACAGGCCTGCTGACGTTGGTCCTAGCTGTGAACTGTGTAGAAACCCATGATGCAGTTCCAGTCCCTCTCAGCACTGGTCATGGAGCCGTCACGCATGTTCATGTTTCTCAGTGCTCCTGGAGGCAGACCTGCTGACCTCAGTCCATCTGCAGATCTTGAAGTGGCCCTGTAACCTGGCTCCAGGTGGGAGACGTGTCTGTCTGTGCTTCTGGAGGCAGGCTTGCCTACCTTGGGCCTGGCTATGGACCCTGAAGTGGACCTGTGACTCTGTGCCAGCTGCATTCATCTGTGGCACAGGGCCAGTCCCGCCGGCCAAGAACCTGTCCAGGTAATTGAAGGGTGCCACACCCATTCAAGCACTTGGTAACAGACACACTGTGGACCAACCGTGGGTCTTGGAGTGAACCGTTGTCCCAGCTCCAGACTTACTGACCCAGGTCTTGGAGGCAGTACCATCCGCCCTGGGGCTAGACAGGATCCACACCCACCAGGGCCCATGGCAACAGGCCCACAAACCGTGGACCCGGCGGCAGCCTCGTGATTCCCTGCCATTGTTAACAACATCGCTTTTTTTTTTTTTTTTTCTTTTTCTGAACTTTCTTTTCGGAAGCAAGAGTGTCACGGTTAAATTTGGAATTGTCATAAAAAATAAAGGACGTGACAGAAAACACCAAACACGATGGCTGGGACTACATATTATCTCATGGGATGTTCTCGACAAAGAAGAACACCAGCTTCTGACACACTAGTCATGTTAATAAGTCACAGGAGGGAATATAATGAGGCAAATATGAAATAGCTGATACGAGGCTTGTAATGACTCCCCATCAGCAGCAGGAAAACGCAGTGAGCTTTGGCAGGAGAGGCCAACAACGTGACAAGGAATGAAGAAAAACCTGAAGAATGTACCGCAGTGGAGGAGTGCCCAGGTGGCTTGGACTCTGAGATGACAATCCAAATGAACCGTGGAGATGAGGGGACTGTGGCAGGCTTCTGCAGACTGGCTCTTTTGCCTTTTTACTCACAGGACCTTACAATCATCGGAGAAGACAAAACAGTTGTTTTGGTTTCATTCTCTAAACACACTATTCGTTTCCTAGGGCTGCTGTGAACAAGTCCCGCATGCTGGGGAGCTTTAAACAACAGCAGTTTATCGTCCCACGGGTCTGGCGGCTACAAGTCTGAGGTCAAGGTTCTGGCAGGCTTGGTTCCTTGTGGGCACCACGAGGGAAGGTCTAGCTTGAAGATGATCATCTTCTGTGTCTCTTCACATGGCCTTCTCTGTTTCTGCGCGCAAATTTTCTCTTTTTATAAGGACACCAATCACGCTGGATGAGGGTCCACCCTACTGACCTCACTTTAATTACCTCTGTGAAGACCCTGTCTTCAAAGTCATATTCTGAAGTAGTGGGGGGTCAGGACTTCAACATATACATTTTGGGGGAACACGGTCCAACCTCTAACACAAACATTATTTTATGACACCGTGCCTTGCACCTTCCTCAGGCCCATTCAACCTTTAAGACTCATCAATCCATGTGTGAAGATGGCTCCCAGCTCTGCCTTCCCTTCCCCACCTACCTACTTACTTCTTGCCATCACTGACCTCAGATGCATTTCACTTACAGCACTGTAGCATTTCAGATGTGTGAAATATTACTGCACAGAGACCACACACGCATGTGCACACGCAGAGAGACCGGATCAGTGCCAGAGTTAACTAGCCAAGGGTATAGCGCCATACTGCCAGCACAAGGCACAGAAGGCAGGAGCAGAAGCAAAGCATCTTGCCATGACACCCCTCACTCCTGGTACAGAGAGATGCCAGTGACCTCGCCTGTGCTGGATAATGAGGAGCGCGATGCCAAACCCATTTCTCACAAGCACCGACCTCACTGTTTAGAGGGCGATGTTGGCCATCTACAGGGGAAGCAACTTGAGTTTAGAGCCAGCTTATTAATCTTTGTATCTCTAGTCACTAGCACAGTGCCTGGGACAGAACAGATCATCCAAAGCTTCACTAAATGAACGGTAGAGGTTGAAGTCATCCTCTTTGCAAATCCACAGTCATCAAAGCAACACTCAGCACAAGCCAGCAACACGCACTTTCGTGAATATCAGCCATCCTGAGCTCGCCATCCTTTCTAGGGTGCCCTAGCCCATGACTCACTTCTAGACCCTTTCTAGAAACTGTCCTCACTCTGCTTGGTATTCTTCTGGATCAAGTTGCTTCCTGTGGGGAGTTAAAGCTTATCTGAAACCACACACACACACACACACACACGCACACGCACACACACTGCTTCTAAAAATATGTGTTTTCAGTGAAAGACAAATGATCCCTGTTTTCAATTTTGGCCCAAGATGATGCTATCGTTTAATGGATAAATGGCAGTTATCTTTTCTTAGGCTTCTACTGTTAACTTCATCAACAGAAGGTTGCAGGTAAGTTAGAAACATTTAAATAAATTAAAAAATACTTAAGCAAAAATGAAGTTAAAGCCACAGAGAAGATCAGAAATAGTAACTATGATTAAGTAGTTATCAAGCTCCACAGCTGATAATTGTCCATAATGGTTTGATCACAGATTTACATGACTTGGGATTCTGCTGTAGTCAATGATATTATGGGAATGTGATTCTTGAGGGAAATATGACTTTTCAACCCTGAGGTAGATAACCAAAACATCTCTTACTTCCCTCAATTACCCAGGCCATGAAAACTGTTTCAAGGTTTACGTAAAATCTTGTTCATTACAGTTGAAAATATCCTGTGTGAGGAATATATTTTTAGAATAGTCTGTGAATTATTCCCTAGTAAACTGTCAGTGAAAGATTTTAAATAAAGCTAGGAAAATTTATATGGGGCTGTCAGTTCATTACACAGTGTTGCAAATTAATTGAGGAATCACAGCTTTCTCTCTTTTCCATTCCCTTCAAGGGGGTAAACGTACTATAACTTAGAAGAAACTCATTTTATACGTGAGATTTTAGTCATAGCACTGAAGTAAAATGCTTATGGAAACTATTTTCTGGACAAATATTGGGACAACTGGTCTGAAAATCGGGCAAACTACTTAAAACTAAGGCTGTACTAAAAATACGAAAGGTATAATCGCTCTAGTTCTACAATTCATTCTCCTTTTCTTTGGCTGTGTGTAGGTAAAGGACGGAAAGAGGAACTCTAAGAAAAGGGAGATGTAGTTGTATGGGGAATTACTCCAGAGCTAGCTTTGAAAGAAAGGAGCAAAGAGAATGTCCCCTAAGCTGAAATCCCTGTAACAGATGTTAAAAAAGAACTTTAAGAACATGTGTGAGAGGGTGTGACATTAGATTGGAACATGTCTGGAGAATATTTATAGTGACAAAGGTACAGATGATTATTCAGATGTAAGTTGCTTTGAAAGTGTTGTGTTTAAAAGTAATGTTTACTAATGTTTCAAATAAAAAACTTAAAGAAAAAGAAAACAAGGGACACCTGGGTGGCTGACTCAGCTAAGCAGCCAACTCTTGATGTCAGCTCAGGTCATGTCAGTTTGTGGGATGGAGCCCTAAGTAGGGCTCTGCATTGACAGCACGAAGCCTGCTTGGGATTTTCTCTCTTTCTCTGACCCTCCTTTGCTTGTGTGCATGTGCACGTGTGCGCACACACACACACACACACACTCTAATAACAACTAAAAAAAAAAACAAAACAAAAATGGGAATAAAGCGTGGGCAGCAGGCTCTTTGTTAATTCCATGTGCACAACCCACAGTGGCACTAATAAATATTTGTCGGCCAGCCGCCTGGAACTTGAAATCGTGAAGATTGAGGTACCAGGGATATGAGAGTGTAGCATAATGAGACTGAAGGCTCATTTTAAAAGGCTTGCCCTGTAAAGTTGTGAAGTGACAAATTATAAATGGGTATCCACCCCAAATTCAGTCAAGCCCTTCTCAAAACTTATTCAGCTTTTACTATGTGCGAGTATCCTGAGGTCATTTCACAAATGCTTCTCTTTGTTCTAAGGCCTGTGCTGTAAGCTCAGATATCTTCAAGGGCCAAGGAAGTGATGAAAATGAGGCAAGCGGGCTGAGTGGGGAGCATGGCAAACAGGAAGCACATGCTCTGTGTCTAAGCGGAGCATCTTTGCTCAAGCCAGTCATCACCTCGCAGAAATGCAGGTCTAGTGTGATCAGACTTTCTAATTGTTAAGAAGCTGGAAATAGATATTTTTACTCCCAACTTCTAATTTAAAATTTTTTTAATGTTTATTTATTTTTGAGAGAGAGAGAGAGAGAGAGAGAGAGAGAGAGAGAGAGAATGAGAGAGTGAGCAGGGAGGGGCAGAGAGGGAGACAAAGAATCCAAAGCAGGCTCCAGGCTCTGAGCTGTCAGCACAGAGCCCAACACGGGGCTTGAACTCACGGACTGTGAGATCATGACCTGAGCCAAAGTCAGATGCTTAGCTGACTGAGCCACCCAGGTGCCCCCAACTTCTAATTTTTAAATGACAGCAACTAAGTTTTAAAAATCAAATGCTGTGGAGCAAACAAAATGTATCCATGGCCTGTAGGCTCTTAGCATGTAAATTCCCTTCTAAGAAGGCTTCCTACAGTTTTGAATGGTGCCCATTATTTGTAGCTGTTTAAAATTTGGTGAAAAGGTTCGTGTTCTATTTAGCTACACTGTCCATGCTTTTGTAAACTTGGATGAAATTCCCTTTCAACTTTTATCTCTTCGCTGGGCAGTCATTATTATTTTTAGTTAGCCAAACTCTCTCCAGTGAATTCTGGACTTTGTGTATAGCTGTTTGTGCAGAGGCAGAGAATTATACAGAATTATACATGTTTCTTTACTTGTATACTTTGATCTGATAGTGACAGGTCACTTTTCTGACCTCTATCAGTGGAGGTCTGCCTCCATCAGAGGCAGATTCTCTATTTCTGGTAGAGAAAAGTGCTATACAGGACTCCAAAATCGGCAACGATTGCAATTTTGTTCCCACGTCCCGGCTCTTATTTTTTACATGATACAAATGACTTGTTATGGTTTGGCTCTCATGCTAGATAGATGCTGTGACATTCATCTCTGTACTCTCCGCACCTGGCAAAATACGGGGAACGTAGAAGTTGTTGAACAAATATTTATTGTACTGAAATGAACGGACCCACAGTAACAAAACCCCTCAAGTCAGCTCTCAAGGTCTCTCATCATCTGACTTGAGCTTCACCTTTGGCTCTTCCTCAGGGAGGAGCTGGACGATGACCAAATTGCTCTGGGAAACCAAGGTTCCTCCAGGGCATCTTGAAATATAGTGAAACATTGTTTCCTCCTTCTATACCAATGGAAATCTATCGATTGTCAAAAATTCAATTTAAATCTTCCTTTCAATGGGAATCCCATTCCATGACAATGAATTTGTTCCATATCCAACAGATCATAAACCACTAGTCATGCTCATCAGAAACCTCAAGACAACCTAATTCATTTGTTACTACAGTAAATCTTTTAATTCTCAGAAAGCACTGCCTGCCATTATCAGCAGGACACTGCTTTTCTACGTTGTGCCCAAAAGGGCATACGTGAAGGGTCAAAAACTCAAAGGCCTGCAGAAGCCAAACGGGCGACAGAAACGAACAGTCCAATGGAAGAAAACTGGGAGCTGAACGGCTAATGGCAAAGTGGAATTCAAGTACCCCAGCTCTTCCCTTTGTGAGGCAATCCGGGGTCAGTCACCAGACTCTTATTTTTAATAGGCAAAAACTGTGGCAGGCAAACAAAACAGGTCTCTGGGCCGCCAGTTTTGACCCTGGGCACAACACATTCTTTTCCTAGAGTTTAGAGGCTGTTTCCAAATAAAACAGCAGGAGGATATGCAAAAACAAAAACAAAAACACCACCACAACAGGAAGTCATTAGACATACAAACTGTAGGTCTATCAGGATCCAATAAACTGCATTAGGCAAGTATTTTGTGATACCTCCACAAAACTCTAAGCACTTCAAGAAGAGCAATAAAGGCTCATTTGTGGGACTTTACACAGCAACTGAAGACTTCATCACATGGCTGCATCTTAAACACACAAGTTTGAATAAGGGGTGGTTTGGTTCTTCTAGAAAGAATGGAAGCCAGAAAGCTGCAACGCATTTTGACCAAACTATACTGGTCTAGAAACACATCACTCTTTCTGAACAGAAACAAGTAACGTGTTCATGTAGCTAAAAACATCCCAGTGGGATTAAAATAAAAGAGGGTACACCAAAGTGAATTTTGGTAATTCATTTCATCAAGGTGAATTATTATTGTTTTCTTTTTCTATCTCACATTCCTTCCTTTCAGGAACTGTCTCTAGAAAAACATGTTTCTGTTGGAGCTGTCAGCCAAAGGGCTCTATGAATGAGCACAATATATAAGGTGATCAATGACAGAATCCCATTTCTTGCGTGTATTGGCTGGTCCAGAAGTATGCATGACTTAACTCAGGACAATAAAGGATCCTAGTTCAGGGATAAGGGCAGTGGGATGAGGTGAGATGGCAAGCTATAGGACCATGTAGCTTTGGCTATCCCAATTTGAGGGAAAACAACTACTGACACATATGAAAATACAACTTCAGAAAACTAGAATGCTTATGAAAGAAATTGAAGAAGACACAAAATAATGGAATTCCATGCTTATGGACTGGAAGAACAAATATTGCTAAAATGTCGATACTACCCAAAGCAATGTACATATTCAATGCAATCCCTATCAAATACCTATCACTTAGGCTAAGCAAAATTAGTCAGAGAAAGACACAAATATATGATTTCACCCACATGGGGAATTTAAAAAACAAAACAGATGCACATAAGGGAAGAGAAGCAAAAATAATATAAAAACAGAGGGGGAGACAAACCATAAGAGACTCTTAAATACAGAGAACGAACTGAGGTTTTCTGGTGGGGTGTTGGATGGGGGTAAGGGCTAAATGGGCAAGGGGCATTAAGGAGGACACTTGTTGGGATCAGCACTGGGTATTATATGTAAGTGATGAATCACTAACTTCTATTCCCGAAATCATTATTATATGTTCACTAACTTGGATTTAAGTTGAAAAAAAAAATACAACTTCAAAGTAATGAAAAGAGAGATTCCTGATAATATCATCGGAACACAGATCCAATCATTCCCAAGGCTATGCAAACATTGACCACTAAATAAACTTTCTGACTTGAGTAAGTTTGATTTGGATTCCTGTAAATGATAACTGAGAGCCTTAGAAACATATGCAGTTCATATTTTATTTAACAAGAATGTGGATCCAATTAAATTAATTTCAGAAACCAGCAGCTAAATTGTATGACTGCTTTCTGGTTCGACATATATTTATAATTCACATTTTACGTTCTATCCATTTAAATCCAGTAATGTCAGCAAATAAATAGTTTCTTATTCTCACTCAAGTGCTATTTTAAAATAGGATTTCTGTACTAATTGTATAAGTACTGCCATGTTCAGTACCAAAAATTTAGAGAACACATAAAAGCAAAGTACTAACTTCCAAAAAAGTTAGGATTAAATTAACACGTCAGTCAAAAGTTTTATTTCACACACTATTGTATATTCTTGGACCCACGTTGAGTTTAATCATTTATGGGAACTGTTTTCCACATGAACTATGAATTTAAGAATAAAATGTGTGTTTTTTCATGAGTATGCCATGGATCCCTGGTGAAGAATTCATCTCTGGTAGACTACAGAATCTTTGCATTCATCCTCTACAAAGAGAGTATTCTAGGAACCACGATTTAGCTAAAAATGCCTGGTGAAGAGACGCATTTGGAATACTAAATATGCCTAGGTCACGAGCACATGCCTTCCAGTCCCATTAGAATTCGGATTCCCTGCGGGGCAGAGAGTATACTCACCTCCTCATTCTCGATTTTCAGCGTGGCCAGCCGGGACTGCAGCTGCTGGTACCTGAGCATGAGCTCTGCCTGGACTGGTTGCTGAGCGCTGACCTGACACACCTGATGGGGAATCAGAAACCGCAGTTATAACAGGGCCAGCAAGCCACCCTCCAGCGGCAGGGTTCTCCTGCTCAGATGCTGCACGAGTCACGCTGACCCGCTCATGATTCCAATTACGTATTTCCTTCCAAGAGGCGCTTCCACACTTCAGTTTTAAACACGGACTTGCTATGTCAGGGGCAAGGGCAGAACGCAGCTGTGGGGCCTGGGGATGGATGATGGGGAAGACAGCAGCTGCAGGAAGCTTCGCTCTGAAAATGGGGCACTTGCTGGAGAGTGAGCTCTGATCTTGAGGTCTCACTTGTGGGAATTCTGAATGACTATGGGGCAGGGGGCAGGGGGCAGGGGGCAGAGGGCAGAGGGCAGAGTGCAAGGGATGATCCAAACGAACCACACAGGCAAAAGGAGGGGAGGCCACAGAGCCTCCTAGCGACAGTCAGACAGGTACCTGTGTAACGTTACTAACCCTCAGCTTCCTCATCTGTAAAATGGGGATAACAGGAGTTCCTACACCACGGGGTTGTGGTGGGGATGGAATGAGTTAATGTACACAAAGCACTTAGAACACTGTCTGGCACACAGTAAAAACTCAGAAGACGTAACTATTATCATCTTTTAACCATGGCTTGCTTTACCAACATCGGCCACATCACGTGATTCATCATGAACGTGAAGAGGCCCCTTGTAGTCTTTGGCAGAAAGATATTTTGGCTATGGTCTCAATTACGGTTAAGGTCACAATTAGAGCCTTTTAATTTTATTATATTTAGTTCATTAAAATTGCACCAGAAGCCAAATCGTTTCTTTTCATCTTCCTTGTCATAGAAATGCTCCAGCAGATGGGGGTTTCCTTTAATGGAGTCTCCAAAACATCACAGAAATTATTGTTCCCTGGCAGAACAGGCCATAAAAAAAAAGGGCAACTGACTCATTTTATTAAAAATAATAATAGTAAAAAAAAAAAAAAAAAGGAAAAAGTACTAACCCAACTGAAGTCACTTATTTGTGATATTTTATCATTGTGTATATTTGACATATCCATAACTAAAAAATATAACGGTAATCATTTGGTTTTGGAAACACAACTCTGGGTAGGATAAGCCACTTGCCTGTCAAATACACGTGCTATTGGCAGAAAAACTGCTCACCATTTCTAATCGAGTATTTTACTCTATCAAACCGAGCAAATATAATATTAGGTTAGAAATGCAGCATGCGCACATATAACTTATAAGTATTAACACGAGGTGTCTCAGAAAAAAAAAAGATGACGCTGAAGAAATCTGTCATGGCTATTATATCTATTTTTAAAACCATACTGTCACCACAATGAGCTAAAATTGAGTTCTTAATCTTTGAGTATTGTTTTGCACAGCTGGGATACCAAGTGCTGTATAGCGTGCTCATTAATTGGGTCTTCTTGTTTTCCCAGCCGCAGACAATAAAATATACCACTGTAACCCATGAACGGATTAGGTGGATTTTTTTTCCCCTTGGGTAAAATAGGACAGAAAGCTAAATTCATATACAGAACCCAAGATACAATATATCATGTCTAATGTTCATTTTACCAGTTTGGAGACAACTACAGTCTTAAATAAATGTTCTGCATTTTTTCCCCCTCTCTCCCATTTTCCTGCCATTTACAATTATTTTTCTTTGTGAAAATCTTTAAATCAAGATCACAGGGAGTCTTCAGGTAGATTCTACTGGGCCAGCAAAATAGTTCGTTCTGAATTTAAATTGGAATGTCTAGAGGTAGAGGTAGGACGAACTCTGAGATGGGTTAGTGCTTACAAAAAACTGAGTTTGCACGTAGGTTTGGCCTTTGTAGGCATTTCACCCAAAGGTGGTAATGGCTGATATTAGCATATAACTATGCTAAGATCCCATGCAAAGGCAGGAGAGAGAAAACAACTGAGAATTCTGACAACTGGTGGGGTACAGCATGTGAAGAGTAACATAAGTCAAAAGACAGTTCATTAATTTTAAAACAATCAATTACTGGGGCACCTGGGTGGCTCAGTTGGTTAAGCATCTGACTTCCGCTCAGGTCATGATCTCATGCTTCCTGAGTTCAAGTCATGCATTGGGCTCCCAGCTCTCAGTGCAGAGCCCACTTTGAATCCTCTGTCTCCTCTCTCTGTCCCTTCCCCACTCGTACGCTCTCTCTCTCTCAAAAATAAATAAACATTACAAAAAAAATATATATATATATATATATATATATATATATATATATGTCAACCACTGACCTCATCACCCATGTGAGACTGAAACTCAAACTTCATCGGTGGACAGAATGCTGCAGGGTACATCTCCATGAATCTCTGTTTATCACTCCGGGGCTCCAAACTGTCAACTGCATTCTCAATAATGTCTAAGCCTTCATGTCTGGAAGTTTCAAGATTATACTCTGCAGAGAGGTATGTTCTCAGGGCTCTGTTCAGACTTGCATGGTAGCCAAGATCACAGCACTTAAAAAATAAAAGAACACCATATATGAAAATTAACTCAAAATGGATCAAAGACCTACACGTGACAACTACAACTATAAAATACTTAAAAGAAAACACAGGAGTAATCCTTGATGACCTTGCATTAGGCATTGGTTTCTTGGATACAGCATCAAAAGCACAAGCACCAAAAGAAAAAATAAATTGTTTGAAGACTTTTGTGCTTCAAAGGGCACTATCAAGTAAAAAGATAACCCACAGGATGGGAAATTTTTTTGCAAATCATATCTGATCTAAAAACTTTGTATCCAGAATATATAAAGAAATCCTACAACTCAATAATAAAAAGACATACAGCCCAACTAAACAATGGGCAATGGAATTGGACAGACATTTCTCAAAAACACATACAAATGGTCAACAAGCACATGAAATGATGCTCAACATCATTAGTCATCAGGGAAATGCAAATCAAAACCACAAAGAGATACCACATCACACCCACAAGTATGATTATAATGAAAAAGACAAATAATGGGCATTGGGGAGGATGTAGAGAAACTGGAATTTTTATACACTGCTAATGGGAATGTGATATATTGTAGCCTCTTTGGAAGGGTCTGACAGTTCATCGAAGAGTTAAACACACAGTTAACATATGACTTGGCAATTCCACTTCTAGTAATACACACAAGAAAAGTAAAAAAAAAAATCCAAAAAAACTGGTACATCAATGTTTAAAGCAGCATTATTTTTTAAAGTGTTTGTTTATATTTGAGAGAAAGAGAGAGAATGAGTGGGGGAGGGGCAGAGAGAGAAGGGATAGGGGATCCACGGTGGGCTTTGTACTGACAGCAGAGAGCCTGATGTAGGGCTTGAACTCACGAGGTCATGAGTGGGATCATGACCTGATCCAAAAGTCGTGAGATCATGACCTGAGCCAAAAGTTGGACGCTTAACTGACAAAGCCACCTAGGTGCCCCTAAACCAGTATTATAAATAATGGCTGAAAAGTGGAAACAACCTAAAAATGTCCAACTAATTGACAAAACTAAACATTATCCAGTCATACAAAAGAACGAGGTACTGATAACATGCTACATCATAGATCAACCTTGAAACATTATTTTAAGTGAATGAAACCAGCCATAAGAGACCACACCTTGTAGGATTCCATTTATATGAAATGTCCACAATAGGTAAATCTGTAGAGACAGAAGGTAGATTAATGGTGCTAGGGGATGTAAAAACTGGGGTGATGGTGGTGGCTAAGGGGTATAGGATTTCTCTTTGGAGTAATGAAAATATTCTATAAAGGACTGTGGTGACAGCTACACAACTCTGAATATACTACAAGCCAATTGTAGCCTTTTAATAAGTGAACTATAGGTATGTGAATAATATCTAAAGAAAGCTGTTAAAAAATAAAAGCAAAAGCAAATACTGAAAGGAAATAATAAAAGATAGCATTTAAGGTTATTTGTGCATACTGATCCTACGATTTTTTTGAAATCCATGTAGGATGCAAACATACTAACTGTAATGTTTTGGATCTGCATAATTTACTGAGGACTCAATAATAATCTGTACTCTTTCAGAAGTGAGAAAACAGCTTTGAATCTGCCAAAAAAGTTCAGGAATGCCTTCTTTCTTATCCCCAGAACAAAATTTGTAAATAAGAAATGACTGACAAAGTCCTTTTATCAGAGAGAGAATTTGGGGATTCTTAAATCTTCACTATCTTTAATTTGTATTTGCATTTATTTTCTTCATGTTGCATTTTAAGAGAATACAATTTTAAAAACATAACTGTGGATGTGGGTGCCTGTGTGTCTCAGTCGGTTAAGTGTCTGACTTCGGCTCAGGTCATCTCGCAGTTCGTGAGTTTGAGCTTCACGTCGGGCTCTGTGCTGACAGCTCAGAACCTGGAGCCTGCTTCAGATTCTGTGTCTTCCTCTCTCTCTGCTCTCCTCCATTAATGCTCTCTTTCTCTCTCAAAAATAAAATAAACTTAAAAAAAATAAAAAAAAATATAACTCTGGATATTGGTCAGCTATAAATTACTGAAAGAATTTTAAATTTGTACATAAAAGCAATATAAATCTCCTGAAGAGGGAGTGGTTTTAAAAGGTACAAAACCAGGCCATCCCTATATTGTTCTAATGCAATCCAATCAATTCCATTTGATTCAGTTTAACCTAGTAATTAGATGTCTATTAGGTGCCTGGGAATTTGCTAGGCTCCAGGAATACGAAGACTGGAATACAGTAAAATGTAATTTCCATTCTCAAGGAATTCGAATATAAGTTGTCCATTACTTTGCTACTAAAAGAACACTAGAGGGGCACAAACGAAGTAACATCCACCAGGATATGAACCATCAGATCTGTTTTTTTTTTTTTAATTTTTTAATGTTTATTTATTTTTGAGACAGAGCATGAGCATGGGAGGGGCAGAGAGAGGGAGACACAGAACCCGAAGCAGGCTCCAGGCTCTGAGCTGTCAGCACAGAGCCTGATGCAGGGCTCAAACCCACGAACCACAAGATCATGACCTGAACCGAAGTCGGACACTCGGTGGACTGAGCCACCCAGGCGCCCCCATCACATCTGTTTTTATGAAGCTACAGATTCAATCACTGACCTGTCCTTTGAAATGTCAACATATTTACTTCTACCCTCACACTCCAATTTTAGAACTATTAAATTTGGGATTTTTCTATGAAGACATTATAAAATCTTGCTGTTCAGAGTGTGGTCTATAGACCATCAGCATCACCTGAAGCTGATCAAAAATGCAGAATCTAAGGCCCCACCCCTGATCTGCTGAATTATAATCTGAAGTTAAAAAAAAAAAATCCACAGGGGATTTATACGTACATTAGAAGTTTTGAGAAGCACTACACTAAAACACTGATTTAAAAAAGGTCCTGTAGGGCACCTGGGTGGCTCAGTCGGTTGAGCATCTGACTTTGGCTCAGGTCATGATCTCACAGTTCGTGAGCGCGAGTCCCACATCAGGTAAGCTCAAGCTTGGGGTTGAGCCGTTTGGGGTGAGCATGAGCCCCACTTTTGATGAACACAAACCCCGCTTCAGTTGAGCCCCCCTTCTTTCTCTCTCCCTGTGCCTCTCTGCCCCTTGCTCACTTGTGCCCTCTATCTCTCTCTCTCTCCCTCTCAAAAAAATAAATAAATAAAAGGGACTGTAACCCTGTCCATTGGTGGTTATTTCTACTAGTGGGCAAGAGAATATCCTTGATTAAATATTATTTGATTTACAAAATCAGAAAAAGGCTATGTCACATTTACAAATGCAAGCAGAATACAGTTGTGAAATGAAGCAGTCTCATCATTGATACATTTCTAGCGGAATCGGCTGCACTCAAATACAGAGAATGATCTTTAGTTAATTAAAAAATTCTAGTTTCAGATGAACAAAGTCCTCTTTTATTCCTTTTGCGCCTCAAAATCCATAAAGGTTCTGCATAGCCGTTTTATACACATCAGAGGGACCAAAAAATTATTCCACCTTTCAGTAATACCTCATCTTGTGAAAACAGGAATTGGGAAAGGAAACGGCCTCGTTTCTTTGAAATGTACTTGTGCTTCAAAACATACCACTATTCTGAAAGAAGACAGATTCAGCTTGATTATAATGAAGCTGCTTTATTTTAGGAGTACTGATCTCAGTGGGAGTTCATGGAAAATTGACATTAAGAGGAAGAAACAACTTAGAGAAAAGCACCCTCCACACAAACCAAGTGTCTTTTCAACAGAGAAAGGAAGAGCAAGGGGAAAAGAGAAAAAATAAAGAAATTCAACCACCAACTACCTAATTGAGGTAGAGTTCTGAAAAATACATGTTAAGTTTGTATTAGTCCCAGATGCAAACTCAAATTTCTAAGAGTTGCTTCTTTGGGGGAGTAAATGTCAAAGTTAGGAAAGCACGGTGCATGCTTCGGCATCCAACTGGGGCCAGGTGGATTTGGTAGGTCTGGACCTAGTTAGGCAGCCTGGCTTTCGGCTGCGGTTTCCTAAGAGGCTGGGGAGAAGTATGCGTGTGACTTCACACCCAACCCAGAAGGACTCCCCAGGTGTCTTCTGGATTTTGAATGCTATACCTCACCATGGAGGCTTCTGTGATGAACTTGGTGGACAATAGCCTTCTCTGATCCCTAGGGAGCTTATCAGTCTAGAAGATCACTTAATTAGCATGCTTCTGTTACTTCTGATATGCAGCACTGTCTATGCTCTAGGTTTTTCACGCATCCTGGACTTTAAAAGAAACAATAAAATTCTCTTTCAAGGTCTCCCGAGACAGCAAAGCCAGCCACAGAATCGTCTCTTTTCTAAACTGGAAGCTAAATGACACTGGATATGTTAAGATTCACGATACTTGGTTAAAAGGCCTCAAGTAATTCCATGGAGCTTATGAATTATTAATGACGATAAGAAAAGCCAGCTTCTGCACAAAGAGTTGAGTTATAACCCAAATGCCTTTCATGATGAAAATACATAAGAAACCAGTAAGATATTTCATGAAAACAAAACAGTGTTGTTCTGATGGGTGGAAACCTGAATGGACACATAAAATTATGGATTAAAATTGGGGAAGGAAAGAGTGTTGGAAGTAGAAGAGAATTCGTTTTCTAATATCCTAAGAGCTGTCAAGATATATCCCACTAGGTATTAGTCTAAATCACCACAGTAAGCTAGCTTCTTTAGGCAAAAGGGTTGCAAATAGTATCAGAAGTAAAGATGAAATCCAGGTTTTGAGAACTGTGACAAACACTTCATCTTGCTCCAAAGGCTGAGAGGTTGGCTGATATATATACTTGGTGGTTATACAGTCAGGTATAAATGGATCCCAGCTAGTCAGGGAGAGAATTTGTTTGTATAAACTCTTAGGACATGAGAAGCCCTACTGGGCAGAAGTTTGGTCCTAGATGGGAGTGAAGATAATGGCACTCCAAAGGAAACGAGTCCTACACATGTTTTCGGAATAGTAATAGCCAATATCATTCGCAGGGCAGCCCCAAGCTCCGAGGTGACTGCAGGTGTCATGAGAATGGAGAGAGAAGGAACTCTTCTGCAGAAGTATTCTACCTTAACTTCATCATTCTTGCCTCCACCAGAGAGGTTTCCTTGATCTTTTGTCCTGGGTCCCGTCTCTGGCTTTTTAATTAATAAGCTTTGGCTTTGACCATTCCAGAGTCCTGGGTATTGGGTAACGACTTGGTCTACCCCTTACTTTGAGTCTTTCTACAGTAGTGCAACCTGAGCAAACAATTGCAAAAATGGTTTTCACATAACCCAGGACCAGAAATAGGTAAGTTCACAGCTTTTTCAGATCTCAAATGAAGAAAGTTGATTTCTTCTGAATAAATTATCTTTGTCCCTCACTATTTTCCTCTCTAGCTATTCAGTACTTCACCTCAGAAACCACTAACTTGTTTTGTGAGAGATGGGCATCTTGTGGGACTGAACTGGATGTTTAAAATTCTACAGGCAACTTTTGCACACCTGCTCTCATGTCTGGGTTCCTGATGGTCCATAAAGAGCTGACAATTTAATTCTTGCTGCTGCTTTAATAACCACAGCCAAGCATTTAGCAAAACTTGTTTTGAGTTTCTTCTGTGCAACAAAAATGTCAAAATGGTACATCGAAATGGATACAAAGTAGGAAACAGGAGGAGAATGGAGGTTGCATATGCTTGAGCCAATGAGTAGGACCAATAATCCTTTGTGGCCTAATACATGTCCCGCTCCATGGGCACTTATTTTTCTCAGAGGAGCTGCCACCAGACGCATTTTATCTCCGGGACAAATCTCTGTAACCACCCTGAATCAAATCACAAAGAAGGAGAGAGAACAAAGCAAGCCCAGATAAATAGGTCAGGTGGTAAATGCTATGGAGAAGACAGAGGACTAGGGAGTGCTGGGGGAAAGGGTGTGGGTCTTTTATATAGGGCAGCTGGGTGCAACATGAATGAAAAGAAGGGATCTGCAAAGCTCTGGAAGAGTGTCCTAGACAATGAGTAGAAAGGGCCCAGGCAGGAAAAAGTTTACAGGAGTCTGGGGAACAGAGACGCCAATGTACCCAAAGCATATGGTGACTAAAGAGGAAGTTGCAAAAGATGACACGGAGTGGCAGGTGGGCACCAGTTCACATAAGGTCTTGGTGAATAGTTTAGATTTTATTCTAAAGACAATGGGAAGCCTTTGGAGAATTTTAAATAGGTATCAACAGGTCTGGTTTATATTTAATACTCTGGCTGCTTGGGAGGGGAATGGATTACTGATTAGAAGGTCTTAAGTGGAAGATGGGTAACATCTTAGAAAGCTAAGTGTAGGCAGGAGACGAAGAGCTTTGTCTAGGAGACAGCACAAGCAGCAAGAAATAGCAAGATGTGGGATATTTAGGAGGTACAGATGACAGGATTTGCTGATGCATTTATATGTGAGAAATGAGAGAACTGGGTTTTTGGTTTACGCAAATGGGTGGAAAGGCGTGCCACTTGCTAAGGTGTAAAAAATGGATGAGAAAAAGTTGTTATGTGCATGGAGAATGAGGATGATGAAAGGGGAAATGGAGATAAAAAGCTGAGCATATGACATGTTCAAGATGCCCATTAGGCATCTGGTCAGAGATGTCCAGAAGGCAGTTGGATACAAATCTGAAGCCCTGCAAGATGATCAGGACTGGTGACAGAAATCCAGCAGCCATCAAGGCAAGGGACCAAGAGGTAGAAAGCCAAGGACCATGCCTTAGGCGACTTTCAACATTCACAGCCAAGATGGAACAACCAGCCCTAGAGACTTAGAGCAGCCTGTGCTGCAGGTGGAAAACAGGCGGGTGCAGTTTCCTTTAACAAAGCCCATGGCATCTCCATCGGAAGGAACTTTTAAAGCCATCTACCTTCGTCATCTAACCCATTTCAGTTTTTAAATCCCCTTTCAATCACAAAAGGATAAAAACACACAAATCAGTTTACATGATAACTACACTATCCTAACCCATTTACCATGATCTCTGTATCATCTTCCTAATAGGAGTTCAGGTCAAATGGGGGCTGCAGTATTCCAATTTGGCAGGTTTTCATGGATAAATCTTAATACTATTATGTATGGGCATACGTCAAACTAAGAAAAATCTGAACTCTGAATAAGCTGCTTTTTAATTAAACACATGTCTCTAGAGACAAAAGGATAAGGCTAAAAGCTTTAGCACAGAGGATTACTTAAAAATGATAAAGTAAACATGACATGCAGTATATGATGTAATCTAATTTCAATTTCATTCTGTATAAATGGCTAATAAAATACATGACAGATATCTTTACCAGGAAAATTAGTTGCAGGAGGGGATTATTCTGTTGCAGTATTCCATAAGAGTAACAAAGATTTATCCTTCATATGACAAGGTGACCTGCAAACTTTTACAGGGAGTAATTTGAAACTGTGAAACTATATCAAAAGATGACAAATACTTTATTATTACCGGGCAGGAGCCATGGGACAAAGTACCAATGGAATTCTACTGTTGAGGACTGTGTTCCTCTGAATACCTTTTGAGGATGGACTGAAAGAGGCCACATCACCAGTTGTTTTAAGAATTCCAGATATAGGGGCACCTGGGTGGCTCAGTTGGTTAAGCGTCCGACTTCCGCTCAGGTCATGATCTCACGGCCTATGGGTTCCAGCTCTGCCTCAGGCTCTGTGCTGACAGCTCAGAGCCTGGAGCCTGTTTCAGATTCCAGGTCTCCCTCCCTCTCTGCCCCTCCCACGCTCATGCTCTCTCTCTCTCTCTCTCTCTCTCTCAAAAATAAACAAACATTAAAAAAATTTTTAAGAATTCCAGATATATAGAAGGCTGAATTTGATTACAGATCTAGGTATTATGGGAAATGAGACTTGTGCTCTCCTCTAATTCTTTTCTCTTAGCAAATTATAATCACTTGAAAATCTCCACATTCAATTACAAATATTTGTTGCCTGCAGGATTTTACTTCTGGGTTGCAATGCATCCCAATTATAACAGAATTACTTACAGTCTTGTTTTCTTGGTTTTTTTTTTTTTTTTTTTTTTTGAGAGAGAAAGAGAGAGAGAGGAGAGTGTGTGCATGTGTGTGCACAAGAGCAAGCAGGGGAGGAGCAGAGGGAGAGGGAGAGAATCCCATGCACAGTCCACACCCAGAGCAAAGCCTGACATGGGGCTTGATCCCACGACCACAAACAAGATCATGACCGGAGCTGAAACCAAGTGTGGGAAGCTTAACCGAATAAGCCACCCAGGTGCCCCAGTTACAGTCTTTTTTGCACTTATTGTTGGGGATACTAATGATCATTATGTGAAATCTTTCACATAAATGTGAAATCTTTTATTTATAAAACTACAATCTATTTTCCTTTATAATTATGCCTTTATTCTCCCAAGCCAATTAAATTTCCTTTGGCCAATATTTACAATATATTCCTTATAACAATATTTATAATATATTTCTTATAATTTACATTTATGCTTAAAGTAACATAATAAACACCCTTTATTGTTGTGAAATTAACTATATTCCATTTGCTACCTGATTTCAAGCTAAGAGATTGTTACTCTACAAACGAAAATTTACTTAGGACTTTCAGGGGAGAAACCACCTTAAACAGTCTTCTGCTTAAGTGACACTCTGGATTAACTAACAGTTCATTCTCTCAATCATAGGTCAGCAAGCTATGGCCAGTGGATTAAATCTAGCCCAAGGGCTGGATGTGGTAAATAAAATTTGATTGCAACATAACCACACCCAATTGCTTACTTATCTATGGCTGCTTTTGCACTACGGTAATTGCGACAGAGACCATATGACTCACAAGGCCTTAAGTATTTACTATTTAGTCCCTTTCAGAAAAAGCTTGTCTACTTCTGCTCTAAAACACAGTGACCAAGACCAAGGCCACTGTGAACACACACAGCCAGTAGGTGCTCTTTAATACTCTTGTACATTTTTTCTCCAACAATTCATCTATATGTTTCCCAGCTGATTGTAAAATATGTGCAATTTGTATTTATTATAAATTTATTAAATATTATAAATCTACTAAAATAGGTATTAAAGGAGCCTGGGTGGTATAATAGGTGGCTGGGTGGCACCTAAGGGTTCGACTTTGGCTCTGGTCATGATCTCACGGTTCATGGGTTTGAGCCTCACATCGAGCTCCACGCTGATAGCTCAGAGCCTGGAGCCTGCCTTGGATTCTGCCTGTCTGTCTGTCTGTCTCTCTCAGTCCCTCCCCTACTCGTGCTCTGTCTCTTTCAAAAATAAATAATAAACATTAACAAAATTAAAAAAAAAAGACTTAAGAGTAAACAAAATTGATACCAAATTAGGCAAAAGTTGTGCCAAATGCAACATTGTGAAAACACTAAATATCTACAGCATTTTTGTTCCACATTAAAGATCTCAGAAATAGAAACCACAACTACCCAGTAGATAAGGTTTGTACAAAAGAAGACTACTCAGAGCTCTATGAAAAGAAAAATCATAATATTGTAAGACTGGAAAGTACAAGTACATTGGTATGCTTTACATTAATACTTAAGGCATGCTTTCATCATATTTTACTTTTTTCTTTTTTTAGATATAAAATGTGCCATACTTACGGAAAAGTGTGAAACATATATACTGCTTTTAAAGTCCCCAAATTCCTCTCCTAAATCACCTCATCCCTTCTCCCTAGAGATAACTGTATTTGCAGTACCCAAAAATGTCTAAACCTTGTTTGGTATACTATATTCAAATATTTCCAGTTGAACTAATACTTGGTTAACAACTGAGCCATCATTTTCTTCATTATATTACCTTCGATAAACTTTAGAGGTCTGATAGCTTACATTGTTAGTTTGAATTTGATCAAGTTCATTTACATACTAAATTTATAGAAGTGTTGTTTGCAGGGTAGAGTTCATCACAAAATTAAGTTAATAATTGCAACAAAGCACAATGGAGAATTTAAGATTTATTAAAAATAAATTCCAGAAGAAATCCAATAGCTATTACTTAGAAATACAATGCTTCCAGATCGATAGCCACTTCTCAGAGAGACAGAGACAAAGGTATATTAATTCAAACTAACAGTGATAGGTAAAGGTGAAGTTTATAAAAAAATAGACAAATTGGAATTATTAAATATATTTGTAAAAAAAACATTAGATTACCTTCAAATACACAGAAAAGACTTGAACTAGTCTATCAAAGTGTTACATTAGATTTTTTAGAACTGTAGTAATTAACAAAAGAGGATTCCATTGAATAGGGTTTCAAACAGTACATGTGTAAAGTGATTAATCTGAAGTGCCTAAAAATATGTTATTCTTTAATTTACAACATTTTTTTAAAGTTTTATTTACTTAAGTAATCTCTACATTGAATGTGGGGCTCGAATGCACAACCATGAGGTCAAGAATCGCATGCTCCTCCGACTGAGCCAGCCAGGCGGCCCTTTCATTTACATAATTAATTTGAACTCTAAAAAAGCATTTTGGGGGCACCTGGCTGGCTCAGTCGGTTGGCTGGGCATAACTCTTGATCTTGGCTCAAGTCGTGATCTCACAGCTTGTGGGACAGAGTTCCAAGATTTGGCTCTGCACTGGCAGCACAGAGCCTGCTTGGGAGTCTCTCTCTCTGTCCCTCCACTTCCTCTGTGCACTCTCTCTCAAAATAAAAAAAAAAGCATTTTGCTAACCAAAAATAAGTATACTTCCAAATTAATAGGCTCTAAATTCAAGAAGTTTTAGAATACCCTGTTTGTTGCAAGGGGAAAACACTTAACTCTGATGGAGCCATCAGAGTCACATTACCCCAAGCCAGTGATCAATTTTAGCATCATTACTGGTGGTTTAATCAGATGTTGTTACGTATCTACATAAGACACAGCAACATAACCTATGGTGTAACTGCTGCAAAGTGCTTAACTTGAATTTATCAAGACTTTATATAACATTTACTTTGTAGGAAATGCAGGGAATAGAGAAACAGGTTAACTGACACCATAACGAATGGACACAAATCCAGAAGCTGAGATGTTCTGAGGAACAGCTGTCCATGTCTCAATAGGGGCTTTGTTAGATTAAAAAAAACCAACAAACCAAAGGAACACATCACCCAGATGCAATGTGTGATCCTAAATTTGGTCTAGGCTAGACACACTAGCTATAAAATGTTTTTTGGGGGGGGTCATAATTAGGAATATGGTCTGGCCATTAGAGGAGTTAAAATTTTCCTAAACGGAAAATTTTCTGAAATGGAAAGATGGAGATTACTGAAAAAAGTAGGTTAAAAAGCCGTATATAAAATATGCTTTCATACTCTTCTGGTATAAAAGTGTGTATGTGGACACAAAAAAAGTCTACATTTTAGCAGTGATGATCTGGGGTGGTAAGAATGTGATCATGCTATTTTTGCATGTAATTTCTTCTAATTTTCTACAAAGTACATGTACTAATTCTGTAATAATAAGAGACTGTTTCAAAATACAAATTCTATGGGAAATGTGTATGACTGTTTTATACCAATAGATCCATTCATCATGGTCTAGCATAGGAAATTAATAAGAGAAGAGACATATTATTGACACAAATAGAACGAAGGGAGGAATATATAAAAAAGGTCTCAACTTGAATTCTTAATTATTTACAATGCTTTGATTCAGTAAAGATACATTTAGCATCTTCCATGTCATTTCATATATAAAATGTTATGCATTAAAAACGTCTTGACTTTTTCCTCACTAGAGGTATTCACAACTCTTCCAATAATTATTAGATAGCTCACTATAAAAGTGATTTTGCTACATAAGCTCACAAAGCATAAAGGATTCTAGATGCCTCTGCATAATAATCATTCTGTTTCTTTTTCATCAGTAAGGGTCAAGCTTAATGGTTTTTAGGATCACCACTATATATGCAAATTGCATTCCTACAAAATAAGCAGCCATTTTGGAACATACACATTCACACTCTGCCTCAAAGATGAGTCAATGAATGCATAATTTTTACTGAGAGGATTCAACTTCAATTGAATATGACAACAAACCCATTTCTTATTTCTTTCAAAATTCATAATGAAGTTGTATTATTTGAGAATTACTCACAATTTATTATTTTTTTGAAAGTGGGGGGGGGGGGAGGGACAGAGAGAGAGAGAGAGAGAGAGAGAGAGAGATAGAATCCCAAGCAGGCTCTGTCCGCACTGTCAGTGCAGAGCCCAATGTGGGGCTCAAACCCAAGATCTGTGAGATTATGACCTGAGTTGAAGTTGGATGCTTTAACCAACTGAGCAAGCCAGGCACCCTGAGAATTACTCACATTTTAAATTTAAGGCTGATCTTTTAAAAGTCCATCCTTTCTTAAAATTGAAAATTACCTGATATATTTAACCATTACTTATTTACATCAGAGTTAATTAGTTTGGAGGTTAAATGTCTGAGTTTGAAGCCTATCAGACCTCCTAACTGTGTAACCTTCGATAAGCTATCTGGCCTAAGCCTCAATGCTTTAATCTATAAAATGTAGAAAATAGTATTTACCTCATGAGGTTTGTGATGAATTGGTGAGATTATGTGTAGAAACCTGCCTGTCACAGACTAAGAGCTCTATAAATATCCACGACAGTGACGGTCGCAGACTGAATCTGGAGTTCTCTCCTGTCCCTCAAGAGAGCGGATGCAGAATTGAATATGAGAGGCTAATGTCCGGTTGGGGACAAGAGCCCTGAACAGGGGTTTCGGCTCTGTATTTACTGAGCTCACAAGATATTACCCACATGGTGAACATGAAGAAAACAAGACCTTACACACGTTGACATGGAGAAAACAATCAGACAGTAATCATTAACTTGTGTAAGAAGCAAAGGGTCTGGGGGGCAAGTGGGGTTTGTGATCAAAGTACAATAGTATATTGGTGTCAGATGGAAAGTACTCATGATCCTGTTACAATATCTCAGTAGCTAACCTTGGGCGTTTTTCACCCCGTGGTGGCAGCTTTCCACCCTAAGCTTTTTTCTAACCCATTTATGTAAGTAGAATCTATTTCCCCACAAGTGAATGTGACTTTCCTGAAATGTTAATCCTGTCCTATACATGCCAATAGTACTGAGAATGCTACCACACATCGCCACACAGATGGCCAATGGCTATCTCAATCTTACTATATGTAACAGAACTAGGGCTCCCTGCCCTTCAACCCACTTCTCTCCAGGGTCCCCAACTCAGTAAAAAGCACCATTGTTAACCTAGTTACTCAGGACCTGAACCTGGAGTCATGTTTATCCTTCTTTCCAACTACTATATCAAATTCCTATTAGCTCTACTTTCAATATATTTTGAATCCAACCAACTACTTCTCACAGGTTTATTGCTACTATGCCAGTCCAAGTCAGCACCATCTCTAGCCTGGACAATGGCAAAAGACTAGATACAGCTCGCTGTTTTCACTCTTGTCTTCCTCACCCGCCTCAGTCTGCTTTCCACCCAGATGCCAGAATGAGTCTTTAAAATGTCAACTACGTGATGTCACTTCCCTGAGTAAAACCCTTCAATGGCTTCCCGCCACACTTAGAACACAATCTAAACTCCTTTTCCTGTCCAAAAGACCCTAAGTAATTGGGTTTCTGTCTACATTCTCTTCCAGAACCTTCCTCCTCACTTACTCCGTTGTTTGCTATTCCTTGAGCATCTTCAGCTTGCCAAACAAGTCACTGCCTCTATACCTTGAGCCTTACCAGTCCTTCTGTATGAGGGATTCCTTCCCCATAGAGGCATAGGGCTCTCCAGCTCACTTCTCTGCTCAAATACCAGGCTTTTCCTGAATACCATCAAAAGAAGTAGACTGATGGTGGTTTTATTAATGGCACTGTCACTACTATATAATGTGTGTGTGCATGTAAATATGTTTATGAGCTGACTCCTTAACGACTACATAAACTCCATGAAGACAGGGACTTTTGTTTTGTTCATTGCTGGATCCCCGCTGTCAAGAAGAGTGCTTGGTACCCTGCAGGTGTTAAAGAAATACTTTTCAATACATGGAGACCTTTCCTTGCGTTAAACTCATTTGGGCCTAGCCAAGTACCTCAAAAATAAGCCCTAAACCAAAAAAATAAGCAAGTGGAGTAGTTACAAAGAATTAGCTCTATATTCTATATACTTTGCAGAATTCTTACAAATCTAAGTTTGAAAACAGGGGCCATAAAATCATTCATTTTTATTCAGAAAACCTAGAAGTCTAGAAGAAAAAAAATTCCTTTCATCAGAGTGCCTTAAGAAAATTGATTACTTGATTAAAATACTTGTAAGAAAGGAAGAGAAAAAAGTTTTTCCTGGTTTTATTACTAAAGGGTTCTGTATAAAGAAATTATGACAGTAGGAGATAAAACTGTTTTTAGACTCAAATTAAAAAAAGAAAAGGCACATCAGGGGTGCCTGGGTGGCTCAGTCAGTTAAGCATCTGACAGTGCACAGCTCGCCTGGGATTCTCTTTCTCTCCCTCTCTCGAAGGTGTCTGCCCCTCTCCTGCTTGCTCACTCCCCAAAATAAACAAACTTCATATATATATAAAAAAAGTACATCAGTGTTAATAAACTAAAAAAAATAATTCCCTTACTTAGCAATTCTTTTGCAGAAGTCCCAAACTGTGGCTCTAAAATAGTTAACTCCATGAGATTTAAATTGAAATAAATAAAGTTGCTTTAACCTATTGTAGATCTACTAGGAGCCATAGGAAAAAATTTTATCATCTTTAAATTGTTGAATTCAATCAATACAAAGCAGCACATGAATAAAGTTCCCAGCAGTAAACTCTGTGAACCTCTATCACTTCATCTGTGCTTTTCTTACAACATTGCTTTTTTTCTTTTATTTGCAGATATGTGTGTTTTTAGACTGGGATTTCTGTCTGTGTCACCTCTGTGGTCTCCTACAGTGTTGGCACAGTGACCGTGCTACTCAGCGCAGATTTTCTGAATGAAAGCATGATGCAGATGGGAAGTCACAGCAGTAATCACCGCATGAACCTAACAGTGCATATAGACTTAGAGGGTTCGGAATGAGCCCCATTACCGCTTTTCATAGTATATCCTCAGATGGAAAGTATAGCGTTAGATAAATTTATAAACGTGGTTTCTGTCCACTCTATTTTGCTTACAGTATTTACCACAACTAGTAACAAAGCTATCATGCGTGTCGTCATTTGCTTAGCATCTGTATTTTCCACTTTCCATTCCTGAAGAAGTGTATATGCTTGGGGGTGGGGATGGGTAAAATAGGTGATGGAAATTAAGGAAGGCACCTGTTGTAATGAGCACAGAGTGGTGTACGGAACTGTTAAATCATAATACCATACACTTTAAATCAATAGAATATTGTACGTTGACTTGAATTAAAATAAAAACTTAAAAAAGGAAAAACAAGTGTATATGTTTGTCAAAGCCTCAGCATCTCACAATAGTGGGGCCCAAGAAATGTATTTTTTTTTAATGTTTATTTATTTTTCAGGAGGAGAGAGAGAGAGTGTGAGCGAGTAAAGGACAGAGAGGGAGGGAGACACAGAACCTGAAGCAGGCTCCAGGCTCTGAGCTGTCAGCACAGAGCCCGATGCGGGGCTCGAACCCATGAACCATGAGATCATGACTTGAGCCGAAGTTGGACGCTTAACCAACTGACCCACCCAGGCGCCCTAATAACCAAGAAATGTATTTGGAATCAACGAATGCATTTAGGGTTGTACCATCACATAATTTAAAGATGAGTAGGTCCCCTTCCCAGCTGAATTTACCAGGCATTCATAGCTTCACGGAACTTAATAATTTGCTTTCTATTGGTTTTGGGATGCACACTTTTTCACATGCATCTTAGAATCGACATGTACAGTTTAACTGGCAGCATTTTTTCCTTCTAAGGATTGCATAAAATAACACCGGTTTCAGAAATGACAGTATTCCAGAATCAATAAAATACAGTTATTGCTAATTACATCTCAATATGGAAAACATAGGGGTGCCTGGTTGGCTCAGTTGGAAGAGTGAATGACTCTTTTTTTTTTTTAGTTTATTTATTTATTTTGACAGAGAGAGAGATGGAGAGAGAAAATCCCAAGCAGGCTCTGTGTTGATGCAGAGCCTGATGCTGGACTCAAACTCACAAACCATGAGATCATGACCCGAGGCAAACTCGAGAGTCAGACACTTAACCAACTGAGCCATCCAGGCGCCCTGAAAGAGTGAGTGATCACTCTCGTTAGTGATCAAGTCCCACATTGGGCGTACGGGTGTAGAGATCACTAAAAAAAATAAATAAGTTCAAAAAAGTTAAAAAAAATATGGAAAACATAAAAATTTCAAGTACTTACGTCAATTAAATCTGAAAGATCATGAATATAATACTTGAAAACCGAGGCATTGGTTGCTTCAAGGGTTAAGAGATACTCATTCCGTGCCTTAATTGATTTTAGCTTATTTTCCGAATACTTTGCTTGTCTCTGGAAATGAAGAAGGTCCAGGTATTGGGAAAGAGAACAAAGTCACTTAGTCACAGAAACATACATGACTTTCTACTAATTTGAACAATGTATTCTACATATACAAATGAACTTTGAAGTCCTCTGAGAAAAGTACATTTTGAAACTGATTTAAAGAACTAAAAGTACCCAAGTATGTATTTGAGCTTCAGGCCCATTTGCAATGAAATCTCTTTGTTAATATTCAAGTTCTCCACATTGTGTACTGAATACTTGGCATTCAATACTAAATGATGTCCAGCTGTTATTACATGATTTTTATATTTTTTAAACATTTTTCATTCCTGTTGGAGGAAATGTGTGTCATTTCACAATTTATAATGTGTGTCTATCAGTTATTGCAACTGTGACCTCAAGTGAGGTTCTTAGTGCTGTCACCTCAAGTGAGGATAGAAAGGCTCTGTAATGTTTTTACTTACTTTTTCTTTCATTTTCTCAATTTTCTTTACAGAGCTTCGCCGCTGATGTCTCTCTTCCAGTCTAATATGAAAGACCGGGTCACCGGATCTTCCAATTTGCTTTTCTTCTTGTTTCTCAGCCTCTTTCAGTTTGCTCTCTGCACTGATGCTCTCTGCATGATACATATGGTATGTTTTCATCACCTGTGAAAATGTGACCCAAATTGTTACAAGATGCCTGTCTATAACTCAGAGAGTGAATGGAAGCCATTATATGAGGAATATGTTAAAAATATCACCTTCCAACTGGCAGGGGGAGAGCCAGATTGCTAGCCAAACAGATGAATTATGGACGATTGCGTCTACATAAAGCAAGGAGAAATATGCAAATTCACCTGCCAGGAAGAGGCACTTAGGGGATAGGCTTTGATGAAAAAGTGATTTACAGAGTCTTACGCATGCTTTCAGTGCACTTGAAAAGTTCCCTGAAGCTTAAAAGTGTTCTCTAAAATCTCTGCATTATTAATCTGCAGAATAAACCATTATTCATGGATAAATTTTACCCCAACCTTGGAATTATAAAAAACTCCAAATTAGTACAGATTTTACTAAACAGTTTTTTTGTATAAAATCTACATTGTATCTGTATTGTATTGTATTTTTGTCAAAATACAAAATGGAAATATTAAAGTTCGTACATACATAGTTAAAAATAATTGTTTTTCTGACCACAAAGCAATACTTTATGTTCAATGCAGAAAACATATGACACAAAAAAGAAAATATAAAAAGCACACAGAGATAACCACTGTTAAGATTTTTGGTCCAGCCACTTGGGTCTTTTTCCTATGAAAACACACAGACACACACACTTCTTTACTTGAAAATGACACGTTTCTCCTTTTAAAACATTTGTGCCATACTGTGTTAACAATTTTTAATCTTCTATATCCTCTTTTCATTTGACAGATCAGAACACTTTTCTATAACACTAAATGTTTTTCTAAAAATATTTTTAAGGACTGTATAATATTTTTTTATATGACTGGGACACAGCTTGACTAATTTCCAATTGTTGAACATTTTAGGATATTTCAACTTTTTGCTTTATAAAGAAAGCTGTGCTGAAACCCTTTATATGTATCCTATTTCTTGTTTTATAAATGACACACCTAAGTTGCATTTTAATAACTTTAGGAATATATAGAAAATAAAGTTTTTAATGTATCCTTTCCATGTATGTTGTAAACTTACACAAACAATTCTCAACTAAAATTTTTGTTAAAATAAAATTTGAATCTTTAAACATTTTGATTATATTAGTTACAGAAATATTTATGCACAAAATTATATTTCCTATGGTACATTTTCAGAGAATTACAGTTAGACAATCTGCACATTTTGGAAGTTTTGACACAAACTTCCTAGTTAATACTCTGCTAATCTAAAAAAAAGTGATCTGTATAGTTATTTTCCAAAGCATTTAGAAAACAGAGATGCTTAACAAACATTTTCTCGAGTAATAAGTATATTTACTCTTACAGTATGTACTATATCTGTATATAATCCTTGTTTTTTTAGATACAGGATAAAAGTCACAGATTTTCAAAGATTTTACCTAAAAATCACAGTTTTCCAATATAATTTCAATCTGCTATTTATAAGTAGAGTCAGACGTCTGGGCCAATTCTGAAACCTGTTGACTTTAAGCACATTTATACTCCTTAAAAGAAACAACATATCACAGTAGGACTACAATGCCATGGACGTATCAAGGAACATACCAGAATTTAGCACCCAATTATCCGTGGTGGCACTTTTCCATAAATTATGTCAAATTTGCATCCACATAAAACAGATTTTATTTCATTCGTAAATAACCAGAAGTTATTCAGAGCCACCTTTATAACTAAAATGTAGTTGTTAAGAAGAGATTTAATGTCACATTTTGAAGTAAGGAACTTGATATTTTTTTCATCTCAAAAGATGAATCTTAAAATAGTTTGGGAACCGGAAGCATCACCGCAATATATTTACTTAGGTTGAAGCACATGAAATTGCTGTTTTGGTAGGTTATATAGAAGGTAGGAAGTCAGCACTTTCTTATGGTTCAACTTAATACATACTTCCAAGGTGACTTTTTGAAAAGGAAAACATGGGGTAAATGAAGAGTTTTTACTTATTTTCATAAAATCTGATAATGTCTTTCCTTAAAAAGGTAAGCTAGCAAATCACATTACAGGCATTTTGAACAAGAACAAAGTAAGGGCTAAAGTACAAAGCATGGCAGCTTTTTCTGAGCTGTGTGTAATTGCAAAGTTGTCTGTTTTTAGTAATTACCAAACCTGTCCAGGAAAAGTTTCGTTGGTTACTCCAGTTTAAAAGAAAAATAAAATAGCATTAAGAAGCAGCTGGGCAGCTGGGGAATGAAAAGGGAGTGACCCTACAGCTGGGCAAACAGCGAGGTCAATGAATTTACTACACACCTTGTATTTCGAGGCTTGGCTCTGTTTGTATACCCTGCCTGAAGCAAACCCGCACACCATTTGGGTCCTGGTTCCAATTACATCTTTAAAGAGAGGGTGAAAAAAAAAAACCTCTCTCTCTCTCTCTCTCTCTCACACACACACAAACACACACACACACACACACACACACACACAGTTGCTTAGCTGACTGTATTCTTCTTGCTAATATCCAGGAAGAAATGAGAACATATGACTTCCATCATAGATAGATGAAAAGGCATTCCAGACAGCCCCGGGTATCTGAGAATTATTTATTTTAAAAACACCCTGAAGAAAAGACTTGAACTCTTGCTTTATTTAGATGCTGAGGACCAGTGTAACCAAGTGATTTGCAGAAACTAAGCCTTATGAACTAAGGACACTGAGCTGGCTGCCAGCATGGTGATACTTATAAACTAGCCTGGGTTAAAAGAAAAACATTCTCTTTTTTTAAAAAATGTTTATTTATTTACTTTGAGGGGGTGGGGAGAGAGAGAGAGACCGAGAGACCAAGAATCCCAAGCAGGCTCCCCAAGGTCAGCATGGAGCCTGATGTGGGACTTGATCAGACAAAGCATAAGATCGTGACCTGTGCCGAAATGAAGAGTCAGAGGCTTAACTGAGTGAGCCACCAAGAAGCCCCAAAAAGGAAAACATTCTTGACCTAATACTAGCAAGAAAAGGGTGTAAATATCCCATCATAACATGGTTCAGCACAATAGCTGAGGGTTTTCTACCTAGTTTGATGGTAATTTCCAGAAGGAAATTTCTTTGTTCAGTTTTCCAATGTGACTTAGGGTTTCCACTATTTTCTAAAATGTTAGCAATGACAATGAATGACTTTTAAAAGTTGGGGAGAAAAACACTAAAAGCTTTTTAGAACTCTAATTGCAGATAATGAATGCAAGTACAAACTGCATTATTTAAAATGTAAGCTGTTGACAGCAGTTAAATGTGTTTTGTATTTAAAATAAAATAAGACAGTTTTCTCTTTTTCAAAGAAGTAGAAGAAAGCTTTTATTTTTCAAAGGTGCCTTTTTTTTACACATACTGCAAAGAAAATAATAGCTTCTCCATAAGCTTCATGCAAACACAAGTATTTGCATACCAAATGACATGATAGTCATATATACATTTAAATGTACTCCAATAACATATTTTCCTCTTTGAATTCTTCTCTACTAAAACCTCCTGCATAATTCTCCTTTGAACACACTCAATTTATCTTTCCTAATCCATCTTTTCTTAACTGTAGAAGAGTATTGTCACACAGAAAGTGACCATATCATGGATTTCTTTGCACTTGTGAAATCCTATGCAAAAACTTTTGCACAGAAGCTATTAACATTTTTTTTCCTTATTGACAGAGTCATATAATGTATCCTACACTCTTCTTGTACTTTAAGTCAAAATAATTAAAATATCTATGGTAAATTTTAATATTTAGGGTCATGAAGTCATTATGTATCTGAAAAGTATCCATGTGTTTGGAGAGGATCAGTGGATTAAGGCTTTATTACTTTCCGACTTGTGGCACAGAAGTGAGGAGACATGGTTCCGGGAATGGATCTACCAGTTACCAGGTATAGGGAATTTATTTTACACTTCTGCTCACCTTACAAGGTCATTGTGGACACTCAATTGTGTGTCCCTAGGTGTGTGTGTGTGTGTGTGTGTGTGTAACAAACTTTGCTGAGTACTTACAATATGTCTGTGTACATATATAATATACACCATTAACATATATGTGTACAATGTATATATTTAGGGAAGAAGCATTATGTAATGCTTCCGATGTGCCAGACACCATTCTGAGCATTTTATAAATAATAGCTTATTTAGTCTTTCTAAAAACACTTAGGAGGTATGTACCTTTATTCTCTCTGTTATACAGAAGACACAAGAAAGGCAGAGAGAGGTTAATTAACTTGCCCAAGGTCACACAGCTGGCAAGTGGCAGCAACAGTTGAGACCTTGACAGTCTGATTCCAGATTTGGTGTTCTAGACTGCTATGTCATAAACTTTGGTAACTCTAAAACACTGTACAAATGGAAGTCCTCTTTACCTGGGGGATAGAGCTATTCTTGGTTATATTTAGGAATAGTGGAAAAGAAGGGCTGACAGATCAATTATTTCATTCACTATTTGCTTGGTGCTTATTATCCATAAGGCAACGATGCATGTAACTTTAAAGATCTGGTTTCCTACTTCTTTTTTTTTTTAATGTTTATTTATTTTTGAGAGACAGTGCATGCATGCACATGGAGTAGAGGCAGAGAGAGGTGGACAGAGGGTCCAAAGTGGGCTCTGTGCTGACAGCAGAGAGCCTAACGTGGGGCTCAAATTCATGAACCGTGAGATCATGACCTGAACCAAGGTTGGATGCTCAACCAACTAAGCCACCCAGGCGTCCCTTGGTTTCCTCCCTCTAAGAGTTTAAATTTTTGGAGATTAAAAAATGGGGCTTGGAGATTCTGATGGACATGGATGAAAGGAGAGGACATTCAAGCTGGAAGGGTAGTACCAGCAAAGGTATGTGGGGTAAGGGTAAAGGTATGTAGGTAAGGTGGACATAAGTAAACTATGACTTCGAGGAGGGGATTTAGGGAAGGGCTTGAAAAGTGGATGATTCGGTGAGGGAGCCAGAGGATAAGAATGCAGAAGTTGTCACAGGCCAGATTAGGAGAGCCTTGAAACCTCAACCAAAAAGTTTTAAATGGACTCTAGGGGTTCATGAATCCACAGAGCTGTAAATAGCATGATCAAAGCAGTATTTTAGCAATAATCTCATGAAGATATGCAAGATGGTGTGGGGTGTGAAGTAACCTCATTTAGCATTAAACAGGAGGAATGGAAAGAAAGAGAATCTAGGATAACAGTTATAGGGCCTTTTCTCTTTTCTCACTCTCTCTGACCTTTTCTCAGACTTGTCATGTCTCCTTCCACATGGAGGGCCTCCCAGTGTAGTCGTAACACCAGCCCAAGTACCACTCTGTATACTATTCTGAGTCAATCACTTAAAGCTCCCTCCTCAGAATGTGCACACTTTCCTGCCACTGTGGTCTCCTCCCAAGCCAATCCCACTGCCTGCCATATCCTCCCCCAGCACCTCAACCTAACCTTTTGACTCATCCTCTAAGGCAAGCTCAGATTTCACCTACTGCTATGTGTTCCCTGGTTCCCCAGCCATGGCCATCTTGTTCTTCCAACTGCCAGGACCTTCTTACTGATAGCACTTCTGACCCTCTGCCATGTGTCATAGACATCTATGTACCCATCCAGTATCATGGACCTAACTTTAGCTAGGGCACCAACAGTGTCCTAGGCACTTTTGGATTCTTAATATTGCTTTTATACAGTGAGAGTAAAATAGGCATTTGGTGAGAAACAAATGAAGGGCAGAAAGCCATTTTATAGTCAGCTTGTCCATTCATTTGTTCACTTAACAAATATTTACCAAATACCTAGTATGTACCCGGCATTATTCTTCTCCATCTCCAGCATCCTAAATGGCACTGCCAATAAAATCCCTGGGATTGGACTAACGAGATGATAAATAGCTCCAAATCACTGTGAAATATAGTGAGCGTTTGGGGTTCATGGCCCCTGAAAAAAGACAGGCATGGTGGCTGGGGTGAGAGGAAATGAAAAGCAGTATGTTAGTGACAATATTTCCTAATTCCATACATAGCCTGCTGGTTTACTAAATCCATCAATTACTAATGGACGATTAGTTTCTCTTCTGAGAAACTACGTTTTTGGAGTTTCCTTGACATACTAAGATAAAGGTCTCTTTTCTACAATCAATATACAAGAAGGCTCTAATTGTAACGGAGCTTCTGCAAGTGCCAGACCAACAAAACCACCAAGTTAGGGCCACAGCCCTGGAAGCCCATTCCTGTTGTTTCCCAGCAAGTTCTTGAGTGCATCGGGAATGAAGGACCCCCGGGCCACCCTCTGCTGAGCCCCAGCGGCTGTGTTGCAAGGAATCTGGCCCTTCCGGGGGCTGCACAACCTCAGTGGAGGTTATGGCCTCTGCTTGGCCAAGCTGTGTCTCTGGGGGCTTATTTCAGACAGGGGCAGTGGGCAGGAAGTACCTTTAAGAGAGCACTCATTAACGGTGCATGCCAGGATCCTTCCACCTGCAACTTCAAGTCCTCTTGCTCCTTAGAATACTGAGCCAACCTTGGTGTTGAATAGTCTCTGGAGCCAGGCCCCACTGGATCCAAGCTCCTGTGCTACCATTTACTAGCCAGCAAGTTTCTTAACTTCCTTGGGCCCTAGTTCCCCCCTGAGGTAAAATGGGGATTAAATGATAGAATGCAGGGAAGCACATAACAGAGTGGATAGTTTTTTTGTTTTGTTTTCTAAATACTTATTTTTTGAGAGAATGCAAGCAGGAGAGGGGCAGAGAGAAGGGAACAGAAGATAGGACACTGGCTCTGCGCTGACAGGCTGACATCAGCAAGCCTGATGTGGGGCTCGAACTCATGAACTGTGACATCATGACCTGAGCTGAAGTCAGACGCTCAACCTACTGAGCCATCCAGGCAGCCCAGAGTGGACAGTTCTCATTCTTGATGGTTTCTATGTTCTGACATAGAAGTGAGTGTGCAGGCTCTGGGGCCAGATTGCCTTGCTTCATATTCAGGCTCTAAGCAAAGAGATACAGGCCATCGCCTCGAAAAGGCAAAGCAGACCAGATGGAGGCCTTTCCTGGTATTTCATTGTGGAGACCTAGGCTAATCAAAACCTCTTAAAAACTAACATACCAATAAGGAGTGCCTACGAGTTGCCGGCATAGACACTCACATGTTCGTAACACTCATGACATGAATTCACACTTTGAAAAGGCTTCTAGCCTTTCTATAACGTACATCCCATAATTAGCACCCTTTCAACGTATGCTGACAGTTACTATAAAACTGCATGGATATTAGTCCAGGTTTCAGGAAGCAAAGTATATTGATCTGCATTTATTAATCCTCTGAACAGCTATTGAGTATCGTAAGTCAGGCACTGTGCTAGGCTTTCAGACCAGAGATGAGACACAATCTCTACTCAGTGGGAAGACAAAGTTGTGACTTCAGGGTAGACGAATGGGCAGTAGGGGGGAGAAAGATTCCTAGGCTTCTTCCTCCCTCCCCCCCATATCCATACATAACCATAAGAAATGTTTATTTTTCTACTTTTGTACAATGTGCAGCAAACAAACAGTAAGGAATAGGAAAAAGAAAAAAAGAGCTACTCTGGAGATTGAGAGAACAGAGGAACATGTTAAACCACAGTGGAAGCTGCAATCAGCAAAATGCAGACTCTGGAAAACTCTAAAGGATTAAAAATCCAGCTTAACAAAAACATTTCAAGGAAAAAAAAAAGAGAGAGAGAGAGATGGGGTCCCTATTCTCTACAGGGACCCCCTTGAGGGTAAAGGTGATTTAAAGGTCTATCCACCAATTGCAACGTGGAGATCTTGAGCCCTGATACAAACAAACTTTTTAAAATACGGATTTCTATGACAACTGGACATCAGAACATTGACTACATATCTACAGCTATTAAAGAATTATAAAAATTTAGGGGTGATAATGGTATGGTGTTTTAGATACACATACCGAAATATTTACACATGAAATAGATGCCTGGAATTTGCTTTAAAGGAATTTAGGAGTAGGGAAGTGGATGGACAGATAGAAAGGAAACCAGGTTGGCCACAAGCTGGTTAACTGTTTTTGTTTTGTTTTGTTTTGTTTTTTACTTTACATTCAAGTTAGTTAGCACAGAATGCAATAATGATTTCAGGAGTAGAATGCAGTGATTCATCCCCTACATATAACACTTAGGGCTCATCCCAACAAGTGTCCTCCTTAATGCCCCTTGCCCATTTAGCCCATCCCCCCACTCACAACCCCTCCAGCAACTTTCAGTTTGTTCTCTCTATATAAGAGTCTCTTGTGTTTTGTCCCCCTCCCTGTTTTTATATTATTTTTGCTTTCTTTCCCTTATGTTCATCTGTTCTGTATCTTAAATTCCACACAAATGAAGTCTTTCTCTACTTTTGCTTGGCATAATACCCTCTAGTTCCATCCACGTTGTTGCAAATGGCAAGATTTCAGTCTTTTTGATTGCCTAGTATTATTCCATTGCATGTATATACCACATCTTCTTCATCCATTTATCAGTCAATGGACATTTGGGCTCTTTCCATACTTTGGCTACTGTTGATAGTGTTGTTATAAACATTGGGGTGCATGTGCCCCTTCAAATCAGCATTCCTATATTCTTTGAATAAATACCTAGCTGTGCAATTGCTGGGTCGTCAGGTACGACAATTGCTGGGTTGAGGAACCTCCATATTGTTTTCTAAAGTAGCTACGCCAGTTTGCATTCCCACCTAGGCTTCTTTTTAATCAGTTTACATTTAAGTCTGAGAGCTACTGTAAGGGGAAAAGTAGAGGGGGATGTACATATTTTATTTACATAAAGAATGTAAGGATGGGGGTGCCTGGCTGGCTCCATTGGTAGAGTATGCGACTCAGTCTCAGGGTCATGAGTTTCAGCCCCATTTTGGGCAAACAGTTTACTTAAAAAAAAAAACAAAAAACAAAAAACAAAAACAGGGGCACCTGGGTGGCTCAGTTGGTTAAGTGTCTGACTTCAGCTCAGGTCATGATCTTGCTGTCCGTGAGTTCAGGCCCCGCATCCGGCTCTGTGCTGACAGCTCAGAGCCTGGAGCCTGTTTCAGATTCTGTGTCTCCCTCTCTCTCTGCCCCTCCCCCACTCACACTCTGTCTCTGAAAAATGAATAAACCTTAAAAAAATGTTTTTTAATTAAAAAAAAAAACAAAGAAAAGAAGAATGTAAAGACAGTTGAAGCCAAACCTCTACATTAATGCTACTCAGTCAATACCTACAATGGATCTCTTAGTTCCTACCCTCAAACTCTACCTCTCACTTAAGTCCTATGAGTGACACTTGTCACTTTTTTTTTAAAGTTTATTTATTTATTTATTTAGAGAAAGAGTGTGAGTGGGGAGGGGCAGAGAGAGAAGGGGGGTGGGGAGAGGGTGGAGAGAGAGAGAGAGAGAGAGAGAGAGAGAGAGAGAATGAGAATGAGAATGAATGAATATCCCAAGAAGGCTCTGCACTGTCAGCATGGAGCCCAATGTGGGGCTTGAACTCAGGAACCATGAGATCATGACCCAAGCCAAAATCAAGAGTCAGACACTGAACTGACTGAGCTCTTTGTCACTGTGTTTTTCTTCTTATTCGTGGCATCAGGGCTAGAAAAGTTGCTGATCTCTGAGGTACTGAGTGATCTGTAAGATGGTCATGATGATGAACTCTTACAAATCATCTCCTCTTTCTAGGCTGATATGCTTCTCCATGGGTCTATGAAAGCAGAATTTACAAAATTCAATTATATTTGCAAAATAACAGGGAGAACTCACTTTGAGACAGAGTATACTGATGGTTAGAGCTCAGACTCACAGAACAGACTGCCTGGGTTTGAATCCTGCTCCTGCACTTAATTTACTACATGATCTTGGGGAAGTAACTTAACCCTTCTGTGCCTCAACTTCCTCACTGTAAAACCAGCCTAACATTCTTACTCACTGCACGTGTAGGGTAGTTGGAAGTATTAAACATGTTTACACATGCAAAGAGCACAAAAAGCATGACTTATAATAAGTGCGTAGTAAATATCAGTTACTGATGCTTGAAAAAAATTATCACAGGTTATTTTCATGTTTTTTTAAATGTAGTTTTGAGAGAAAGAGAGAAAGAGAGAAAGAGAAAGAGAGGGAGAGAGACAGACAGACAGATAGATGGGGGGGAGGGGCAGAAGGAGAAGGAGACACAGAATCCAAAGCAGGCTCCAGGCTCTGAGCTGTCAGCACAGAGCCCGACGCGGGAGCTCCAACCCATTAACCATGAGATCATGACGTGAGCTGAAGTCAGACGCTTAACTGACTGAGCCACCCAGGCGCCCCATCACAGACTATCGTAAAAACATGTAATTATTTCTCCAGACTGGAAAGATTATCATTCTGATAGAGGTAAAGGGAAGGAAATTGACGATATTTCCATTTATGTATGTATATGTTAAGAATTTTAGCAAAACTCTAGAATGAGCAAATAAATCAAGATCAACAATTAAATAGTATGAGATGCTGTGTTTTTTTTCTGAGAGAGAGGGAGAGTGTTCATGCGTGAGGTGGGGAGGGGTGGAGGGAGAGGGGAAGAATCTTAAGCAGGCTCTATGCTCAGTGCACCATGCAGGTCTCGACTGCACAACCATGAGATCATGACCTAAGCTGAAATTAAGAGTTGGACACTTAACCGACTGAGCCACCCAGGCGCCCCGAGATGCTGTTTTTTTTTTTTATCAAGGAAAACTTGGGTATGCTGTGGCTCCAGTGAAATGAAATCAGTACACCAGTCTGAATTTATCATCAAATTATACTTATAATCCAAACAAATTCTTTGAACAAAAGGCATTGTCTGGGACTCTGGACCCTGCGGACTAGGGACTGCCAACCAACCAAAAGACAGGGCAAGAGAAATGCAGAGGATAAACAAAAGGAAGAACAGAGAATACATATATGCAAAGGGAGGAACTATGGCTAATGAAAATGTTTAAAAAATAATTCTATTACGTTCAGTGTCATGTTAAAGATTTTGTTTCAGGAGTAATTATATAGAGCACTATTTCAATGAAGAGCTTAGGTCTATGAAATCCAAAACATCTGGCTTTTGGTCTTAGCTTTGCTACAAAACAGCTCTGTGACCTCAGCCCTTCTGACCATCAGTGCAGGTCTCACCTATTAGAGCTGACAACATGAGGTCTCCCTACGTAACCAAAATTAGGGGGATGATCAAACTGAACCTCTCCAACACCTTGATAAGTGTGGAATGAGAGAAAAAGTGCACACTGGAGTCCAAATCACAGAAGGAAAAACTGATCATGTAACTAGAAGTCTTCTTTCCAAAAGGATTTTAATATATCCCTGTAAAAGGAGAGTATTTGATGAAGGTCAGAGGAATGATACAGGATGGCATTTAGCAGTCTAGATGAAAACAGAATCCATACTGTCATTCATGTTTTTGTTTTCTGTTGGAAACTGTTTTCCTCTCTAGCTTCCAGAGCCCCTGTTAGGGGAAGGGGCACTCATGTCTTAGATTTCCAAGGGGGTGAGCCCTCAAGCTGCCATGCCCACCAGCGTGACCCGCTGGCAAGACCACTCATCTCCGCTGGCCTACAGCTTTCTCACCTTTTGTGAAAGGGGCGACTGGACCACAGGATCCCCCAAGCCTTCTCCAACTCAAAAATTCTGTGAGTTCACGATTTCGGGTATTAACCTGTGACAACTAAATATCATAAGAATTTATGATTTGAGTGTGTGTGTATGTATATAAAATACTTCTCAGCAGCTAGAGGAATTGACTTTTTTCAGTGTCCAGGTAAATGGCAGATACATTTGAACCAAAAGGAAAAGCCGGTGTGACAACAAATTACACTAATTATTTTCTTCTGCTTCTGTTGATCTGAGGCAAGCAGTATATCATGCTATGCTGCGAATGTAAGATTCCTCCTGGGCTCTGAGGCTGTAAGTCATCTGCTCTGTTGCACAGAAAACATCTAGAAATGAACAATGCCCACATAGTCTAACACACCATTATACTGATGAACCTTATACCAGGATATCTATCACTCTAGTGACTTTAATTAGCTCCCAAGCTGATTCGTGATCAATCATCAAGTGCTCACCAAGGAGGAAGACCCGAGAACTCTTTGATAGGTGTGGGGGTAATACACAGATTTGCCACAAGCTTTCATTTTTGATTATAATTTTTAAGTTAAAGCAGAGCATTAGTCATCTTTTTCAAAATGCTAAATTTAACGGTAATCTTAAAGTGGCAATATAAGTGATTATTTTCACAAGATTGTGCTGCTTTAATAAAAACTTTTAATAAAAAATGACAAATTTATCCTAAAGAAGATAAATTATTTTATGCCTTATTAAAAAGAAAATGTTTCTATTTGTAACAAGAGTGACCTGTATTTATTAATCTTAATCTCGCCTAGCTCCGCTGTAGCAGTCACTAGAGGCAGTTTCTAATTTAAGTCTTTGAGTCATAGACAGGGGTTATTGGTTTTGTTTATGAACTCTCGATGAACAGTCACGTTCAGCAAACATTTCTTGAGCCTCCTACTATGTACCACAAATAGGCCTTGTCCTATTTGATTCCCTTACATTCTATTACTAGAAATCCAATTACATTTTATTCTCTATTGATTGATACCGGTTCATTACTGCCTAAGAGTAATTTTTCATGAGAGCAATTAATGTGGTATAGTATCTGCCTACCTCACAATTATCAGAGATTTCTACCACGAAATGAATGTCACTTTATTTAAGAAATTCTGATTTTACTAAGGATATTTTCCTTTCTTATCTCTCAAGTACTTCATGTGTAGTGGGGTAAAAGGAGTGTGGTAAGGGCAGGGGATTTTTTAAGAAGTCCAACTTACTAACTCCTTTTATTTTTACCTCGATGATTGCTAATACTCTGGTAATATTCAAGTGCATGGAGTTCTCTGCACAGGTAACTGTGGCTTCACACATCTGTGCTTCACTTATGTGCTAAATGCTTTTTGGAACACCCTTCCCACCCTTCCCTTATCACTAAAAACAGGTGTCATGGTCTCCAGGAAGCTCCCAGAGTGACTCTGGGCTTTGCACAGAGCTGTGAAGACCCGGCTCTATCTAGTCCAGCGTCCAACGCCATATATGGAACTATCTCCCTAGTCTAGCTCATCGGTGACAGGGCGGCATGCTTATCATCAATGCATTTCCAGGACCTCTGTATTTGTTGAAAGGCCCCGTAGAGATGATCCTATATAATAACTTTAGAGCAAAAGGCAACAACGCTTTTAGCGCCTTCCCTTTAACGGATTTAGAGACAGGGAATAGGCCCTAAGACTTGGGACAAATGTCGAATAACTCCATAAATCCTAGGACGTTACAGGTCACAGCCCTCCTCCACATATTTGCTAGGCATCCATGCCACTGTCTGAGGAAGGAGAGTGTGGTCTTAAAAGACCGCCCATTCCATCTCTCACCAGTATAAATGGTTAAACTCAGGCACCAGAACGCCTGGGTTCAAATCTACATTTTGCCTTTTAGCATGTTTCCTTGCCTCTAATTGGAAATAAGAATAGGACCTGTAAGGCTATCGTGGAGATAAAATGAATGAGTACACGTCAAACACTTGCAGTGATAAGTGACACACAGTGAGTGCTTAATGGATGCTATTACAATTAATGAAACACCTTTCTTTCACATCCTTTAAGTCCACAATGGCCTCAGCCCCACTGAGGCTCACTTGTTTATTCTCATACCTGAGAGGCTGAGTGCAGAGGGATGGTCTTTGTTTTATGGATCAAAGAAATGGAGCTGCAAAGAGACTTAATCCTTGCCCAGTAAGTCAACAGAGAGAGTCAGTGATGGAGAAGGTCATGCAGAAAGCCCTTGTTTCAAAAGGGGTTTTCATACAGTCTTTAGAGGGAGTGAAATACAAGTTCAATCTCCTGAAAAAAATACCCAAGAGTTGGCACTGGAATACTTATTAACCAGGGCCACCCTGGGCACAGTGGCAGAAGTGAAAAAGGGGAAGTTTAAAGTAGTTGGCAATGATGAGGGGGAAAGCAGGTGTAAAATGAAAGGCCAAAGAATTTATGAGAATTTCAAAGTCTCCTGCAATATTAGATACTTAATTCTTTTCAGGAAAATGTTTCACAGGTCTTCAACATTGCAAGAGGACTTCAGCTGCTTTCATTTTGACCTCAAACTTGCTAGCTGGGTTCTTCTTTCCAACCAGCCTCTTGGCTCAGGTGGAAGGCCCTAAGAGCACAGCATTCCCTGATGGGAAGTGAAACTATCCCCTCAAGCAATAAGGGCTGCCCTGAGCCAGCAAGACCCTACCTGTGATTGACCCCAAGGCAAGGATGGATTTGACCCTCACTGCCCACTGCACATACCCACCCACCTCTGCCCCACATTTTCCTTATGTAAACCTTATGTAAACCCTGGGCACTTTGGAAACAGGCTTTGAGAGGTCAGTCCGCCATCTTCCAGGTGTTGGCCGCACTGAAATAAATTCCTTTCTTGTTTCACCACCTCTCAGTCTCTCAGTCTTTTGATTTTGTTAGTGGCAAGTGGCTGACCCTGGTCTTCTCGGACCCCCAGAGCCAGAAGCTCTTGCACCCCAACACCGCGGCTACAACATTACACGTGTGTGTTAGACATTTAAGTTATAAGGTTTAGTACGTTAAATATTTAAACTGAGGACACAAGACACTTGGAATCATAAAATGAAAGCCCTATAATCTTGAGAATTCCAGCATCAACTAAAATGGAAAAGACTGATGTAGAATCCTTTTCTTTCAATGAAAAATGGGTTGAAATTTGACACATACCCTGTGCCTCAAATCTAATATGCATTTATTAAAAAAAAAATTTATTCTCATTGCATTTATTAAAAAAAAAAAAAAAAAAAAGGTGCCGGGTAGGGGGAAGAACAAAGGAAGGTGAGAGGCCTTAATCTGTGCAAGGAAGCTTTCTGACAGTCTGATTAAGATGTTAGTTACTAAGCACTGTAACTGCTTAGAAGTTGTAATACTGTATCTCAGAATGTAATTGTTTAAATAAAACACTCTTTCAGAAGGATTCTCAGTATAACACATTCTTTAAAAAATTTTTTTTAATGTTTTTATTTTATTTTTGATAGAATGACAGAGCATGAGAAGGGGGAGGGGCAGAGAGGGAGATAAAGAATCCAAAGCAGGCTCCTGCCATTAGCACAAAGCGCAATGTGGGGCCGGAACCCACGAACTGCAAGATCATGACCTGAGCCAAAGTCAGCGCTTAACCGATTGAGCCACCTAGGCACCCTGGTATAACACATTCTTCTTTTTTTTTGGCCACTTCATAACACTTACTGCTTTTAGAAGACAGTCTTATTTGTAGTTCATAAGTGCCAAGCATAACTAAATCTCAAATCTCAGAGAGAAAATGAAAATTCCAAGCAGGCGCCTGGGAGCATTTGGCTTCATTAATTAGCAGGGTGTCCTTAAAGGCATCTACACATAAAGTTCTTATCAAACAGCCGTCCTCAGGGATCCATGCAATGGAAATTTTATTAATCCCAATCATTTTGGGAGGAACATGAAACCAGGCTAAATTAGCTAACTTAGTCTCCAAAGTCAATCTATGTCCACCCCAAGATTAGAATTCAGAAGCTGGCAGTCATCTTGATCCCAACACCCCTCTTTCCTTCCATCAAAGTGTCTGTTAATAATGCCAGCAGAAGGATGTACACACACACTTTGTCAACCCAAGATCTCTAAATAGATTGCTTTTTTAAAAAGTATTCCAGGTGGCATCATGGAGAATGTGGCACTCCCAAGAGGTTTTCAATTTGGGAGCTTTTTACATATCTTTTCTGCCTTATTTCTCTTTGTTCAATGTTTTGTTCAGAGACCCAGACCTCTTTGTGGTCTGTCTCAAAAGAATGAATTTTCATTTTCACTACAGGGATATATATAATTCAAATACTTAAAATGCCTACAAGCTAAAATAAATACTTAGCCATAAATAAATAAATAAATAAATAAATAAATAAATAAATAAATAAATATCCTCTTTGAGGCTCAGAGAAAAATCTTCTGATATATGGTGGCAAATATCTTGGGCTCTTTCGGAATGACTTTTCAACCTTGCCTTGGGCATGTTTCTTTGTTACAGAAGAATGCATTAGCTCCTGGTTCGTGGGAGGCTCACAAGCCAGCCAAGAAAGCTTTGCTCAGCAGTCCTCTGAGGTGGAGTTTTCAAGGAAGGGCTTGAAATAATAAACAGTGTCTTCCCTCTCATCGGCTCTAAAAAATAATTAGTTGTGTATTTTAACATTTTAAAGAGAGAAGTGGTTCGAAGATATGCAAAGGCCGGGGTGGATATCTGTGTGCATGTGCAACTCCATTTTCCAAATCCCACACGAGATGCTTGGTGGCCTCTGGGTTTGTGCTAGCGCAGCTTCCATTCTCTACTTAAATTTGTTAGGCAAACCGGAACTACAGTTCGGAAGGAAGAAACAAAGGTGAATGGAGTATCAGCTAATGAATACTTAGCAGTAATCACTTGGTATGAACACACAGCTGAACAGGTGGTGTTGACACATATAACATTAAAGCTAAATGAAAGATCAGACCTTAAAGAGGCACGCCCAAAGGAACATATCCCAACATTAAAGCTTAAGGCACAAAGCCATTTGGGTTTCCCATTCTGCAACCCATATGGACAGTCTGGAAAGCTCAAATGAGTTTTTACCAGTGTCCATGAGAACATGCAGTGTGACTTCTACCTATGAGTTTTATCTACTAGATCACATTTGGCCCTTCCTTCCCCCACCTGCTCTGCACATCTTTCCCTACAGGAGCTGTCAGGTGGGGAAATGATGGGCCCTGGGGACTGAAGCTGGGTTTAGATTTTGGAGCATTCATTAACTGTGTGATCCTCAGCTAATCATTCTGAGCCCCAGTTCCCATTTGTTACACTGGGATTAGGAATACCTGCCTCACAGGGCTGCTGTAAGAAATGAATGGGGTAACGTGCTTGCCTCCTAAGAAGGGTTGGATAAATCTTCATTTTCTCAGTTCTTGCCTCATAATGTTAACGGAACCTCAGGATGGATTACCTCTTGACTCTGGTTAGCCATGTGTGTCACTGATGTATAGGGAGTGTGATAATCAATTACACATAATTAAGAATCAATTTCATGTGGATTTATCATGACCGTCTGTGTTCATCTTTGTTAGAATCTGCTTACTGAAGACGGTTAGCTCTTTGTTTTCTAAAATGCTGAGCATAATGCTGCAAAGCAAAGAGATATTAATATAGGATTAATATAGGACAGAAAACTGCAGCATAACCTTTTGTGAATTTGGTATTAGGGGACAGGCCTAACACTTTAACCCACTGTTTTATGGTGAGCCCTTTAGCAGACTGGTGAAGGTTGACTTTGGTTTGAGTGCTCCCTCTGACTCTCTCGGTCACCATCTTTCTTCTCTTTTTGCATTTCCACCTCTCCACTAATCCAATGGCAGCCCTGTTCACATCTACTGTTGATCTGGTTTTCTTAGGGGAAGTTACCTTCCTTTTTCTTTTCTTCTACAAAGCAATATATATTATAAGGAAGAACCATACATATGTGCATATACATACAGCTGTAACAACCATCTCTAATTACCATTGATATCAGCCCCCATCTCCACATTTACTCTGAGAGGCGGACCATCCCCTCTCCATCCCTACTCCACTGACGATGAAGGGGGGATGACACCACCAGGTGACACTAATAAGGAACCTTTATTAAGTGTTCACTATGTTCCAGGTGTTGTTCTGAACGCCTTATGTGTATCCCAGCCTTACTTTTCCTCGTAGCACTTACACCTGCCATACTATACATTTGTTTACTGTCTGTTTCTCCTCACCAGAATATAAGTGCTTTGATAGGAAGCATGTGGTTTATTTTTATTCTCACCTGTATATCCCCAGTATATCCCAAAGAGCCTGGCACTGGAATAGGCACTTTATTTAAAAAAAATTTTAATGTTTATTTTTGAGAAAGAGAGAGACACAGAAACCGAAGCAGGCTCCAGGCTCTGAGCTGTCAGCACAAAGCCTGAGGCAGGGCTTGAACTCACGAACCATGAGATCATGACCGGAGCTGAAGTTGGATGCTTAACTGAGTCACCCAGTTAAGCCCCATGTAGTAGGCATTTTAAAAATGTTTACTGAATAAATCAATCAGTCTTCATAACAATGTGGGTGAGCCTCATCCAATCTGGTGAGGACCTGAATACTACAGGAGGGCTGAGAAAGAGAATTTGCTCTCTCTGCCTGTCTTCAAGATGAGACACAATCCTCCTCTTTGGACTTGAACTTGGGCTAGAACTTACACTATCATTGGGTCTTCTGATTCTCAGACTTTCAGAGTTGGACTAGAACTATACCCTCGCTCTCTGGCTTGCTGTTTCATGTCTGCAAACCATGGGACTTCTCAGCCTCTGTACCGCATGAGTCAATTCCTTATAATCAGTCTTTCAGTCTCTCTCCTCTCTCTCTAAATCTTCTACCAGGTCTTTCTCTGAAGAACCCACGCTAATACAGATTCCCAGATTGACTAAGTGAGCTTGGATTCAAACAGATGTTTGCTGACTACTGGTACAATCCACTTTTGCTTTGTTCTAGCACAGCCTTCTCCCTGCTTTTATTTTATTTTTTTTCTATTTGTTTTTTTTTATTTTTTTATTTATTTATTTTTTCAATATATGAAATTTATTGTCAAATTGGTTTCCATACAACACCCAGTGCTCATCCCAAAAGGTGCCCTCCTCAATACCCATTTCTCCCTGCTTTTAGAACCTACTTAGTTCTCTTTCAAATGTGAAATGCAAAGGGAAGTTAGTGGATTAGACTCAGGGAGTCTGAGGATCTTGGTTCACCCTTTCACTTTTTAGCCCAATGAATCCATCTGTTAGATCATTTAAATGAACACTTCTAGGGGTGCCTTGGTGGCTCAGCTGGTTAAGCGTCCGACTTTGGCTCAGGTCATGGTCTCACGGTTCGTGGGTTCGAGCCTCGCATCGGGCTCTGTGCCCACAGGCTCAGAGCCTGGAGCCTGCTTCAGATTGATTCTGTGTATTTCTCTCTCTCTGCCCCTCCCCTGCTCATGCTTTGTCTCTCTCTGTCTCTCAAAAATAAATAAATGTTAAAAAAAGATTTTTTTAAAATTAATACTTCTAAGAAGTACAGGTTGCCATTGAGGCACATGTTCAATTTTTTACCTATCTTTTTGTTGAAGCAACATTAATGCCACTGACTCTAAAAGTACAAATGAGCAAGTAATAAACTGCTTAGTGCTGTGTGTTGTTAGGGAGGTGTTAACATTTAGAGATCTTTGTTAGAAAATGGTTGTCCCCAAACTACAAAAATAGAGATAAAATGACCGGAAGGCCAGACCTGGACTTGACATTCTACTCCATTACTTATTGCACAACCTGGGTCAAGCCTCTCTGAGCCTTAGTTTCCTTATCTGTAAAAGGGGGGAAATGATAGTAATTACCTCAGACAGATGCTATAAGGATCACATTACTTAATGCAAGTAATGTGCTTATTAGCACAATAACCAGCACATTCTTACTGAGCATGAGGTAAATGTTAGCTACTCTGACAGGCGTGGCTAGTTACCTATAAATCTCTCCCCCCCTCTCTCAAAGAAACAGAACCTCTGATCTGTAACTGGTTAGCAATGAGCTGGCCACCTACAAGGCTGTAACTCCCTGATTTCCCTACAGCCGCTGGAATCCTGTTCTAAGTTCTGGCCAATGAAACATTACGTGAAAATTTCACATGGGACTTTCATTAACTCTCCTTAAGAGACAGGAGGCCTGCCTGCCCTCTTTTCCTTTCTCCATTCTGTTCGTGTTTCCTTTCTCCATTTCAGGAACACCTATGCAACGGCTGGGGCTCCAGCAACTACTGTAAATATAAGGACTAAGGTTACAATCAGATTTCTCAGAACAGTGGGTTAGGAGAAGCCGGATTCTTGGATGGCTTTATGTAACCTCCATGCCAACACAAGGCTGCCAACCTCGGGACTGACTTCTTTTATGTGAGAGAGATTATAAACTTCTAATTTGCTTCCACCATTATTTTGAGTATCTCTGTTCCTCAAGGCCAAACTAATCCTGACTGCTTTGGCTGGCCCTTGTGGTGGTGTAAGAATCCAAATGGAGGCTCAAAGCCATTTTGAAGCCATGTTTCTGCAAATAAAGGCAAGGTTGAGGAAAAAATATGGAAAAGGAGATGCATGTCCTCAAAGCCTTTGCTCCCCTTCCAGAAAGCACCATCGCTCTGCCCCCTCCCTGCTCAGAAGTCCAGGCATTCATGCCCGATGCACACAACCTGTACTCAAAGAATCTGATAAAACATGGTTCATTCTAAGCTATAAATGATCATAAGGCATCTCTTTCTACTCTTTCTGGGTGTCCGTATTTTATTTAAGACAAACTCTTCCCACAGGATGTTTGGAATAACCAAGAGGCCTCTGGGAGAAATATTGTTGGGAATCAAAGTCCACAAACAAGGCTGCAGCTCACCACTAAGGTTGACTGTAATTTCAAGTTAAGCTGGTATAAAGAGGTTAAGGTACTTCTCAAAATTTTTTTGACGCCCAGGGAATATCAAGAAATGAAAAAAAGGGAGGAGTGAAGATTTGTCTGAAAAGGCACTTAAACAGCAACCTCAGTTTCTTAAGGCTATGTATTTTATACTTGTCGCTTCACTAATCATTATTATACCATCAGTTGTACAAAATTCCATGCACGATGCAACTCAGAAGGTCATCTGTGCATGACCAGTCAGTGGCTGCACAAGGACCCTCAACCACATTCTCCCCAATTCCTGGCCCACTGTACAAACACTCCTCACCTTTTCTTTATCAATGTAAACTGAGGATGTATAATGAATAGATTTTATCAGAACAAGACAGAAATTGTGTATCTGAATTTAAAGTGCAGGAGAGACCAAACATCCTTCTTCTTTTATAGTAAACACTGTGGGTGTGTATGTGTGTGTGTGCGCGTGTGTAAGTAATGTGAAGGTCTTTTCCTATGGAACAAGACCTCTGATCTTGGATGAGCATGCTCTCGGCTTAAGATAAAATTTTTTCACAAGAGTTCAAAGTGATCTACAGACTACCTAATTAAAACCTCATCTCCTCTACCCCTTAGGTCCTTAACTGACTTTGAGAGGTTAAACGACCCTGACAGGGTCATTCAAACTCCAATGGTCTTTTCTAGAACCTGGCTCCTTCAGGCTTTCAGACTGACAATGATGAGAGTTTTGAGGAGTCAGCTTACTTGATTCATCTACACAGAGTCTGATAAATGTCTAAGTACATTTGACAGTCTGAGCCCAGGAGAAATTTCACCATACACATCCTTCACGGAGAAAAAAATTTTCACAGCATTCTACTGGTTTTCCTCCTATTCAACAATTAAGCTTGTCTTTGCCATGGTTGCTTTGATTAGTACTACTAGTTTCACACCATCATCAGCAGGCACCTGTCTATGATGTGACAACCAGCAGATTTATTTTTTAAAGTATTAGAGAATGATTTATATTTCTAGGTAAAACAACATCCAAGCAATGGGAACCACAAGGAAAGTGTCATAAAGCTCTCATCTTAAAACAGTTCAATGAAAGATGATACAGAGTTTCTTCTTTGGATAGTTCAGAGGCATGATGCTCACAAACCTTTTAAACTCTAAATCTAAATTCTGAATTCTAAATCTAGAAATGGTTGGCTAACTTAGGTTACCAGAAATTAACAAATCACACAAAGCGTGGGCTAATAAATGGCCTTTATCATCAAAAACTCCCTTTAATTAGGAATTTGTTAGAGGATATGACCTTATAAAGAGGCTTTGGCAAGCAAAGTTAAATGTTCCTTAAGGAGGAACTAACAAATAGAAATTGTCAATTTAATTCCTAAGTACAGGGGTAGCAAATGTGCTATTAAAAATACAAATTTATCACACATGTACAAAAAAATTGGAAAGCGAATTTTATAAGACTATCACTTACTTTATAAAAGCTTGAAACTACAGTGTCTTTCAATTAGCAAGTATCAATGGAGCATTAAAAACAATTTACAAAATTGTATTTCACACACATGGCTTTTTAAGAACAAATGGAACCTGTAAATCAAGAAACATGTTAATAATGTTTCAGGTTTGATTTGCCTATAAATAAAAATTCAAATAATCTTGTGCAAAAATGCAAATATCTATAGCTAGAACAAATATTATTCACTTCTCATTATGTGATTCTCTCTTATAAAATAAAAACTCATCGACTTCCTCCAGAAGGAATTTTTATTTAATAATGAAAGATCATTGCCCATGTGGGCCACCGGACCAGCAGCTTTGCGTTCTAAACCCAATCTCCTCATCTAGCTTGAAGCCCAGCACCGCCAAGATGCTGGCTTACCACTCTTCCCTCATGGACCCTGACACCAAACTCATTGGGAACACGGCACTGTTGCCTGTTAGAAGTCAGTTCAAATGACCTGCCCCTGGAGACACAAATGATACAGAATTTGTGGATGAAGCCATCTATGACTTCAAGGCCAAGGTGTTTCTCAAGAATGAATGAATGAATGAATTCATTAAGAATGAAGCTGATAGAACCTTGATATATACAATCTCTACATTTCTGAGTGTCTAAAGAAACTCCAAAAATGCAACTCCAAAGGCCAAGATGAGAAAGTAATGTATCTGCTGGGAATCACTAATTTCCCCATTCTTGGAGAGCCCGATTTTCCACTTAATGCAATTTATGCCAAATCTGCAAACAAACAGGAAGATGAGGTGATGAGGGGCCTACTTATAGCAGCCGAGACAAGAGACTGGGCTGAGACTTTGTGAGAAAGTTTTTGATCCTCAGCACGTGGTGGACTTGCTTTGTGAAGAGACAATTTATGAACAAGAGTCTTTCAGGACCTGAAGAGTAAAAGGAGCCTGGGAAGACCCAGTTTTTCCACAGCCTTGGGCAGCATTTTACAGCAAGAGGTACACGGTAATTTGCCTTTATTTCATAAAGTTTTATACAGAAGACAGAAGAGAGCATGTCTTCACTCGAAGAGCTCTTTATCAAGAATTTGGGTAGGGGAGGGAAGAATGAATTGCCAAAGGGTGATTTGAAATTTTCTGTGGTATTAAGCTGGTGCTTAATAAGAACAGGTAATAATAAAGGAACTTCTAATATTCCATGTAAGAAAAAATGATCATTAAGCGTAAAAAATTTTACACAGACATAGGACTAACTCCAACTTGCAACCTCATTGTTTTTTTTTTAAATAAAATAGCTTTAAATTATTTAATTTCTTATGATTATATACAGTAACCTGAATAAAATTTAAATTCAAAAAAGGAAATTATTGCCAAGAAGGAAAACCGATACCTCCCCAAAAGTAATTTTAATATATTAGGTCATTAACCAAACAATTTAACTGAAATGGGAATAAAAATTAAAGTAACAGAATAAAAGCAACTCTAAATTGCTCAAATCCTGGAATGGCTAATGCAAGAATGGTAACAATTTGGGATGCCTCAGGGGCTCGGTCGGTGAAGCGTTCGACTCAAGTCATGATCTCATCGTTCTTGGGAGAAAGCCCTATGTTGGATTCTGTGCTGACAGCATGCAGCCTGCTTGGGATTCTCCTTCCCTCTCTCTCTGCCCCTCCTCCACTCACACTCACGAGTTCTCTCTCAAAATAAATAAATGGGCATTTTAAAAAAATGGCAACAATTTAAATCAAAATATTCTGGCATTAAATATACGTATAGATCACATATAATCCAACTAGTTACAAACATAATCTTACAGGGACATCTAAACTCTAGTTTCTTAAAGTGTGCTAACTGCATATGCATATTTACTTGAACACAGTCTCCCCAATGGAGAGAGTAGCATAAGACCGTAGTAGTGTGCATCTATCCACTTGGATCAACATTTCAACCAGAGAAGCATCCATCAACACCCTAGCTTGGAATGAATTCGAATCAGAGCACTGTTTCCGCAAACCAAAATTCCCAAGCAAAGATTCTTTCAAAAGAAGAAAGATTATGTGCTTACCGTATAGAGTTCATTAAGAACCTTCATCAAATCCTCATGAAGCTGGAATGCAATCTCTTTGCTCTACAATTAAGAAAAAATTAAGAATCTTTAAAAATGTAACAGAAACTTGTTTCCAAATTATTTACATCTTAAAAAGTCTACTGACTGAAAATAAAACAATGTATATAATACAAGAGAAGGCCAGCATAGCCCTAATATAAGAAACAGTTTTGACCAAACTGCCCTTTCTTTTCAATTAAAGTATAGTTGACACACAATGTTACATTACTTTTAGGTGTACAATATAGTGATTCAACACCTCTAAAGGTTATGCTATGCTCACCACAAGTGCAGCCGCCATCTGTCACCTCACAATGCTATTACAACACCACTGACTACATTCCCTATTTGTATCTTTCATTCCCCACAACTTATTCATTCCATAACTGGAAGCCGGTATCTCCCACTCACCTTCACCCATTTTGCCCATCTCCTTCCTGTCTCCCAGGTGGCAACCACCAGTTTGTTCTCTGTATTTATGGGTCCATTTCTGCTTTTTGTTTGATTCTTTTGCTTCTTAGATTCCAGATACAAGTGAAATCATAAGGTACGTGTCTTTCTTTGTCTGACTTAATTTACTTCGCATAACACTCTCTTGGTCCATCCATATTGTTGCAAATAGCAAGATCTGATCCTTTTTATGGTTTAGTAATATTCCAGCACGCACGCACACACACACACACACACACACACACACACACACACACACACACACCCCACATCTTTACCCATTCATCTATCAATGGACACTTGGGTTGCTTCCGCATCTTGGCTACTGTAAATGATGCTACGATAAACACAGAGGTGCGTATGTCTTTTCAAATGAGTGTTTTCATTTTCTTTGGGCAAATAACCAGTAGTGGAATTACCAGATCATATGATAATTCTATTTTTAATTTTTTGTAAGGTTTTAGTTTTAAGTAATCTCTACATGCCACGTGGGGCTCTAACTCATGACCCCAAGATCAAGAGTTGCATGCACCACCTACTGAGTCAGCCAGGTGCCCCTCCACTTTTAATATTTTGAGGAACCTCCACATTGCTTTCCTCATTAGCTACACCAATTAGTATTTCCACCAACAGTGCACACCTTCTTCCACATCTTGTTAACAGTTGTTATTGTCTTTTTGATTCTAGTTAAATGGCCTTTCTAAGTACTGGGTGTGTGCACCAATTGTCACCATAGGCTGGACAGAGGCAAATAAGTAGAGAGTCTGAATGGCTCTTGTAAACCATCTGAATCAGACTTTATCAAGACGAGAGAGGAAAAAGTAAGCCGGGTGAAGCATCGTGCTTGCTCAGAAGTTGAGTTGCAAAACTAACATCACTAAAAAAGATGAGTTCCAGCATCCTATCTGACGGAGATGTCACAGAGAAATCTTGCAGTGTGAGTCCCAAAAAGCTAAGTTAGAAATCAAAACAGAAATTAACTCTCCCTTTCCAAGGGAACTATGTGACTAACTACAGTTTTAGCGTTAAGAAAGCATTTTCAGGGGGTGCCTAAGTGGCTCAGTTGGTTGAGCGTCCGACTGTGTCAAGTCATGTCTGTCAGTTGGTGGGTTCAAGCCCTGCATCAGGCTTTGTGGACAGCTCAGAGCCTGGAGCCTGCTTTGGATTCTCTGTCTCCTTCTCTCTCTGCCCCTCCCCTGCTCATGCTCTCTCTCTCTCTCTCAAAAATAAATATTAAAAAATTAAAAAAAAAATAAAAGAAAGCATTTTCAAAGCAGTGCAATGGTAAGGCCACTTACAGTCCATATACCTTTGCTTCTGCATTTTTTAGGTTTTTATTTGAATTCTAGTTAGTTAACATACAGTGTAATATTAGTTTCAGGTGTACAATTCAGTGAATGATTCAACACTTCCATACATCACCCTGTGCTCATCTGCATTTATTATTTTCATGACAATGAAAAAGAGTTCTCCTTTTCCACTCAATTGGTAAATAATCAGCATTTAAAATAGTCTTCCCTAGGCTAATTCTAAGAGTTTGATATAGGAGTTTTTGAATCTTTTTTTTCCCCAGCAAAATCTACAAGCTATTTTAAAGGCATTCATGTATCCAAATTACTTTTCTTCCTGTTTTGAGTTCATTATGTAGTCTGCTACAGAGAATGGAAAAAAACGTAGTGTGGCTTAACCTACAGTTTGAATCAAGAACGACCACACCCACTGGATCATTTATGTGTCTCCCACTGGAGTGCTAGCATCAGGGGTAAGGGCCACATCTTTATCAGCTCTGTGACTCTGCTGTCCTGCACGGTGCTTGGCAACCAGGCTAGAACTAGGGGGAGGCAGAGGAGGCACCAACGGTTTGGTATTTAAGGTGACACTCCCTCCCCCACTAGACCAGGTCCTGCTGGGGCACATGGGAAGCTTCCAATGCACGCTTGCTAAATAAATCTGTAAAGAAGCTGAAATACTGCGTCTGAGTAAGAGCTGAATTAGTTACCACATCTGCTGAAGGTTGGCCACTGAGGAGAGGATGGAAAGGAAAGGCCCACAGGCCACTTGTAAGGAAATATTAGGACTTAGATGAAATACAGCCCATCTGCAAATGCAAGGTCACTGGGTCAGGCTTCCCTCAAAAAAGGCCAAATGTGATGAAGCAAAATCTCCAAAAGATAAAACAGTGTGGGAAGATGACATCAGAGCAGTACCTGAACTTGGAGAAATGCAAATTCATTAGCAGCCTTTGTCACTAGGTCTTTTTACGTGATACAGTACTGCTGTTTATCGAGCTCTGCCAGCTTCTAAAATCTTTAAATTGGAGTTAGAGACTTTATGTTTTGCTGTGTCCCTGATATGTGAAGAGGTGGGTTAAGAGTCACTCAAGAGTGAAAGGCAAGCCACAAGTGAGCAAATGAAGCCACCTGAAACTCGTTTTATTTTCCCCAAGTCTTGGTTATTCTGACTTGTATACATTACAGTGGAATCTCCTAGGACTTCAGTTTGGTATTATTTTAATATCAAATTTCACTCGAGAATCTGGGTCACTGATTCAGAACCCTCTAATGGGATCAAAGGCCACCAACAGACTCTGCTCAGCTGACCACATTTCAGGTAGGAGGTCCAAAAAATAAAGTATTTCTTGGCAAAGGCTCAGGACAATAACAACAGAAAGTCCCTTCGGTCTGATTGGCCCTGAACAAGAATATTTAGAATCAGATTAAAGACTGAAATTTGGGGTGATAGGAGTCCTCCCAAGCTATCCTAGGTCATGTATCTTAGAACAAGCAAGAAGGTTCTTTGTGTATTTCACATTTTACAAGATTTCAGGTGGTGAGGTGGAAGAAATCTGGCATCACAAGATGTGCTCTCCCAAGCATACTCTTACATTTCTCTTTCACCTTTTCCCAGAGGCCCTGAAATATGAAAAATTTGTCCGAGAGGTAGTATTGCATAACACTTAAAAGCAAGGGCTCTGGAGTCAGAACACCTGGGTCTTAAGTTTCAAAGACTTTGGATTCCCTTGAGCCTCAGTTTCCAGATCTGTAAAAGGAATATAGTCATTGCACCTATCTCATAGGGTTGATGAGAGCATTAATCAGATGGCACACACATTGCATTAAGAACGATATCTAACACACAGTAAACACTCCTTAAATATTACAATTATTTCTTTCCCAGACACTATTTGTAATGGCAACTTCCTTAAGCGTAAAGGCCACGTCATATTTCTCCTTCTTTTGGTCTCTAAGGAGACTTGCTGCATTGACTTTCATGTAGAAAGAGCTGGGCAGACACTGGTTGATTTGATTTTGATGTCCCTCTGCCGTGGTTATTAGATCCCTCCAAATGGCACCTCATTTGGAAGGGTCCCAAGTATTGTGCTCCAGCCATACTCCCTTCCCCATACGTACGTTAAGTAACCTTACCTTTCCGTATTCCATTTTCATGGAAGTCCTACTACTAGTAATACGCGATGAATTAATAAAACATCTGCTAATGGGGTGTCTGGGTGGCGCAGGTGATTAAGTATCTGACTCTTGACTTCAGCTCAGGTCATGATCTTGCAGTTTGTGAGTCTGAGCCCCGTGTCGGGCTCTGTGCTGACAGCGCAGAGACTACTTGGGATTCTCTCTCTCTTTCTGCCCCTCACCCACTCATGTCCTGTCTCTCTCAAAATAATTAAACTTAAAAAAATGTAATGTGTGCTAGGTACCACCCCTTCCCCCAAAATAAAACATCCACTGGCAAATGGACATTTCCTCAAGCTAACATGAAAAGATATATACAAATCATGAAAGAGGCCCTTAAGGATCCTGGTTCCCATGGGGAATTTTAGATTTTTATCAAAAGTTGGCGGGGAGTGTCTTTCAGGTCGGTAAACCCCTGGCTATACCCATGACACATCACTAAAGTTGCTACCTGTTGGTTTTAAATCTTCACGGTCTAGTAAATAACTTCAAAATTAACTACTGTCTTCCCACCGTGACTTCTTTAGTCAGCAAAGATGGTTAAAGAACTGGACTGTGCTCCGAAGCCCGAGTTCATGTGACTAATGAGTGCAGCATGGATACATGGGCTGGATGCAACATCAAGTCCTTGTCTTGAGTGCTGGGGTCATGGTGCTTGTGCTTGTGGCATGTTAACAGTGATTGGATCACCTCATGTTAGCCCCACTTCAACTTTAAGCATGTCTCCAAATTATTATACAAACAGTGAATAACAATCCTTTCTTCAAAATACTACCCTGGACCCCAAAAGAAATAATCTTAAGCCGCCTGCTGCGGCACACAGTTAGTGCAGTGGCAATGTTAGACTAATGAACTGAAACCCTCCAATTAGAAAATACCTGGATTTTCAAAGCCCATAAAAATTCAATAGGTTAAATATGCCTCTGGTTTCTTTTTCATTAGAAATGTGAAAACAATGAAGCAGACCCTTGATCCTTGAACAAGAACTACTAGGAAAAATGATACCTCAGTATTAAGAAAAGCAACCAGTGTTCCCTTACAAGAGGAAAGAATGACTTTATATAAAAGGATATACATTTGAAATCACGTATTTTCTACGTTACTTGAGATTGGTGGATTAAAATTACTTTTGCACAGGGCAGGGGAGTCGCTTCATCTGCTTCAGGTACGAAGTTGGGAACATGAAGAATTGGTTCCCACCCCCCACCCCACCCCCCCCATTAATACGAGTCTATGTAAGTTCCAGTGATGGTAAAACTTCCCATACATTACAACGAAACCCTGATATTCTTACCCAAGGGGATGGAAAATGGTTACAGCTTCAATACAGTTGACATTTACTGACTGTCTCTGAGTAGAATACCTGAATGTCTCTGATGTGTGTCTCTGTGAGTAGAATATCAAGCCTATTTCTTTTCTGTTTGTCACTTTGATGTTTCAGATACATCAAACATAAGTTCAAACCATCCCAAAGTGGTTACCTTTTTCCATATAAAAATTGAGTATACTGAAGAATATTAAAAAATAGACAACAGAGGTACACACCTACCACCATAATTTCATTTCCTTCAAGTTTATTTCTCTAAACATAGGTCTGCAGTGTAATCGTTCTGTAATAATGAAGTATCTTTTTCTACTCTTTTTTCCAATTACCATACACTTCACCATGTACTTACATACTTGAGAACCATCATTATTGGATTCATAATAACTACCCAGTGAATATATATTAACCATTCTTCTATTATGGTTGCCAATATTTCCACTATTTTTCACTAATCATTCCATCATTTATTTACTTATTCATTCAATTTCACCAATCTGCTTTAAGCACTCTGAACTATTATCACAAATGCTGGTCTAAGGGCATAGCTTGCATTTTACATTGTTTCCTTAAGATCAATTCCCAGACATGAAATTAGTAGGATAAAAGTATTGACACTTCTAAGCCTCTTGATACATACGAGAATATTATTTTCTAAAAAGGTTCTGATGAATTAATAGTTCTTTCAGGGCAACAGTGTCACTCAAGTCAGAATCTGGGGTTCATCCAGGATTCATTTCATCTCTCTAAAGGAGAAGTCACCAATCCTATCTATCCTGGCTGATCTATTCTTCTGCATGCCATCAGAATTAAAAAAAAAAAAAAAACTAGTTATGTCCTTTCTCTGATTAAAGCCTTCCAAAGGCTTGCTATGTACTTGCAGGATAGAGTTCAAAATTCTTCAATTTCTCATAACCTCCTCTGCCTAACTAGTCTACTTCGCCTTCCACAAATTTCAAACTACATCCTTCAGCCTGGCCATAAACTGCCACCTCACGTGTCCTGCTTTCAATCACGTCCCCGTACTTTTCCCAGGCTGGCCCCTCTGCCAGGACTCTCCTTCCTTTTTGTACCTGATAGAGTCCTATCTGCTACTTTGAAAACTTTCTTGTAACTTTGTCTTGTCTCCCAAAGAAAGAAATTATGTCCCGCCTTCTCTGTTATTTCAGAATACATTTTTCACCACTCCCAGGCAGTATAATTTAGTGGTTAAGAGTTCATACTCTAAAATCAAACTGCCTATTTTCAAATGTGTTATAGTCTGTGTGTAAATAAAGTAATTTTGTGAGACCTCAGTTTTTCCAATGACAAAATGGAGACACAAGTACTCTCTATGTTAAGAGTTTTATTGCAATGGTCCTTATTAATACTTAACACAAAACGCGGCATACGGTGAGTGGTAAGCTGATGCTACCCAACTAATATTACACCTATCACATTTCTTTCTCTCCTCAGAGTTTCTTTGAGAACAGAGACTATGTGCTCCAGGACATGCTTGGGTGCCTGGCACTCCATAGGTTCTAGATACGCATTTTTTGAATGGGCCCAGACCTGAGTGAATAAAGCACGACTTCTGCCCTCCACAGCTTAAAATCTCACGGAAGAGCCAGACATGCCCAAACAGCTTTCTATGCAGAGCACTGTAATCAGCACTACACTGTGTGGTCCCTGGCCAGGATCTCTATTCCTGGAGGCCTGCAGCCTTGCTCCCTGGAAACTCCCAGAAATGAGAGAGAGAAGGGCAGCACAAAGAGCATAATTAATACAACCACAGGTGAATACACTGAGCGATCTATCAAGTGATCTATGTGGTTGGATTAAATGACCAATTCAGAGGGCTTCTGGGCTCACACAGAGGTATTTTTAAAGTAAATCTATTGTGATGACCAGAATCCTGACCTTATGCTGAGTCAGAGTGGGAATAAGAGAGAAAGAGGAAAACCAGATTAAATATTTAATAAGAAGGTTTTAAATGTTTTTAGTGTCTCATGCTTGGTGAGTTTTAGATATAAATTTTGGTTAAAAGGGTCAAGCCATATTTCCACAATATGTGTGCTTTTAAGTTTCCAAAGCTCATGTTCATATGTATTTACAATAATAGATTCTCTTGAGTCACGAAAACTCTGAAGACAGAGGCAACAGCATCCTGTGAAACACCTAATGCAGAAAGTTGGGATGGTCTTAATGTCCTGAACCAAGCTTCTGGATAACATTTATGGTGTTTCTCTACATTCCCTTCTATCCATTAAGCAACATGGTTTTGTATTTATGACAATGCACAACTAAGTATGAGTGCATGGAATCAGCCTCATTCCTGAGAAAATCAATCAGTGTTCTCTGAGACAAAACTCCATGCCATTAGAAAATGTGGGAAAATAAGAATCATAGACGTATAGGAGAAAGAACTTCATCGTGGAACATGACAAAACTGAATCTTAAAGGAAGTATCTGGAACATCTCCCAAAATACTAACAAATTGCTAGGCAAATGTGGCATTTGCCATCCAGGTGAAAAAGGCCTGCTATTGCTATGTTGAGCCCATATGCTGATAACTTGAAAGGTGCAAAGTTGGGGCGCCTGGAAGGCTCAGTCGGTTGAGGTTCAACTTTGGTTCAGGTCATGATCTCATGATTCGTGGATTTGGGCCCCACATCGGGCTTGCTGCTTTCTACCCAGAGCCCACTTCGAATCCTCTGTCCCCCCTCTCTCTGCTCCTCCCCTGCTTGCGTTCTCTCAAAAATAAATAAAAACATTAAAAAAAATTGGAAGATGCCAAGTCATGTATGCCAAAGTCACTTATAACCTCCCAGGTATAAACGCACCAGAACAGACATGTGAAGTAACCCAAGACTGAAATTTAAAATCCTACAGGGAATAAAAGAGATGTGACAACTATTTTCATTTTCAGCTTGCATTTCCTTAACTCTTCAAGAAACACAGTTTTTCGTGCTAGGGTTATTTCTCTACTCAAAATGGTGATAAATTAGACACACCTTTTCAGTGTCACTAAATGAATAATCACTCAGGCATAAGTCCTCAGTAGCTGATATAAACAAACCCACCCAATTAAAATCAGAATGTGTTATGAAAGTTTGGTTCAGACTGTAATATAATTAACTTTTTTAAAATGTAAGAAATGTACTTCCAGACCATTTTTTCTTTTTAAAAATGTTTATCTTTGAGAGAGAGACAGGGACAGAGAGACAGAGAGACAGAGAGAGAGAGAGAGACAGACAGACAGACAGACAGACAGAATGAGCGGGGAGAGGGGCAGAGAGAGAGGGAGACATACAATCCGAAAGCAGGCTCCAGGCTCTGAGCTGTCAGCACAGAGCCCGATGTGGGTGGGGCTTGAACTCAGGAACCACAGGATCATGACCTGAGCCCAAGCTGGACGCTCAACTGACTAAACCACCTAGGTGCCCCTCCAGACCATTTTTCAATATGCTGCTTTACAAAAATTTACTAACTCAAACTTTATTAACATTTCTTATTGTTAGCATAATAACAGATATCCTATAGTACATGAACCTGAGTCTACAAATTTCTCACTGAAGCCAACTGTCTTTCTCTCCTATGGCAAATGTGGTGTGCAGGGATCCTAAGCCACACTGCCTCTCTGTGTGACCAAAAGCTTATGTCTATGACACAGTTGGCCAGGTTATGAGCATATTCTGTGGTGAAGAAAACTAGACCACACTGTGTAGAGAACCCATGATCTTAGTCTTAATAGCACTGTGGTAAGAAAAATCCAGACTATTTACAAAAATAAATCAATTAAGTAGATTTGCTCATTTATAAGTAATCTATTGAATTAGTAAGCAAAAGGTCGAGATTCTCTGATACTAATAAAAAGTTCAATCATTCTTGTACTCACTCATTCATTCTATGAGTTTTTATGAGTGCCTTCTAAGTGCCAAGGTTAGAAACACAGCCTTACAGTTTAGCGAGACAGATAAACACAATTTCAATCCAATCTGACTTATGCTTAGTCAAACAATCTAAACCAAGTAAAATCTCTATATACAGCTCTTGAAGCAAACTCAAAATTTAATAAACTAATCAATCTTCAAGAATTTAACCTAAATCATAAATCAGGGCTGCTTGGGTGGCTTAGTCGGTTGAGTGTCTGCTTCCTGATTTCAGATCAGGTCATGATTCCAGGGTTGTGGGACTGAGCCGTGGGCCAGGTTCCGCACTAAGTGCGGAAGCCTTCTTGGGATTCTCTCTCTCCCCTATTAATACCTTTCACTTCTCTGAACTGTTTGCTCATCTGTACAATGGAGAATATTACAATATCCAGTTGACTCTTGAACAACATGGGTTTGAGCTACCCGGGTCCACCTACACGCAGGGTTTGTTAAAAATAAGTATGGTACAGCAAGTGCATTTTCTTTTCCACGTGACTTATTTTTTAAAATATTTCTTAAAATATTTATTTTTGAAAGAATAAAATGGGCAAAGGAGGAACTGAAGCAGGCTCTGTGCTGACAGCAGTGAACCTGATGTGGGGCTCGAAATCACGAGGTCATGACTTGAGCCAAAGTCGGAAGCTCAACCAACTGAACCACCCAGGCACCCCTTATGACTTTTTAAGTAATATTTTCTTTTCTCTAGCTCACTTTATTGTAAGAATACACTATATAATACATATAACATATGTATTAATTGACTGTTTATGTTATCAGTAAGGCTTCTGGTCAACAGTAGACAATAGTTAAGTTTTTTTTTTTTTTTTAATTTCTTATTTGAGAGAGAGAGAGATAGAGAGAGGGAGGGAGGGGCAGAGCCAGAGACAGAGCCAGAGAATCCCAAAGCAGGCTCCACAACATCACCGCAGAGCCCTATGCGGGGCTTGAATTCCCAAACTGTGAGATCATGACCTGAGCCAAAATCAAGAGTCAGAGCCAGGTGCCCCTGTTAGTAGTTAAGTTTTAGGGGAGTCAGAAGGTATAAGCAGATTTGCAACTGTGCAGGAGGTTGGCACCCCAACCCTCACATTGTTCAACGGTCAACTGTGTACTCCTTAGGGTTATTACAAGGATTAAATTGTTAGGTGCGTAACAGAGTATCTGGCACATTCTAAGAACTCCATGAATATAGGCTCTGTCATGATGCTATTATCAGCTCAAGGTCATTCCTTGTTTCATTTCATGAAGTCATCCTCCATTTTCTGAAATGCTGATGCAACAGTGTATTCATACTGACTTTCAACTCCGTATGTCTCAGATGGTCCCTTCAACATATTTCAAGACTTTCTAGAATACTTCAATTTTGTTTGAGGTACTACAGCAGGAAGGATAAAGTCCATTCCAAAGCCACAACAAAGCAAAACTCTTAACTGTAAGCTCCCCCTTGCTGACTTCAGACTGTAGTAACTGCTAGATAGTCCTCCTTAGATTAAGGAACCTGTCTCCACCTACGTTCTATCAATTGGTCTTAACTCCTGTAGACTTAGAGAGCTAGACAATGCAAACCAACTTCTATACGACAGGTCTTCAAATATGTGAAGACAGCTACTCTCCTAGGGAAAGCTGACTTTCTTTGTACTAAGTATCCCCAGTGTCTTTATTCCTTACATGACACAGTTTAAGGATATGAGAGCACATTCTCCTTGCCACGCCCCCATCGTTGCCTTGCAGCTAGTAGTACCATAGAGATTCTTTCTTTATATTTCAAGGAGTGGAGGCTAAAATACTGAAAGGATTATCAAGAAGTAACACACACCTCCCAGTGACTTGCAATCACCCCGTTCTGTGGAGACAGTCCAAACCCATGTCTACGTGGTTACAATAAGCCCAGGAATCCTGGAATCATTGTTAGATTCTTTTTCTTTTCCAACAGGGTAAAGAGGCATCAGTTAAAAGAGTAGAAGCCTTAAGAAAATCTGACTAGGACAGATCTTTTGTAAAACCACCACCACCACAAAGCATTTAGTTAATTCTCAATCTATATAAATGCAAGCTTTATGAAGACAGTAGAAATATGGAACTACTCTCTGGTCATAATTCACGAAACAGAAAAAATTACCAGCCAGATTACTATGCAATAGCTTTCTCACTAGTTTCCTTAAGACCAGTTTGTTCTCATTTCAATTGACTCTTCGTAGTGCTTTCAACAAACAAAGCTGACTATGTCATATCCCTGATTAAAAAGCTCTCTTGGCTTCTTTAGTTGCTTAAATGACCACCTACCAATTCCTCAAACAGAAAATTCTTGCACTCCCACCCCTGCACCCCCACCAAATATGCCTTTCTAAATCTCAGCCAGCTGTTACCCCATTATGTATGCTTCACCATCCTACAGACTACATTCCTGACCTTGGCCATCTGTATAACTGATGGGAGTTTTAGGTCGAGGCAAAAAGGAGGTCCTAACCTATCTTCACAGCTCACTGCTGTTAGACAGGTAGACAGGGCCACCAGGAATCCCACCTACCATCATCTTCCCCTACAGCCATTTCCTAGATACATGCTAGGCTTGATCAGAATCCCAGGACCTTGTCCTTTACTGTTCTCTCTGTATAAAAGAATACACTTCCCCTAATTCTTCTGTAAAACCCAAGTTTAAGACGATGATCAAATGCCACTTCAAAGACTCTGTGGAGCCTTTCTCCATTTTCTTTTAATCTGTTTTTAATGTTTATTTATTTTTGACAGAGACAGAGCGTGAGCGGGCGAGGGGCAGAAAGAGAGGCAGACACAGAATCTGAAGCAGGCTCCAGGCTCTGAGCTGTCAGCACAGAGCCCGACGTGGGGCTCGAACTCATGGACTAGGAGATCATGACCTGAGCCGAAGTTGGATGCTCAACCAACTGAGCCACCCAGGCGCTCCCATTTTCCTAGGCAGTATGTCTTACAATCCCCCCTGTGCTATGGTAGTTTTAGGTTCTTTCTCTGTAAGAGCAGTTACTGGTTTGTAACGTAATTTTTATCTCTACACTTCCTTTCCTTATTAGGTTATAAGCTCCTTTGGGGTACTGAGGATTTGGGCCTTATTCCCTTTTGTAATCTCAAAATGCACCCTTGTGCCTGTCACATAATGATAATACATGTTTGTTGAATGAATAACAGAATGCCCACTTTGTTTTGAAAAGGAAGCTGATTTCAGTAAAGTTTCAGAAAAAATGAAGAGAAAGAAACGTGAAAGTTACAATGGATTTGTTATGATTATTTTCAGTGGAATTATAAGACCTTGACACATAATAAAATATTATTTTATTAGACCCCTGCAATCTCCATCTTAAGAGCTAAAGAGATGAAATTTTTGTGGGCATGTTTATTCAAGCCAGTGCACGAAGCCAAATAGGAGTCTTGTTCACTTAAAACTATCAAAGTTTAAAAAGTAAAATGGCGCACGTATTTATTTACTATCAATTATTAACCATTACTGTTTTTTTCAATGTAAATAGTTCATATATTCAGTTGCAAAATTTATTATTTTCATAACTTTCTAAGGTTCATCTGACAATGTATTTAAGTTGGTAAAATATCTGCTTGTCTCTAACTACTTTTCTAATAATTTTTTCCTTTCAGATTTTAAATATTTTTTAGTGTTTATTTTTGAGAGAGAGAGAGAGAGAGAGAGAGAGAGAGAGAGAGGGAGAGGGAGGGAGAGAGGGACAGAGAGAGAGAGCACAAGCAGGGGAGGGGCAGAGAAGGAGGGAGACACAGAATCTGAGGCAGGCTCCAGGCTTTGAGCTGTCAGCACAGAGCCCGACACGGGGCTTGAACTCATGAACCATGGGATCATGACCTGAGTTGAAGTAGGCTGCTTAACTGACTGAGCCACCCAGGCACTCCCTTTGATTCAGATTTTAAAAGCAATGAAATCGATCTGACAGCCACAGTCAGTATCTGTTTGCAAGTGCGTATTTTTGGGTTGCTATAATTCAAGGTATCACAAGTGTTTCTTAATTCAAATATTTACTCTATGTGCAATACCCCCCAATATGGCATTTCTTGCAGCTGCTAGAAATCTTTTAGAATCCTACCATGTGAAATTAAATACAGTCTTCAAATGGTAAGAAGGCCTGGCTAGCAACCAGAATACGGTTTTCAGGTTGCTTTAGACTTCGTTGATCTCAACTGCAGACACCTCGACATATGGTAGGAATGTTCTCTCCTCATCAGTTCTTTTCTTAAGGCTGCAATTTCCTCCTTGGATGAGGAGAATGGTATGGATTCAGTGTCTACAGCTCTTTGAAGATGGGTTTTATTAAGTGCTGATCTTTTATAAATAAATGAACCTAAACAAACCTGGTACTGAATGGTATTTTTTATCCTTCTTTATGGCAGGTGAGAGGCTGGGTGTCTTTTGACTTACTCCGTGTTAATTTAATTAAGAGTTGTAAACCCTGTAATTGAAAAATCAAATTACACATTTCTTTAAACAACAACAAAAAAAGTGTTTGGGAGAATGGAGGACTCAGTAAGAATCAAGTGTTCTCAACTTGGGCCAATTCTCTCTGACCAGGGACATCTGTTAATATCCGAATACATTTTTGGTTGTCACAACTGGTAAGGTGCTACTGGCATTTAATGCAGAAAGAAATCCAATCATCCAATTCTTGTTCTCCAATAAGTAAGGTATCATTTTTACCCTGGCTGCTTCCTAGAATTTTGCTGGTTTTCAATCTGATTATGATGCATCTGTGTATTGACTTCTAAAGATTCATCCAGTTTTGGGGCACTTGCGGGGCTCAGTTGTTTAAGTGTCCGACTTCAGCTCAGGTCATGATCTCGCGGCTTGTGGGTTCAAGCACCCCGTTGGGCTCTGTGCTGACAGCTCAGGGCCTGGAGCCTGCTTTGGATTCTGTGCCTCCCTCTCTCTCTGCCCCTCCCTCTCTCCCCCTCCTCCAAAACCAAAACAAACAAACAAACAAACAAAAGATTCATCCAGTTTGGATTTTGCTAAGCTTCTTGAATATGTAGGTTTATCTCATTTGCCATGTTTGGGAAGTTTTCTTGCAATTGTTTTTTCAAATATTTTCTCTGCACAAATTCTTTTCTCCTCTCCTTCAGGGACTGTGCTGTCTACTGATACAGCTGTCAGACTTTTGGTATTGTCCCAAAGGTCCATGAGGCAATGATCATTTTCTATTTCAAATTTTTCTTTGTTGTTCAGATTGGACAACTTCTATAAATCAGTCTTCAAGATTAACAGAAATTAATCTGACTTTTCCCTATGTTATTTCCATTCTGCTATTGAACCCATTCAGTGAGTTTTTTTTATTTTGGTTACTTCCTATCTTTCCCTTCACTTCAAGAGTGTTTGTTCTTACTTCTTGGCACATTTTTATCATGGTTGCTTTAAAAATGTTTGGTAGGTAATTCCAACATTTGCATCAATTCAGAATCATCTGTTGATGGTCTTTTCCCATGTGAATTGAAGTTTTCATGGTTCTTTATATGCTGAGTAATTTTGGATTGTATTCTGGATATTTTGAATATGATATTATGAGATTTGGAGTCTTGTTTAAACCACATGCAAAATATTGATATTGTTGTTTTATCAAGACATCAACCTGGTTCAATTCAGGATGCAAATTCTGACCAGCCTTCATGGTTGTGGTTTCAACATCAGGTCTTTTTCAAACATCTTTGTAACACTATTTGGATCTGTCCTGTACATTCATCATCCAAAGTTCAGTCTGGAATCCAGGCAGTGTTCTATCCCTTAGCTCAGTTTTCAAACTCTTTGGTAGGTATACTCCTCAAAATCAGACTCAAGCCTATTCAGCTCAGAGATGAACTGAGGAGTTGATAAAGAACTTTATAGGGGGCACCTGGCTGGCCCAGTTGGTGAAGCATGGGACCTCTTGACAGTGGGGTTGTGAGTTCGAGCCCCATGTTTGGTGTAGAGATTATTTAAAAATAAAATCTTAAAAAACAAAAAGAGAAAACTTTATGAGTTTTTTTTAATCTTCACCCGTCTATAATCTCCCTGGTCCTTTTTGGTTCTTTGGGAAACCCTTTTCAGTCATCTAACCAGAAAGCTGGTACTTTACTTATTTCCACTCTGCCACAAACTTCCCATGACTGATTTTCCTCTGAGTTCTCACTCCTGGGAAGTAGATTGCACATAATAGTGCTACTTAAATCCAGCTGTCAATACTGGATCTTTTTGAAATGTCTTGAAATTTCTGTTATGTAGGGGACATTCACCTCTGGTTTCTAACATAAATGTAAATATTCATTATCTACTCCCTCAATAAACATTAACTGAGCATCTAGTACGTGTTAGTATTTCAATGAATGATACAAGGACACTTCCCTCAGGAACTTACATTTAAATTGAGGGGAGGGGTGCCTGGGTGGCTCGGTTGGTTAAGCGTCCAACTTTGATTCAGGTCGTGAGTTCAAGTCCTGCGTCGGGCTCTGTGCTGACAGCTTAGAGCCTGCTTCAGATCCTTGTTTCCCTCGGCGCCCCCTCTCTGCTCCTCCCCCACTCACACTCTGTCTCAAAAATTAATAAACATTAAAAAGATTTTTTTTTTAATTTTAACTGAGGGGAAACAAAGTGAATACATATTAAGTAAATATAGAGTATGTCAGAAAGAGAAGTGCTACAGAGAAAAATATGGCAAGAGAAAAGAGGTGGGCGTGCAGACTTTTACTCAGAGTAACATGGGAGATGAGAGAGTGAGGGAAGGAGTAATGAGATCTGCTTGAAGTTAAAAGGATTGTTCCAGTTTTTCCTCTTTATATATATGATTAGTCATTTCAAAGAGAACTTGGCAGGGAAGACACTTAGAACCCATGTGCAAGCTGCTATCTTGCTCAGAAATTCTCTGAGTTCCTGTCTTTTCATCTTAACCATCCGAATTTTTATGTTCAAAGCACAGTTTTCAAGTGTACCTGGAGCACAGGCCAATTCTCCATTAACAAACAGCATTTGGAGCAGAATTAGTTACTGTTTGTAGTCCCCCCCCACCTTTTTTTTTTTTTTTACTATGGACACTGGTATACTCTGGGCCAAGTTTCTTTAAGGTTTTAGTTTATAACAAATAATTCTTTTCTTCTGTGTCTTACAAAATATGTTCATCGTACAAAAATCAGAAATCACAGATAAGCAAACAGAAGGGAAAAAAGTAACTTAGAGATGTTCATTTAAAATAATTTTGGTTCATACACTTCCATTTTTTTAAGTTTGAAGTAATCTCTACATCCTATGTGGAGCTCAAACTCACAATCCTGAGATCAAGAGCCGTGTGCTCAACCAACTGAGTCAGCCAGTTTTTTTAACCACGAGTAAGTTTCAAGTGTTGTCAACAACTGTTTTGAATGTAATTATGGGTTCAACCGCTAACATGAGAGTGTCAGTACCACCACACCATGCTGCATGACAAAATGTCCCAACTTAGCTCCCATCAGGTTTCTAATTACATCATTTTCCAAGGAGATACACATATACACTTGGTTAGTGTCCTCTTTAACAATCTTTAAGAAAGCTTCTGAACTGATGGTGAATACTCTTATCTAGTAACTCACCTGCTAAGTTTACAGCCAGGACACATGTCCTTTTGTCACCAAGTAATTAAGGCAAAACGTCAGTAACAGCAGTACCATCAACCGCTATTTATTCAGCACTAGCCACACTGATCAGCAACTTATAAATACAAATCCAAAGCATTTTCTAAAATATTTCAGAAAATCGCATCATTGAAAAGGTTTTAATGTTGACTTATTTCCAGAAAAATCAGCTAGCCATAGGGTCAATAAAACTCAAGAGAACCAGATAGTAGTGTTAGCTTGAACTATTCTACTTACTTATCCAGGTCCCATCAATAATTAAACTGTCCCCTGATGCCACCAGCATACCATTTAATTCTTCTGCTACACTGCACTGAAAGGCTCTGGAAAAAGTTCCTCTTGTTATATTATTTACTACTATTGCATCAGCATACTAAATTACATGTGGTGGCTCTCTGTTAATAAAATAGGCAATTTATTTTTCAGAAAATGAATTACTCATCGGTAAATCACAACCATGACCATCTTTGCTCCAGAAAGGCAAAAGATAAAAATTTCACCCAAAGCATGACATTCTAATACCACTCTCTGACCTAAACATTCTACTTCAAGGAATATAGCATAAGGAAAAAATAGATGCGTGAAAGCTTTAAATGTCCAACAACAGGAAAAGAACATGTCCATGCAGATGGTGAAAACATGATGTGGGCACGAAGTATCCTGTTTTAAAAGATTATTTCCACACATGGGAAATGCTAACAAATTTTACATGAAAAGGGCAGGTTCACAAGCTACATGCAACAAAATCTCAATTTTGTAAAATAACATTTACGTATGTTTGTATATTACATAAATATGTTTATACATACAAATACTGAAAAGATACAGCCCAAGATACTAACCACAGGTGGTGTTCACATGGCGAATTAGTTCTGTTTTTTAATGTTTTCTGAATTTTTACAATGAATATGTATTTTTATATTCAAAAAGGAATAGATTCTTTCTCTTTCATAGATTGGTTGTTTTCAGATTTTTTAAAACAAGGTTAGAGTGTTAGAGATCTGTAGTAGACTAGTATCTTTTCTTAATTTACATTAAAGCCTCTGAATGTTTTCAATGGTCTAAATGAAAACACATTTTTTTCTCCTAAGAAATGATTTTGTTTTCTCTCTTTTCATGCTGGGGTATGTAAGTAGAGTATGACTGGCCTTAATTAATCACAAACAAAAATGATTCCAAATTTCACTAAGAATGTGAAATTTTTCTGATTCCTTTCAGATTGGGCCACACAATCAATAATGTCAAAACTGGGATAATTCCCAGTCTGAATCTGATAACCTCTGGCATTTATGCCAAAGTGGAGTAATTCTCATTGGCCTCCGACTAGTCTCTGCTGCTTTGAATCCCCACCTATAGCTGGATGACTGACAGATTTTGCTGCCTCATCCAGAACTGTCATTCTTCAGGATTTTCAGAAGAAATGGAGAGCCAAGACCACAATGTCCCATTCTAAGAAGTGTCTGACCTATGCAACGAGTAACATCTCCAGTTACCAAGGAAGAACACCAACAGAGTCATTGTAACTATGAGCTAAGACATACAGGCAAAGACAAAATACGTCTCCGCTAGCCTGGCTGTAAAATTTATATCTCTGAGTGTTTTATTTCCTCTTCCCTGAAATGTGGATTATAATACCTGTTAACTGGGCAGCTGCAATGATGCATGAGCTAATGTGTGAAAAACACCGAGCACCATGCTCGGTGCACAAAGTTCCCTAAGTGGTAGTGTACGAATGTCATTTATTGGTGAAGAAATAAACAAACCTGAATGCATATTTATGCAAAGCAAGGGAGGATAAAAACATTAATAATCTGAAAATAATCCAAGGGGAAATGATAGCCTTGAAGATAATTTAAAACACACAAAGATAATTCAGCATATGCAACTGCTACCATTTTGCTGTGCTCCCTCTAAACGACACACTTCTATTAACATTCTTAAAATTGGGAAATTAGATCATGTGATAAGGTACTTAAATAAAGTGATTGCGGCAAGCTGGCTTTGTTGTTTCCTGAAATTATGACTGCTGATGTTAATTACATTTTTATGTGTAGCATATGAACTGCACATTTTCTGGCTGCAGCCTGAAGCCCGATGCAGGACACTCTCTTTCGGCACGAATAATGGCAAGAAGAAGGCAAGGTCTCAATCACTTCGGGAGGCAGAGCTCCAGAACGGGGCAAGAAATACCTGACCACCTCTTGTTCTTTGGGAAAGAAATAAGGACTGATAATGAAACAAACCCATGTGTACGAGGAGGCTCCAATTCCTGATCTAGGTAAAGCAGGAGCTCACAGAATAAAAGCAGAGTCCTACCCTGTCCATATCTAACAGAGGGTCTGGAATTGAGTACCTTTTATTGTTGAATGAATGAATGAAGAAATCAGTGAAGCCTCTAAGTTATGACTTTCCATGTGAAATAGCTGTGAGGGACCTCAGAGGCACGGGGGGGGGGGGGGGGTTGGCTGACACAGGTATTCCTTGGGTTATTCCCTGATTTCCCACTAACCGTTGAAATGTGAGAACCAAAATTTTAATTTGACTACAAGCAAGGACACTGGGAGGACATTTCCCCGGAGTGTGCTTACAAATATGGTTTAGAACTTCATAATAAGTGATATGCCAATCCAATGGTTTGGATGTGTTTATCACAGTTGTGCCATATATGTACTCCCCTTAAATAAGGACATACTTAGTACACTGGCTTGAGGAAACATTTAGTACAACGGTACAGAATAAGTGTTTACAATACAGACAATAATAAAGATAATAGCTAAAAATTACCTAGGACTTCTTAAGTCCAGACAACTGGGCTAAGTGGCTTTTCATGGATGACTCATGAATCTTCCATACAATTATCTAAAATAAAATGTTACATATTGACTTTACAGATGCAGAAAGTGAGGCCTAAAAGGTTTACAATTATTCCCAAGTCCACACAGCTACCGACCGTGACAAAGCCAAGACTCATACCCAAAATACCAGATTCCAGAGCCTAAAAGATGAATCACTGTTATTCTCACCAACAGGATTCGTTTATAGTTCTAAGGCCTAAATCTAAATAATCAATATTTGAATAATTTGGTACTGTTGTTTTAAAAAAGCTTCACTTTTTCTACCTGTAGAAAACTACTACTAGTTCTGATCTAAAATTTAAGTTTTAAAGTTGTTGCCTATACCCATGTATGGAATTAGATATTCTTATAAGTGTCTTCATGATTATTATGTTCAGTTGGGCACAAAAACATTCCTAGAATTACCAGCTCCCAGCTCTAGGTACAAGGATTTTCTACCACTGGCTAAACTGAATACAATACAGCTTTGTAAGAGGCTGAACCTGTCAGGCACCCGGTATCTCTCGGGATCCCCATACAGACTTGGGGGTATTTTTGAAAAATGAAGAAGTCTCAAAATCTTCTCCCAAGAAAGACAAGCATTGTGCTCACTAAAGACTCCATAATAGTTCTAAAGGTCACTTCAGGCTGGCTCTGATGATTTCTTTCCATTCTGATAGAAAATATGCTTCTGGTACCACAATAATGGAAGAAGAGCTGGACCGAAGAGAAAGGTTTGATCATCAAAAAAGAAAAAACAGGTGGGGGAGGGTGCAGAAAAGACTAGTCTTGCTTTCTAATCTAAAGGGACCTAAAGTTCTCTGGACTTGATAGGTAGGGTTTAAGCTTCCTGTTCCTTTAGCTGACAAATGTGTCCCAGCGGGCTGATCTGGCTTCTCAGTAAGTTCCAATCTCTCCCTTTTGCTCTCTGCCTCTTGCACTTTCTTTCTCTAGTAATAATATGCTTGGAAAGGTGGGGTGGGTAGTGTGCTACATTTGGTTGAGAAAGGCAGCACTGGATACCTGTAATAGTAACGACGGTTAACAGTTACCTACAACCCGGCCCAGTGACATCGAACTCTTTCCTTTCCCTGAACGTGTCACGTGACTGCTTTCCGTGGGACACCTGTCTTTGCCTGCTCGATGGACACCTCCTTCCCCAACAGGTCTCACTCCAAGTACTCCCTCCTCTGTGGAGAATTTCCTGACCCCCCAGTAAGGTGAAGATCTCCAGCTTCAAGCTCTCACAGCAGGTTGTGCGTCCCTCTAGCGGGATGACTGTTAATTACTGTAATGAGTTCCATGCAGGCAAGGATGTGTCTTTTAACTTTGCTTCCTTAGGCCTTTGAAAGATATTTTGTCAAATAGACAGATAAATGAATTCAGCTGGGGTGCTGGCCCCAGACACCCTAGCTGAATGGTTGCCAGCCTTCCTGTGACTGGAAACATCATACAGCACCATCTAAATCTGGATAGAATGGGACCTTCTTGAGCAGGAGGACTGTTTTTTCTTCCTCTATGCAGCCTTTCCAAGACCTAACACCATCTCCTCCCCAGAGAAGATGCTCAAAAAAACCAAACCAAAACAAAACCAAAACCAAACAAAACAACAACAACCCAGTGAACTAAATGAGGCCTCGGCTGAAACGGCTGACATCTGAGAAAATTATTTTACTTTCATGGCTCCATCTAAACTATTTTTCCGATCTCTATTTTTTTTTTTTTTTTTTAAGACACATCGGGTATTTCTCTCCCTGTTCTCTTCTTAATATGTTCTTCCAAGATTTTTTTAAGGTCCTCCTTTGTTTGAAACATTTTCTTCCCCCTATTTCACAGAGCAGAAGAGGACCCGGGGTCTGCTAAATTCCATTTCCAGGTCAGAAATGGAACCTAATGTGGATACATCAAACATGGCTAAGAGGTTTTCCAGCTGGCCTGCCTAACACTACATCTTTGTTTTCAAGGGTCCCTTTGAAACATAAATATGTCATTAATCTACAAGGGGGTTCTTTCCCCCCGCTTTCTGAAACTAATACTTGCCTGCCGAATAGAGTACCGATATTGGTATAGGCATCAAATACCACTGGCACAAAGCTGAGGAGCGGTGGGGAGAACCAATGTCCTATAAATATAAACACTAAAAGCTACTCTTGTTGGGACAGTAGCTGCGTTCTCTACACAGGATATGGTCCAATTTTGTTATTGTTCTCAACAAAAATAAAATTACCGAGAGCTAGCTGAGAGGAGCAACAACGAGAAGAAGGTGTAAAAGCCCAACTCCTATTTTTAAAATGGATTCGGGATGGAGGAAGCGCTCTGGCATGTAAGAGACTGCATTTTTTGTGCCCAGTGGAATTTTCTTCATTGTCACCCTCTCACAGCCTCGGCTGCTAGTCTGGTGAGAGCAAGAAAAAAAAAAAAAAATCACAGTAACATTTTTCCAAGAGAGCAGCACATCTGGTTATCTTGTTCTTCACAAGTGTCTGATCATGTGTGAGCCCAAAACACAGAATTGAAGGCTTGTCCTTTCTGGTCTATTTTTTTCCTAACTGCAGGCGATGCGTTCCTAAGGACAGAGGTACAGTTTACAGTCTGCACGTACATCTCATTTCAAAATTTTGCTCACATCGTGCAGGTCACAGATTCAGTGATTTACAACTCGACGAGCAGGCCTGCTCAGGTTAAACTTTTGGTTCTGTGTCTTTAACATTTTCTTTTATTTTTGTAGCTAAAACTTAACAGAGCACCATGAAGTAATGAAGACACTAGACTCCTTCTCAGTCGCGCTCACGAGAAAGCACATTACGCAGGAGTGACGGAATGTACCTTTTTAAACATCCTGGTGGAATCCTCACTTATTTGCATGAATCGCATAATCACGTTGTTCAGATAGATGTCACTCAGAGTGGCATGGTCCTTGCTTTCTCTTCTCACTTGGTTCAGAAGCAAATACCAGCAGTTCACTGGAGACAACAAGTTCTGGTCTTTCCTGAGAAGTGAAGAAAAACAGAATTACCATCAATTTCAAAGCTGCCCCAACCAGCTGAGGGAAGTCAGCAAGGCAAACCAGGAACCCCAACAGATGGGTATTGTCGCTATTCTTCCTACTCCGGGCATTGCTCATAGCAGCTACTCAAGAGCCAGCGTATCAGCCTTCCAGGCCGTGATGGCAGAAAGCCAGCAATTGCCTAGGCTTGGAAAGAAAACCTTGGACCAGAACACCAGTCAAAACCCACACTCCTGACAAGGGCCAGGGACCCTAATACACACAGTACTCAGGCAGGCTTTCAGCCTTAAACACCCCCATTGAAGAAAGTAGTTGATATTTACATAAAAATCTATTGACTACTGTCTCACAGACAGACTGTGGTTTGCCACTGCTTACAAAGTCTGCCTTGAATGTTCAGTCTGCTGCTAGAAAAGAGAGCTGGCTAGGTACACTTTCCATGGGACACACGTTTGAGGATTAGTTATTAATCCCCTGATCTATAAACTCCAGCTTCCCAAAAAGTGTTCCTGGGAATCACAGCTTTATAGCATTGTCTGAAGGCCCATGAACAGAACCAAGAGGTTTACTGCCTTGTGACCTGTCATTAAACTAGTTCAGATTTGTAACTACACCTTGTTTTATTCTAGAGAATAAAGCTAAACGTGACTATAAACGACAAAATATGACTTGTAAAAACAATCTTTTTAAAAAAAAATTTTTTTTTCAACGTTTATTTATTTTTGGGACAGAGAGAGACAGAGCATGAACGGGGGAGGGGCAGAGAGAGAGGGAGACACAGAATCGGAAACAGGCTCCAGGCTCTGAGCCATCAGCCCAGAGCCCGACGCGGGGCTCGAACTCACAGACCACGAGATCGTGACCTGGCTGAAGTCGGACGCTTAACCGACTGCGCCACCCAGGCGCCCCTACTTGTAAAAAAAAATCTTAAAGGAAACCTCCAAACAAAACAGTAACCAACTGGCCTTGAAAAAAAGGACAATGCTTTTCTTTCTTCCTTTCTATTTTAAGTCTAACTGAAAAATGACAAAAAAGGCACAAGAATGCTTATCCCACTCAGGGGCACTGGTGCCATTTGTAATGGACATGTTATCTTATTCACACTCACTTATGACTCTGAATATTCATTAAATTAGGAAAGAAATCATAAAGTCAACTCTTTCCGCCTCCAAGTTCCTCCAATTCAAGATTTGACACTGAATCAAATCAAAATCCTCTCTGGAAGGAAGGGGAAGTCTCAGACGGAAGTAGGAACAGTTGTAGGGGGAAAAATCCTCTGTTCTAGGGCCCTAGCATTGGTACCAACTAGAAAAGCCTCCTGTCACACTAGAATTACACCCCCAACCTAGAGAACCTTTTTTTTTTTTTTAAATCAAAGCCATCAAGCAAGGGGCATTGCTTCTATGGCAGACAACAGGAGCCCTTCTACTGACATTCTCTATCTAGTCAGCCTAAGAGATACATGTTACATTAATACATTAACTTTTATGTATATCCTTTATGCTGAAGTAACCCATACATTCTCTGAGAACATTTCCTACTTTGAGAATATTTCCTACATTTTTGCATCCTGAGTGCCCTGCCCAGGTAAGCATCAAATAAATGTTATTTCACTCGCTGAATAAGCATATATTATTGCCTTAATAGTAAGTGACAATAATATACAATAACAATAATAGCAGCTGTCCTTTACTGAGTACCTCCTATAAGAAATACTACACAAGAGCATCGAATATGGATCTATACTGTCCAAGTTCAAGTCCCAGAACTACTTACTAGCTATGTGATCTTGGCCAAATTATCTAAACTTCTCTACGCCTCTGTAACTTCATTTGTAGAGTGGGTAAAATAACAGTACTAGTAAGATTATTATGGGGTTGATTTCAGTTAATATATAGCTTTTAATGCTTACTATAATGCCTTAGATCCATAGTAAGTGCTATACAAAGTTAGCTATTTTTATCTAGTGGCTGGTCTAAAGATTTTACACACATTAACTCTACGTAATCCTTACCACTACAATTTAAGGCAGAAATTCTTTGTATCTACTCTATCAGTGAGAGAGGTGAAGCTTAGTGAGGCACGCTGATTTTCTGAAGACCATAACTAGTATCAGAGTCTCTGAGTTCAAGAAGGCTGATCTAACTAAGCCTTGGTCATCTGTCAGTGGTAAATTTAAGTGAAGGGCTGTTCTACTCAATGAGCATCCCAAAGCTGAGAACTGCCAAAGATTTAACATTTGTTTGGTGAGGAGGAGAAGGGACACTGAGTGCATAACTCATGAGGGCTATGAATCTCATCAAGGACTTCGTCATGTTTCTCATTTAATGTTCATAAAATCTCATTTCACAAGTTAGGAAGCCAAGGCTCAGAAAGGCTAAACAACTTGACCCAAGTCACACAGGAAAGCCAGTATTCAAACCAGGTCTGTCCAAGGCTTTCATAAAGTCTGTCTTCGATTTTCTTCCTACTCCTGGTTTGGCCCTTCTGTAGACTTATCTTCAGTCCCAAATTCAATAAGCTCAAGTCAAAGAAAATTCCACACTGTTTACCTCTTGACAAAAAACCATCTGAACAAACCAAGAGAAAGAAAAAAGGGGCAGCTGAACCACTAAGAGATCAGACTGAGGCGCATGGGCCCATACCGGTTTTCAGTTCACAACCGATTACCAAGTGCGGAACACAGAAGACATTCAAAAATATTTACTGAATGGATGAATGGGCTGTCTTCTTATTTGTAATCACTTTACAAAGGGACAGTTACTATACATGTGAATTCAGTACTGGCTCCAGCCTCCTTTCCAACTCTAGTCTCGGTCAAGTACATTTGACGTTTGTCCACCCTGGGAATCCTAAGATTTATTTCTACACCGGGCCAACACTAGAGGTTAGCCATCAAAAATATTAAAAAATTTAAAAAAATAAAAGCATTCCCTTTCAAGATTGTGCTGCAAAGCCAACAGTGAAGACAAAGAGAGGCTTCTCTACATCCCCCTCCAGTCTGGAGCTCAGCCTGAGCAGACTGCACTCCGTGTTTCTGCAAGGGGATAGGAGATTTTCTGTTTCACCAATGTACAGAGACAGTTCTGCTGGTCTGGATTTTAGGCTGGGGGCAATACGATAGGGTTGGTGATGGGAGGTCTTCCATTCCACCTCTTTACCTTGCGCATGCTTCATCCTCTGCCCCACATGGGACTTAAGGGCAGCTATAACTGTTCCCTTGAGTTTACAGTCCCCTCTTCCTTTTTTGGCCCCTAGAAATTTCCCTTCCTTCCCTATGAGTTCAGTTACACATTTACAGTGATGCCCATTATATTTTAATCAGCATTTCTGGGAGTTTTACAGCAGAAATACTTTTCAGATTGCCTAGTCTACTATTTTTCCAGGAAAGACAGACTGTGCTCCCTTTTAAATATCTCCGAGACAAAAGCCTATTTCTTTCTCCCTGCCGCATTGCTAGTTCACTCCATTACTGTGAGTGCCCCCTACGTGGTCTCCCTCCCTCTACGATGGCTTCTTCCAGTCCACAGTTCTATCCGTGGTCTTAGTCATCATTTAAAAATGAGGTCTGAGTTGGTTCACCCTTCTAACTAAAACTCTCCAAATGCTTCTCATGCACTCAGGACAAAGTTCAAACTGTCCAGTGTGACCTACAGGCCTCCTGGAGCTGGTGAAATTTACACCTGTAGCCACAGAGCTCACCACCTCACTACTCACTCCCACTGAACTCCTTCTGTTCGACAAAACTGCCCTACACGCCCCCTTCCCTTCTGCTCCCTGATACAGGATATTCCCCTTGCCTGGAACACCTTGCTCTGGTCCCCTCGATTTGCCAACTAGTCCTGCATGTCTTCACTTACATATCACTTCTGCCAGGATCTTTCTTTGGCCTTCCCTTCCCCACCTCCACTATAAATGGATTTCCATCGGGTCTGTCCATGGCATCCTGCACTTACGCTGTCACAGTACTTATATACTCTCGTAAAGTTGCCTACTGCTCTTTCTCTGTCTCTAGGAGCTAAATTACAGAGTAAATTTCATCATCATAAAATGTGTAGGCATTTTTTAAACAAATGAAGTACAATTAATTCAAGGTTTAATTACACTTGGTCCTAAGCAGTTTACTAAAAACGCTTCCTTTAAGTCAGTCTCAACTGTAGTGATCACAAATGCGACTGAGGTGTGGGGAGCTAAACGTAAGCAGCCCTTATTGCTTATTTTCATACAAAATCACTACAGAAATCTTGAGGTCTTTGCTTGAAGAAGCAGCCATTGTAAATGTGCCCACTGAAATATCTTCCTGGGGTAGAGACCAACTCCCACTCTTCTGTAAGCAGGAATTTTATAAACACACACCTTTTCTTCCTATATATAAAGTTATCCACAAATATATATTTACTGCAAAGAAGAAAATGTCAAGAGAATACTTTAAAAATGCGATACACTGGTGCCCACAAATTATAAATGCGGAGAGTTGCTTTCATCGGTGGGGATACGCCAATCAACAGCTTATCCACCAAACATGGAACATTCCAAAACCAAGAAAGGTGGTAAGATGGTAGGCTATCACCTTGGAAAAATGCATTTGAGTCAAGTCTCTCTTACTTGTACTGCTGATGATCCTTGGTGCTTCTTGTTTTTGCCATGAACCTTTCAGCTAACTTCTCTAAGTTCCGGGAATATTCCGTCTCAATTTCAGCTTTTTTCCGGAAGAAATCCTGCAGGTCCTGGAGAAGCTGAACCCGCATCTCTGTTTGCTGCTCCAGGCATTTTTGCTGTTCTACCAGCTGAGCTCGGATTTCTAAGGAAAGAAGAGAATCCATTTGGCGATTTTGTGAAAACTACTGAGGTGTGCAGGTACGTGCAAGACAAAAGTAACAAATCCTATTTTATGTTTAGCTCTGTATCGGACCTTTAGGAGACTGCTGGGTCCAGATCGGTTCTTTACACAATCTGTTGACCCTTTAAAAGAATGAGCCAAGTCCCAGGAAAGAATGTAATAAATGAGGGTGCAAATATGGGTTACATCTGCAATGCCACAAACATGCATGGAGTCATGAGGGCAAATAAATTAAGGCTTTTAAGACAACAATTCGTAACCTGTGACATCTTTGGGTAGCTAAGTACATTGTAATTTTTTCGACAGCACTTTACCTCAACTATCCCTTTCAAGTTTGAATGGCAAAGATGTGAGCATCATTCCTTCCAGACTTCTGAACCACCACATATGTGCCAGCTGCTAGACACATACAGACACTGTCATCTGGTAATTTTTATTTAGTGCATGAATTTCTAGTTTGTGAAACTCACAGCTTCTGGGTTTATAGGGATGCCCTGCCTAAAAATAATTTCTTTCTATATTCAAATAATCCGTTCATAAATGGGATCCTCAGATTCCACTTTATTATTCTGTTCCAACATCAAAAGCTCTTCACTTGGCCTTCAGTTTTTACACATTGTTCAAACTAACAGTTCTATTGACACATATAATCCTGAAAAGAATCCTTTGATGATTTTGAATACATTAGGAAGGTGAAGGTTAGTCTTTTACTGATTTAGGGGAAATAAACCACACACACAAAAGCAAACGTGTGTCATGCAAAACTATCGGTAAATGACTGTAACAAAGGAACCTGTGTGTTTTGGAAAATGAGATACAGCAGTAACTCTGACTTGCTTTTGTCTGAGAGACCCAGCGCTAACCTCCAGACAAGAAAACTCATACTGGAAAACTTTATTTCATCTTTCCCAGAGTCAGTGAGTATTCCCTAAAAGCCCTCTCTTTGGGAAAGATAAATGTAGTAGGATATAGAAACATGTCCGGGGCGCCTGGCTGGCCCAGTTGGCGGAGCATGCAGCTCTTGATCATGGGGTTGGGAGTCTGAGCCACACACCGGGTGTAGAGATTACAAGAAAGAAAGAAAGAAAGAAAGGGAAGAAAGGGAAGAAAGGGAGGAAGGAAGGAAGGAAGGAAGGAAGGAAGGAAGGAAGGAAGGAAGGAAGGAAGGAAGGAAGGAAGAAGGAAGGAAGGAAGGAAGGAAGGAAGGAAGGAAGGAAGGAAGGAAGGAAGGAAGGAAGGAAGGAAGATCCAAATAACACCTCCTCAATCCCTTTCTAATTTATCCTTCTTCAACAGCGAGAAACTGAGCTCCCAATATGTGTACATACATTTGGCCATGTTTAATCAAGCTCAAGTTTAATCAGCAGGCCGGTCAAGTTCTGAATGGGGAGTCAGGAAACTTGCTCAACTCAATAATGGCTACCAATAATCAAACACTATTATACACCCTATTAAAGTAGGTACGAATATTATCCTCATTTTACAAAGAAGAAACTGAGGTTTAAGGAGATTAAATACTTTATCCTGGCAAAAAAGATACAATAACTATGAAACAAGGCCCTCAATAATGTCATGTTCTAGGCCACGAGGCTTTAGGGGGAGGACTGGGAAAGCACAGGAAGCATTTCTTTTTTTCTTTTTTTAAGTTTCTTTTTTATTATGAGAGACAAAGCAGAGACAGGGAGGGAGGGAATCCCAAGCAGGCTCTACACCATCAGCACAGAGCCTGACACAGGGCTTGAACTCACAAACTGTGAGACCATGACCTGAGCTGAAATCAAGAGTCTGATGCTTAACCGACTAGGCTACCCAGGTGTCCCATAGGAAGCATTTCTTAAGTGTCCTTCCTTGGTTTCTCCACCTCTAGATTGGAGGATCCTGTTATTAATCTCATAGAAGTGCGGTGAACACCAGAGTGAAAACATTATCACAGGCTTTTAACTACCATGAACAGCATCTTTTTTTTAGTCAATCAAAGTAAGTGTTTTTCAATACAGTATTATAATCACTGTGTCTGCCAAGCTCTTTCCCCCACAAATATAGAACTATTTTTGTCTCATGAAGAAAAAAGAAATCAAGGGTGGGGGGATTTCTCATTCAGGAATCTCAGTAAGCCTTTTTAAGATTTGGTAATTTTAGCACATCTTGCTGTGCTAAGAGAAAATAAATCAATCGTCTTAGGCTGTCAACTAGGGTTCCCCCCCTCCCCCTTTAAGCTGCTTTGGTGCCAAACAAAAAGAAAGAAAAGTGGCTGAGAGTACAGATCTCAAGAGAACTACACAAATATTCTCAGGGGTTCCTTCTTCAGCCCCATTCTTAGATTTTCTCTTGCTTGCTTCTTTCAGGGTTTAAAATCAAGGGCCAGGGAATTTTGAGAAGGAGGACTGTATTTAAACAGTTAAAAACCTCATCCTCTTTTTGCTGGGAGTAACAGTTATTTCGTATCATCAGTAATTTCCCCTTCAAAACAGGACACTAGCAGCATTTTCAATAAGGAAAATGTGAAGGGACAGAACCTAGGGTATGGTTTTGAGAAAATAAAATATGCTCTAAAATCTGGAGGAGAATTTGTTTGATTACCTCTTTCCTTTAGACAAGGTGGAGACAAATGAGGAAAAGATCACAAAAAAAGATCATATACAAGTACTACCATAAGACATGTCTTATTAGAAAGGGAAAACCTTTGGGTTCCTTACACCATACCCGAGCCACAATGTAGCACAATGTTAGAGTAGGTCACTTCCCAGTACATGTGGTATGGCTTTATTCACGTGACCTCACTAGATGTGATCTAACATTACATGGCACTGATGAATTTAAAAGAATTTTAAATAAATGAATAAAATAGTCCTATACATTTTGGTCCACAGCTCAGAACATATCAAAGAAGCCACTGATGCACTGTGCCCCATACTATATCAATCCTTGCAATGGGACCACAGGTCCCATACCCATAGGATGTAGCTGTCATTGGAGGTACCAAAGAATCATTAGGGCTGGAACCAGTGAAAGTATCACATTAAAGACTGATTTCTAGAAAAAGTTTGAGTCTTATTTCTGTAGGAGGGATTACAGCTTCCTACCCACCTGCAGATGCTTTAAAGACAATCTTTCAAAACTCCTTCTATTAGTTTTTTTTTATATTAGTATTGATCTGGATCCTTTTTTTTTTTTTTTGAGATTCAAGCTCCATTTTAATTTAGTTCATCAAGCTCCTATTTTGTGTTAGGCAGGGTCTAACTGGAGTTAGGAGGATTTCTAAGACACAACTCATTCCAGTAGGAAATACAGATCCTAAGTTGATAGTATGAACACACTATGCTCTGTGCTATAATGGAGAAACGCACCATGAAGCTATGGAAAGAGGAGCTGACCCAGACGATGGAAGAGCCTACAAGACATAATGCCCTGAAGGATACGTACATTACAAGGTATACAGCTATAACCACTAAGAAAGTGGGAGGACAACACATAGAATGGAGAAATATTTGCAAATTATGTATCTAAGAAGGAACCTGTATCTAGAATAAAGAACTCTTAAAGTCGTTCATAAAAACACAAATAATCCAATTTTTAAAATGGGCAAAGGATCTCAACAGACATTTTCTCCACAGATGATCTACGAATGGCCAGCAGCAGATGAAAAGTGGCTCAACATCATCAGCTGTCAAGAAGAGGCAAACACCACTTCATACCTGCTTGGATAGTTATAATAAAAAAGACAGATAATAAGTGTTGACAAGGATGTGGAGAAAACAGAACCCTCATTCACTGCTGGGAGGAATGCAAAACAGCACAGCTACTTTGGAAAACAATCTGGCAGGTCCTCCTAAGGTTAAACACAGAGTTAACACACATGTAGCAAACCCACTCCTACCTAGGTACATACCCAAGAAAAAATGAGAACACAAAAACTTATATACAAATGTTTATAATAGCTGAAAAGTGGAACAACCTACATGTCCAGCAGCTGTTGAACAACAGATGAACAAAATGTGGTCTAGGTATAGAAGGTTACTCAGCCATACAAAGGAATGGAGTAGCGATTCACACTACAACATAGATGAGCCTTGAAAATATAACCTTAGTGAATGAAACTAGTCATGAAGGGAAACTGCATTATGACATGTCCAGAACAGAGTAATGCATAGAAAGCAGATGAGTTGTTACTACGGCTGGAGGAGTTGGGAGAAATGGGAGGGAATTGCTAAGGGGTATGCGGGTTTCTTTTTGGGACGATGAAAATGTTCTAAAAGTGACTGTGGTGATGGTTACAAAGCTGTGAACGTACTGAAAAACAGTGAATTGTACACATTTAGTGGGTGAGTTAAATGATGAGTCATTTATAGCTGTTATATTAAACAAAGACAGGGACGCCTGGGTGGCTGAGTCAGTTGAGTGTCCAAGTCTTGATTTCGGCTCAGGTCATGATCCCAGGGTTGTGGGACTGAGCCCCCTGACAGGCTCTGTGCTGAGTGTGGAGCCTGCTTAAGATTCTTTTTCTCTCCCACTCTCCCTCTCCCTACTTCTCTCCCCCTCCCTCCCCCCTTTTTACCCCTCTCCCTCTCCCTCCCTCTCTCTCCTTCTCTCTCCCTCCCCCCCTCCCTCCCCTCCTTCTTCCCCCTCTCCCTCTCCCTCCCTCTCTCCCTGGCTCATGCTCTTGCTGTAACTCAAAATAAATAAATAAACTTAAAAGAGAAAGATAAACTATTGCATCACAATTTCATGAAATTTCAGTTGCTGAGACATTTCTAAGAATGATGGTAATAGTAATAGCAACAAAATAAATCCTCGTATTTCCATGTCTAGTACTTTCTGGTAGTTAATCAAATCTGACAACATAAGGGCAACCACTTTAAAATGATGTTTTCATGGTGGCTCTTGCTTCAGTATTTTTACTTCATTTTCTATAAGCCAGAACAGTAAATGAACTAACTGGCTAGGATCACTGGTACCTTATTAATTGCTGTAATTTCTAATGGTATAGAAAAGATTTACCTAACAACATTAGGAGGGACTTATTACCATGACTCCCCAACAACTGCATGAAACACTGCAATCTTTTTTAGGCAGAAAAATGCCACCTCTGAGGAGGCTCTAAGCAGTCATTATTTAAATCTGGGTCAGGACCTCCTAAATAATAATAATGGCCATTTTCACAAGGCTAACATTTGCTGTGTTTTAAAAAACGACTCTTATTTCATTTCTGTCCTGCCAGAGCATTACCACAGAAGGAACCAACATTAATAATCCAACAACAAGACACAGAAAAGTGTGCTTTCAAACTACTCAATTAATTTGTAAAAAGAATTGAAATAGTTCCTCTAAGCTATAAAAATACGCTAATACTAAAGAAAATGGAATTGGCTAGGAAAGGAGGAAACAGGCATTTCTTCCTATTGCTCTGCTAAAAAGGAAGTCCTAATTCTTAAAATAAATTTGTGTGAGACCACAGGCTGATGCATATTTCGTGGAAAGACTGAGTCTATGAGACTGGCTTGCTTCTCTGGTATGTTACTAAATGACTAGGGTTAGTGCACAGAATTGATGGATGGGGTGTAACAGTCATAATCGTCCAGCAACATTTCTAAGTTATCACAAACCATCTCAATTTTTTCATAGTCTTGTTTGCTCAGATTTTCCTTATGATAATAAGGCTGTTAGGCTTTATCAGTTCCTTCACCCAATGGATATAAGGTATTTCCCTCAAATGATAGGGGAGAGCGGTTGGAACGTCTCAGAGAACTCAATGGGACTCTGACAGGTTCTGTCAATTGCTCACGGGCTCGCTGTTCATGTGAGTATCCGTACAACCTTGCAGCTGCTGATTAAACACCAGCTGCAAACTTGGGTGAAATATGTTGTTTAGTTAGAAATTTGGAGCAAAAAAGAGAAATCCACAAAAGTAAACAAAGGTCACTTCTCCATTTCACCAGAAACCTGAATCCAAGACCTGTGCTTCTCTTACGCTTTGCAAGGAAATTAGGTGACATCAATACGGACCCAGAATGGAGTTACGGCATTATCAATCACAAGTCATTGGACGTGGGGCAAGTCACTTAACCTCTCAAATTTCACCCTGTGAAACAACAGTCCCACCTCCAGAGACCGGTGAGGATTAAATGGGAAGATGGGAATGCCAGGCACACCACCGCCTGCAAACCACCACGAAACAGGTGAAGATGCTACGACTCGCATCAGCAGGCCCTCGTTACGGTCACTGACTATTCCTGTGGGCAAGGCTCCTTCAGGGGCTACAAGTAACAGACTGAAAGTCAGGAGCCCCCTCCTGTGAGAAGACAGGCAATGCACATAGTGAGAGCTGCTGACCTTTAGGGCCTTAACGTATGAATGTCAAGGAGTAAGGGGAGGTGTGCACAAGTTTCCACGGTTGGGCAAAGGGGTGGGCCCTGAGGAGGTGATCCCGAGGTTGACTTGGCAGCTTGTTGACATGGGCAGAGGGAAGGGTCCTCCGGGCCCAAGGACTAGCACACGCACACGCAGGGCCTCTCTGCTGCGGCAACCCAACCCAGGATGGCTAGGGGGGTCCAGTTAGGTTCCTAGGGCAGCCCTGTGGCTTACTTACAAGAAGTAAGAAGTAAGAATCTTACTTACAAGAAGTAAGATTTTATATATCTTAATAGCCAGTTTCCCAAACTGGTTTCAAGACAAGAACCACTCGGGGTGCTTACTAAAAATACCATGTCCAGTCCCCTGAGCTCAGCTGGCTATTTTTATCTTGTTGGTCTGGCAGGACCTGGAATGGAGGAGACTTTAATTATATGCCCAGGTGAATCTTTCCAGTGGGCAACTCCAGGAGACACAAGTGAAGAAGAACTCAACAATTCTGAACAAGGAAGATACATAATCAGACGTGCATTCCATAAAAACCACACAAATAACTAAATAAGTGAAACGCTAAGCATCCTACACTTCACGAAATAAGAGCTGGCTTTGTAAACCGTATGGTTCCCTGTCTGAACTATGAATTTCTGGGCAAAACGAACTAACAACAATAAAAACACTCACAAGGTTGAATGGTATCCACGTTCTCCCCTAAGCCTATTATTTTAATCGGTTATGAATCCCTCATTTCTGTCATCTGGTGTGGAACTAATGAGAATTTCCATTTAATCTGTTATCAGAAAGGAGAAGCTGATTTTCAAACACATTGTAGAGAACCTTTTGAGCTATGCTGCCTGATAGGTAGCCATTAGTCACACTAAGCCCTTCCAATGTGGCTAGCCCAAACTGAGATGTGCTGTAAGTGTAAAATAGAGGCAAGATTTTTTTTTCTTTGTTTCAGAGACAGCTTGCACATGTGTGTGTGTGTTAGAGGGGGAGGGGCAGAGGGAGAGAGAAAAGTCCCAAGCAGGCTCCACGCTCAATGTGGAGCCCAACCCAGGGCTTGATCCCACAACCCTGGGATCATGACCTGAGCCAAAATCAAGAGTCAGACACTCAACCAACTGAGCCTCCCAGGAATCCCAGATTTCAAAATCTCAGTACGAAAAAAGAAAGAATGTAAAACGTCTCACTGATAACTACGAATGTTGAAGTTAAAAAATTTAGACATTGGGTTACATAAAAGACTATTAAAATTCACTTCACCTGTTCATGTTTCTTTCCACTTTTCAAAACGATTATTAAAAAATCTAAAATTAAAAATATGGTTCAGGGCACCTGGAAAGCTCAGTCAAACGTCCGTCTTCAGCTCAGGTCACGATCTCGTGGTTTGTGGGTTCAAGCCCTGTGTTGGGCTCTGTGCTGACAGCTCAGAGCCTAGAGCCTGCTTCATATTCTGTGTTTCCTTCTCTCTCTGTCCCCCGCTCATGCTCTGTCTCTTCTCTCAAAAATAAACATTAAAAAAAATTTTAAAGAAATCTTGTTCATGTATATGACCATATACTGGTATATACTGGCCATATATGGGCCAAAGCTCCTGTAGGATATGAGTAAATTAGCAACCAACTTTCTCATAAGTAGAATCTGAAATGTGGAGGTCTCATCAGAAAAGGCTTTTGAAGAATTAGCAGGCTTGATTAGAAGACAAAACTTAAGCATAAGGCAAATATAGGATAGAATACAGAGTAGCAAGACACTAGTTGCAGTGAGAAGTGTGACCTTGGAGGAGTAACTATCTCTTGGAACTCACCTTTCCTCAACTGCAAAATGGTTACTAATTATAGATGTTATATCCCCCCTTTCAAAGACGATGAAAGGCTTTAAAGAGAAAAGACTTTCTCATCTTGTAAAACACTGTATCATATCATAAAATATGTAATGAAAAATAAAAAAAGTTCTAGATTTGATCATGCTGACTACACAGGGCTAAAGGACTTTCAGAAAAGGAAAGCTCATGGACTAACGGGTTATCATCAGTGATCCCTTTAGAGGGCAGGCACTGGCCTGCACTGCCTTTAAAGAATATGCAGAATTTGGAAGGCTGTGCAAATTGGGGGGATGGAAACACAGTTCCTTGAACTAAAAATGTTATTTTTGATATCGTGGCCCAGAAGAGTTAGGTTCTAGGGAAGGAGGTTTAGGGTGGCTGGACCAAACCTAGTCTTTTTCTACTTCCTATTTTTATTTACTTATTACATTTATTTATTTTTGAGAGACAGAGAGAGACAGAGCATGAACGGAGGAGGGGCAGAGAGAGGAGGGGACACAGAATAGGAAGCAGGCTCCAGGCTCTGAGCTGGCTGTTTAGCCAGACACGGGGCTCAAACTTGTGAACTGTGAGATCATGACCAGAGCCGAAGTTGGACGCTCAACCGACTGAGCCACCCAGGTGCCTCAACTTATTTTCTTTTTTTAAGTTTATTTAGTTTGAGAGAGAGCATGAGCAGGAAAGGGGCAGAGAGGGAGGGAGAGAAGGAAAATCTCAAGCAGGTTCTGCATTGTCAGGGGGGAGCCCAAAGCGGGGCTTGAATTCATGAACTGTGAGATCATGATCTGAGCTGAAATCAAGAGTCAGATGCTTAACTGACTACACTATCCAGGCGCCCCTTTTTCCTACTTTTAAATTAGGATATCACCAACAATTTAAGCAAATTAAATAGCACAGACATATATGACATCAGGTTGCTTCCATTCTAAGCTGAAAACCATGGCCTGATCCTAGAACTCTAGAGATGGTTAGAATAATTTGAGGGGAGTAGAATTATGATAAAACCTTTTGGAATAAAACAAGGTAAGAAACTCCTCTCAGTACAGTTATGCCTCACTGTTTTGCATATAAAAGTAAAGTCAATTTCACAACATTTCTGACACTTAAAGAGAGGCCATATCTACATTCTTAAGTTTTCATCACAACATCTCCATTTGAAAGGACATTAATGTCAGTATCATTTTAGAATAAAAGCTTAGTACAAAAGCATCCATTTTCATAGCATTTGAAAGCTAAACATTGTATTTTGGCCTAGATAACATCTTCAGGTGAAGTATGGAAAACAAATTTGCACCTTTTTTCCCCCCAGATGAAAGCCAGCTAGCCAGGATAAAAGGCAGTAAATTAAGGTGATCAATTATTGCTGTTTAATACACTGCAAGAAACACCAGTTTAAGGAAGTACAGATCTAAGTGATTCACTATCGTGCCTGTATTTGGAATGCAGAAGAGGTAAGATTTAATTAACTTCTCCATAATTAAGCAAGGACATTTCAGCCAGTATTAGATTGATTTTTACTACCAGAAAAAGACCATGTGTGGAAAACACTGGTCTGTAGAAAGCACAAGGATTTACTTTGGAATGGCCTATGTTGGTGATCTTTCAAAGGTTCAAGGCATTTTCTAAACGTTGACTTTCTTCCCTGATATAATTCAACATGAAGCCTCATGGAGTAAACAGAAAAGCCTACACATTTTTGTGGAGTAAGTTTTAAGAATGAAAAACATTTAAAGTAGTTTAATCTTTTGTACTGAATCACTTGCAAATTGAGGCTTTTTCTTTTCTTTTTCAAGATTTTATAGTAATCTGTACACTCAACGTGGGGCTCGAACTCACAACCCCAAGATGAGGTTGCATGCTCTGAGCCAGTCAGGCATACCAAATTGAGGCTTTTTCAAATTAAGGCTCTTCTCTTTATTGCAGTAATTACAATTTTAAAGTGCACAGTTCAACCTCCCAAGCAATTTACTATTTACACGGTAAATATGAGAGAATACTGAATTCCTACTAAATTCCTGATTCTGTGAAAGTTACTTGATACAGTTTGGCTCATTTAATTCTGACAACAATCCTATTATTTAGTGACTCCACTACATAGATGTGGATATCAAAGCAGAGAGAGGTTATTTTGTCGAAAGTCTACAATTATTAAGTACTAAAGCTTGAATTCCAGCATGCTACAAAATGATAACGTTCAACAATTACACATAGTATATAATCAAACAAAGCAAGCCCAAGTGATCCAGACCTGACCTTCTAGATAATCTGAAAGAATGTATATAGATAATGTATATAACTTAATGTAGCAAATAAAGTTTAACTGCCAAGTATCTAGCATCGTTTAGAAAAGCAATGATTACATTTCTATACTTACTTAAATCAAGAAAGCCAAAAGAACTTCCTCTTCCCCACAAAATTCAAATATTTTATAAAAACTAGCTAAGTGACTAACTCCCTAGTATTTTCTGAATGTTGTGGCTTTATGGGAAATTATGTATTTAGGTCAACTATTGCTGTTTTTTAATTGTTTTTAAGTTGTAAATTGTTAGAAATTGGTACTGTGTTAAAATTATTGTAAAGCTTTGAACTATACAGATTATAAATCCCTTTAATACAAATATCATGTCTCTAAATTTCCATACAACACATAATAGATGCTCAATAACCATCTCTGATATACGTTTGCTTCAGTAAAAATAACAAGGTATCAGAGGGCTTAGTTATGTACATATGGACCCAGGACCCACATTTTGCTAAATCATAAAATGGTTTTCCATTTCCCTCTCCCCACAACCCACAGTCCCATCACTACCCCTTCTTTCTTTGCTCCATGTGGTCCTTCTGGCATCCAGCCCTACAAGGTCTTTCCCATTACCATGTTCTATTTGGTCAACGGTGGAAAAAGACTCCCGTTAAATCCACGGACTGTTGTGTTCTACACATCTCATCTCTCAATTAAAGATATTTTCTACGTCTACTTCTACTACAGACAATACCTTAGTCTAGGAAAATGACAAAGGAAACCCTAATCATTTCCCTTAGTTATCTTTAGGTCTCTATTAGAGACTTTGAATGGATCGCTATTGGCAAATTTCCATCTTACTTTGATTTAACTACAGTTCAATAAGTGAGAGCTCCAATAACGTCTGGCTCCAAAGTGAACTGCAACTCTGGTTCAGGAGCTGATACAAAAGAAAGCAGAACGTGGTCAAGTACTTATGCTTCCTCAACATTCATTTTCCATTTACTGACAGTCACAGTTCTGGAATATGGAATCAATGCCTTTGAGGGTTTAGGCTACAAAATCCTTAAAAGAGATCATATTAAAATACATACATTCATATCTATTTATATTTATCTTTCAAGATTTTTCAGGCCTAAGCAAATACTGAACATCAGCTTGTTAAAACATCAGAAACATTAATTTTCTTCATTATTTTATCTCTTCAAAGTACCAAAGAAAATGTCCAATTTGATTGACAACCTATGTATTAAAAATAACATTCTTTTATTTTATCCTCAGATTGGAGCCAAACTCTACAATAAAACAGTATTTCTAGTCCTGCACAAATATCCAACTTTTACCCACATAATCTGCAAAACTTGAATTCAACAATGTTCACCTCGACAATGTCCACTCAAACAAGTGAGGAAAGAAATGCTTTTAACTACTCATCTGACAAACCAAGCGTGTGCCAGGTGCTGAGCTCTGGGGAAACTAAGATAAACCAAACTGCTTTGTGCCCTCAGGGCCTCTCAAGGTAGCTCCAAGTCTACAGACATGAAAACAAGCAACTGTTATTTTTATAACGATCATCATTTACAATGCAGCGCACTAAGTCCTATCACGGAAGCACGAAAAAAGTGCTGTGAAAACACACAGGAAGGAACAACAAAGTGCCCAGGGAAATCGGGGAGAGCTCTGAGGGGACACCAGAGTTAGCAGATAAACAGGCAAGTGCTGAGCTGGGAGCAGCGAGGGGAAGGGTATTATGGACAAAAGCACAGGCATAAGACTACCTGGAGAGTCCAGGGCATTACACGGATTGCAGTCTGTTCCATTTTGTGGGGGGATAAGGTAAGCAGGGGCTGGGCCAGTTAGTTATTAGGGGAATTTTAAAGGAAACACTCTAAAAAGGTAAGGGACGCTTTTTTTTTTATTCAGTTCCTATTCACTTACTATAGCGAATGTTTCAATTTGTTGAATAAGTTAGAAACAAATGCTGATTAATCACTTTTAGAAAAGATAGCTGTAGGATGATGTTCTAACTGATGAAATTACTGGAAAATGACATCTCCTGCCAAATTACTGACAACAGATTTCTTAAAATTATTTTATGCTAATTTAGACAAGGGAGAACAGCGTTGACTATATTCAATAGACTACTGATACGGAATGGAAGGATTTATAAATACCATATATGATCAGAGTTGCCTTCTACTTCACCTTTTTAAAAGTTTATTATATTTTGAGAGACAGTGTGTATGTGTGCACCCAAGCATCAGCAGGGGAGGGGCAGAAAAAGAGGGAAAGAGAGGATCCCAAACAGGCTCCATGCCTGGGGCCTGATGTGGGGCTCAAACTCATGAACTGCGAGATCATGACCTGAGCCCAAATCAAGAGTCAGATGCTGAACCGACTGAGCCACCCAGGTGCCCCATTTCTACTGCACTTTAATTAGATATAACTTTCAAATTAAAGTAGCTTAAAATGACAGATTACTCAAAATACCTATCTTCTACCTTTCTTAGCTCTTTTGTGGCCCATCCATTTTATAATTTACCTTGAAAAGGTACACTTTTTAAAAGATACTGTATCATTTCATCTTCACACTAAAAAGCAGTTCAGAAATACTAATGTAAAAATCCTAGCATCTTCTAACTTTATACCTCTTTATAAGATCTCAAATACAATATTAGCTTTATGACCTCTGCCATGTCCACTTTTTTCAAAAAAATTTTTAATTTTTTTTTTAACGTTTATTTATTTTTGAGACAGAGAGAGACAGAGCATGAATGGGGGAGGGGCAGAAAGAGAGGGAGACACAGAATCGGAAGCAGGCTCCAGGCTCTGAGCCATCAGCCCAGAGCCTGACGCGGGGCTCAAACTCACGGACCGCGAGATCGTGACCTGAGCTGAAGTTGGATGCTTAACCGACTGAGCCACCCAGGCGCCCCTCAAAATTTTTTAATGATTATTTATTTCTGTGTGTGTGTGTGTGTGTGAGAGAGAGAGAGAGCGCGCGCGCATGAGTGCACGCACAAGTGGGGGAAGGGCAGAGAGGGAAGGAGACATAGAATCTGAAGCAGGCTCCAGGCTCCCAGCTGTCAGCACAGAGCCCGACGCAGGGCTCGAACCCACAAACTGTGAGATCATGACCAAAGCCGAAGTTGGTCGCTCAACCGACTGAGTCAACCCAGGCACCCTGCCATGTCCACTCGTTTACATAGCTACTCTTATCTGGAAGACACTGATTTTTAAATATGATCAGATAGATGAATAGGCCAGTGCACTGTTGTGAAATGCTGTCCTTCCTCCAAATCCTCAGCACCAGTGAGCTTCTCTCCACCTCTCCCCCGATGTTATGCATCCACAATCTAGACATTGCCTTTTACTTGAACCTTTGCTCCCCAGGTCTCTACCCACACTGTGCACTTCCTCTGTTAAATCTGACTCTGTTAAATAGCACTGTCGTGGGGTTGCTGACAGCAGTGACTCTCTCTTTGGCCCTGCATCTTGTTCATGTTTGCTAGATGACTTTCCTTGGAAGTACGTGTTCCAGGACCCTTGGAGATTACCATACGCACTTTAGAAATGTTCACCAGGGCCAGGATGGGAGGAGGCATGTTTTGGCCTCCCGCGAATCTGTGAGAGAGAACATAGTCTTTCCCCTTCCGGATGCACAGGTGGTAGTGCTACAAGATCTAATTATAGGTTAGCTGTCAATTAGGTGTATACAAACGCTCGAGGTGCATGTGAACGCTCTGATCTCACTACAGTGTCCTTCCAGATGACCCCTTGCTTGCTCTCTAAACTGTGCGGACTAAGGTCCAGACTTTGCAGAGAATCACGGTGCAGCTGGACTGTTGTCTGCCCGATCCTCCATCAGTTAAGTTACCCTGAATAAAACTCTGTGTCAACTATGTGGAGTGGCCTGCTTCGTTTTCTTATCTCTAAGTGCCTTCTCAGTTTGGGGGATACTATACCGTCCCTCCTCCACTTTCTAATACCCGTGTCTTATGTAAGATGCAGAAGTCATCAAAAGATGAAGGTGAAAAACGATGAGCTGATAGACTGAGTTTGGAAAAGAGGGAAGGTTGGAGCAGGAGAAGGATAAAGGGAAACAGCTTAAGGAGAAAAGAATTGAGAAGAGGGAGAGAAATAAGAGGAAAAATGAGGGGTATTTGAGGAAAGAGGGCTGGTGGAAAAATGAAATAAATGTGAAGGCACCTGGCTGGCTTTGTCAGTTAAGCATCCGACTCTTGATTTCAGCTCAGGTCATGATCTGGAGGTTTATGAGATTGAGCCCTGCATGGGGTGTTGGGCTCCAGGCTGGTGGCTTGGAACCTACTTGGGATTCTCTCTCTCTCCCTCTCTCTGCCCCTCCCCGGTACATACACTGTCTCTCAAAATAAATTTTAAAAAAAATATGAAGTGACAAAGGTGTTCAGGAAGTCACTGAACCAGTCTTGGGCACCAGAGGGCCCTTAGATTTCTGAAGAGTACATCTGCTTCTAACAAATCCCAGATATCAGATTACCAGGCTGCAGTCTTAGGCCAGCATGAGAATAAAATCTCAAGGTCAAGCATAACTTCTTTTTCGTATTAAAACCAAAGTGTAGGGGCCCCTGGGTGGCTAAGTTGGTTAAGTGTCCAACTCTTGATTTTGGCTTAGGTCATGATCTCATGGTTCATGAGATCAAGCTCCAAGTTAGGCTCTGTGCTGACAGCATGGAGACTAGTTGGGATTCTCTGTCTCTCTCTCTCTCTCTCCCTCTCTCCGTTCCTCCCCTCCTCTTGCTCCCTCTCTCTCAAGATAAATAAGTGTGTTTTTTTTCTTTTTTTAAAGTGTAAGTTGGTCAGAGTCATAAGATCTTCCCCTTTTGAACCTTTAGAAACCTAGGTGAAAGCAAAGTTGGTCATGAATGGTCATGAACGTGGAAGTTCACGTGTGATGGAACTTCAAGTTCCGTGGTTGAGCATGTGACTAATCCATGCTCTTCTTTCACAGTACCCTAATACTAATTGTAGCTCTGAGACCAAGCAGTAGAAGTTCTTTGTATTCACTCTATTGTGATGGTTCAATTATGAAGCTCCTGGAGCATTTTAATTATCTGGCACCTCAGGGGTAGAGTGGAAAGGCCACTAAAAGCAGGTAGAATCTCTCAGAATTCTTGTACCATCTTCCTTCTCAGTAAAAATGAGACCACTTCAATAAAACCAAGAGCTTTCCACATTGACCCACAGCACATTTTTCCCCTTCCTTTTAAGTTTAGATGTTTCTGGTGAGAACTCACACTACTTCACAGGCACAGCTGATGTTCTCTTGCCTGCCGGCATTCAGAAAGCCGTCTGAATGGATGGCACTGAGCCTTCTGCCATCCACTGGATTGTTCCCCAGTGCAGGTGCCAAGGAGTCCTGAGTTCGGGCAAGCGACAGACCACAGGACACTCCAGGCTCCGTCTCCTAGTCAGGGCTCTCCTGAATGCCAGCAGTGCAGCACAGGATGAATACACTTTTTCTTCTTCACTCTGGTTATAGGGTTGACTAGCTGGGATCATCCCAAAGGCAGAGCACTCTGCCCAAATCCAATGAAACACTTTGCATTGTTCAGCAGTCCCTCCCTGAGACTGAAATAAATAATAGCTACTTAGAGTCTTGAGATGTGCATGGGAGCATTAACAGAGGAAGGGTCAAAAACTCAAATGCCCTCAGAGGCAGGATAAGTCCCATAAATGAGTGAAGTGACAGGGTGTAAAATACCAAGGGAAGGTAATGACTGTGCTGAGTGGGAACACACGCCTCATCTAGCCACCAAGCTCCAGGTAACAGTTGCTACATAGGAAGCTTGATGCAGTTATGCCAAATCTGATTTTGTGTTTTTGAGAGAAGCCTGAAATCCGGATTTTTGGGCAAAATATCCAAATTTTTTAGTATCAGCAACTAATTAAATTAAAACAGTGTACAGGCCAAGCAAAACCCATCTCTGTGCCAGATTTTGCCTCCAGACTACCACTGTGTGCTCTCTGACGGACAGAAATTCTAAGCTTTTTGGACAAGATTATACTCTCAACTGTCATAAATATAACAGAAACAAAATGCAGATTAATGACAATTTGAGGGACCTCAGAAATGAGGCAGCAATGTAAACGGTGTGTGGAAAATCAATCAAAACAAGGTGACGCTAATATTATTTCCCAGCTTTTAAGTGAATTTATTTGTAACCTGGATGCCAATGGCTTGACTTACTCTACAACTCACACTAGTTTTCTGGGAATTGAAAATACTAGAACAGTTTCTCCTTCTCACCATTCTCTCCTGGTGCTCAGCCTAAAACTGGAAGATGATCTGAAGTCCAATCTTATTGGAACTCTTTCTCAAGAACGGTTCTTGCTGACTCAAGAAATCTGAGAAAAGCACTCCTCCCAGTGCTGGTACAAATCCCATTAGCCATCACTGCTATCAAAGGCTTTCCTGAATAATCTGTGTTCCCATTTACTTTTTGTGTCTCTCTTCTTTGGACACATTAGAGAAATAAAACAATCACAGAATCGCAAATTTACAATAAGCTTAGGAATCATTTAGTCCTGGGGCGCCTGGGTGGCTTAGTTGGTTAAGTGTCCAACTTCAGCTCAGGTCATGATCTCACAGTTTGTGGGTTCGAGCCCCACGTCGGACTCTGTGCTGACAGCTCAGAGCCTGGAGCGTGCTTCAGCTTCTGTGTCTCCCTCTCTCTGCCCCTCCCCAGCTCATGCTTTGCCTTTCAAAAATAAAGAAACATTAAAAAAAAAAAATCGTTTAGCCCTATCTGGTGTCTGGTGATCAAATTCTCCCAAGTTCATGCCTGCCTGGAATTCACTGTCTCCCCAGAGCAGCCCGTGCTACTATCTGGCAACTCTAACCCTTAGAGAAGTCTCCTTGAACTAAAACAAGAACTCATCCATTGGTTGCACAAATATGTATCAAAATGCCAATGATATGACTCACACTAGCTGCTTTTATATAAAGATGAATAAGCTGGGACATCCCTCCCCCTCTGCAAAGAATTCACAAAAATACTTTTCAAATTAAATTTCAAACGTCCAAAAGGGTACTCTGTACAAGTGCACTCAAGAGACAAAATAAAGCCAACCAATTAGAAAGTCTAGAATGTAATAAGACAAGTCATGAGAAGTGAATACAGAAATACCTAAAAGAAAAGGTTTAAAGGTTAATAAGGAAATAGGTATGACTACTCAGATATGAAACTTCCTTCAAAATTAACCTAACATCTTTTCCTAATCACTCAGGGAACAAAAGGCTAAATAGAAGACTGTTACCACGTTCATTGTCCACTATAAGAAAATTTACTCACCCATAACCTCCCATACTTGGGAGCACTACAAAAGCAGGTTTCCGTATCACTACTTCCCTTTTTGATACTTGTACCCTTTTTCTGCTATGCTGTCCCTTAAGCCTAATTCAGGAAAAAGATATTCAATCAATTCCATCTCCATTCCCCATCCACTCCTGACCTGCCCAGTTAAGAGAAGCTTAAGAAGAATTCACTATATGGTAGGTTAAGGTTTGCATGACACCTTACAGCTGAGAAGACTGGGTCCAATGAGAACTTAGTCATAAATTTTATAGAAAGCTTTGTTTCCTCAGCTGAGTGTAAGGGAAAATCCCCTCTGTTAGTATAAGTGAAATTTTCTTTCCTTTGAAGTTCTGAGTCCTGACCTTGGGTAATTTATGTAAACTTCAACCTCCACTAGAACCAATCTCATTTAATTGTTATGAGGATTAAATTAGATAATACACATAAAGAATTCAAATAGATCCTCACACAGATAATTCCCAACAAATGGTATCTATTGTTATTAGTATCATTTTTACATCTACTGGTCCTAAAACATGTTGACATATTTCTTAAGAATCGGTATTTTGGAGACATCTGGGTGGCTCAGTCAGTTAAGTGTCTGACTCTTGATTTGGGCTTTGGGCTCAGGTCATGATCTCTCTCAGTTTGTGTGATTGAGCCCGGCGCTGGGCTCTGCACCAACAACACGGAGTCTGCTTGGGATTCTCTCTCTCCTTCTCTCTCTCTCTGCCCCTCCCGTGCACTCTCACAAAATAAATAAATAAACTTAAAAAAAGGCACTCTTATTTTTTCCCTCATTCATGCAAACATATTCATTTTAGAAAATTAGAGTAGAAGGAAGAGGGGGAATCGCCCATCTTGGGGAACCACACCTGTTAATATGGTACAATTATTTTTTGTGTTTTTTTTTTAAGTATGAATAGTTCTTTTAATTTAAAAAAGAATAATTTGCTACAAAAGCAGACATACATGCTGTAAAATGTTAGAAAATGTAACTTAAAAAACCCACTTGATTTTCTATCATGAGATTAATTTTGATAACATTTTGCTATATATTCTAAATATTTTTCTAATACGGAAAGCTTTAGGTTATATCCATTTTGACCTTTCAACCTTTAATGGTTTATTCAATGCCTGTACACAGGTAGATTTTCCAGAGCATCAATAACCACCATCACTGGTCCCTTCCTAAAGGCCACACTCTATCAGATTACCACTAATCCTTACAACAGTCCTGCCAAATACATTCCAATATCCCTGTTTTGCAGATAAGAAAACTAAGACCCATAGAGATTAGGTGGTCAGCCCAAGGCCTCAAAGCATTAAGTGACAGAGCTAGGTTTCAATCCATCTTTGTCAGACTTCAAAGCCTGTAAGTTCTCCCCTAGCCCCAGCCTAAAGGGAGGGACAGCTAGATTCTCTATGGGAAAATAGTTAAAGGAACACAAAAAATCCCGATCCTTATTTGGGGAGCAAAGTAGTATGACTCTCATTTTACAAAAAGACAACAGTGACTCAAAGTGACACAGTGAAGTCGGATAGAGCAGGACTTTAAATACCAGTTAGATGAGGACACCATCATTTCAATACAAGATAACTCTCTTCTTTGTGATGTTTAAACTTAGAGTTTGCTCGGATTTTGCATAAAATAAACATACTCTCGAGCCACCCATAAGTACTCATTGGTGAGCTGTTCCTGGGGTATAATTCAAGGAGGGAAAACCCAACATTAATTAGGGAGTTACACAGTGTTAACGTATACCACAACAAAACTTACCCCTGAGGTTTCAAAGTCCTGCTTATCAGGCTGCTGGGAAGGACAAACGGGTATTTAGAGACCTGGCTGAGACTCCCAGCTCTGTCACTAAATACCTGTATGACCTTGGGCAAGTTACTGACTCTCTTCTGGGCTCAATGACTCCATCATGAAAACAGGTAGAATACATACCCACCCCCTCTCCATGGACACACTGCTGCCAGAAGGATAAAGGTTATGAATGATAAAGGATTTAGAAAATTCAAATTTTCCATTACTGTATAAGATCTCTAATAAAAGTAATGACAACTGCAATAATAATGTATTACTATAGCTACATTTTGGCTGAGTGCAAATTATGTCAGGTTTTGCTGGTTTTTAAAATTTTAATGTTTGTTTACTTTTGAGAGAGACAGAGACAGAGTGTGAACAAGGGAGAGGCAAAGACATAGGAAGACAAAGAATCTGAAGCAGGCTCCAGGCTCCAAGCTATCAGCACAGAGCTCGATGTGAGGCTCGAACCCACAAACTGCAAGATCATGAGCTGAGCTGAAGTCAGACGCTTCACGGACTGGGCCACCCAGGCTCCTCTGTTTTGTTTAAATGTTCGCTTATTTTTGAGAGACGGAGAAATAGGGAAAGAATGAGCGTGCGTGCAGGAGGGGAAGAGAGAGAGGGAGACAGAAATCCAAAGTGGGCTTTGCACTCTCACCACTGAGCCTGACTCAGGACTCAAACTCAGCAACCGTGAGATCATGACCTTGAACTGAAGTCAGACGCTTAAGTGACTGAGCCACCCAGGTGCCCCAGGCATTGTTCTCTTTTATATGAATTAACTCATTCAATTTTCGTGTTATCATTACCTCAATTTTACAGATGATTAAACTGACAAAAACAGGTTAAGAACTTGCCCATGGTCACTTGGCTAGTAGGTGGAGCTAGGTTCTGAATCCAGGAGATCTGACTTGAGCCCATGCTTTTAACTACGTGACAGGGAGGTTCCTAAAAATCCTTTACTACTTCTCCCACCTCCAACAGCTTCTGTGCCACACTCCTTCCAAGGGAAAAGCATTGAAATATATTCTACTTTTGCTGTTTCTAATTATACGATTTTCTTTACAAAACCAATTAAAAAAGAAAATAATTTTGAAGTTATTCTGACAAATCTGTTGATTAAAAAAAACAATGGTTTTGTCTATTTCGGCAATGTTATCTTCAGTCATATCAGGTAACTTCATAAGAAAATAATTTAAGGGTTTACAATTCTTTCAAAGATGGTTCTCAACCTAAAATGAAGAAAACTATGCAATGGAGATAAAATTCTAAAGTATATAACAGTCATATTTCAGAATCTACTGAACAGTACATTATCTGTTGATTCCTCCCTCTTAACTAGTGGTTCCTGTGGGGTTAAATATTATATGATATAGACATTAGTCCGTGGCTGACGGTCCCCCACCCCAGCATTCTTACACATCCGAATGATAAACCCTTGTCTTCTGTGTAGACAGGAAACCTCAGAAAATAAGCAAGTGGGAATAGAATATGAGCCACAAATGCAGGCTCTGTATGTGATTTTAAATTTATAAAATCTATAAATCTATATTAAAGAGAAGCAGATGAAATTAATTTAAAATATATTTTATTAAGTCATAATATTAAAATATTGTAGCTTCTGGGGCGAGCACTGGGTGTTGTATGGAAACCAATCTGACAATAAATTATATTTAATATAAAATATTATAGTTTCAATGTGTAATCAATATACAAACATTGAGATATTTGGCAATTTTTTGTATTAAGTCTTCAAAATCTGGTGTGTATTCACCCTTACAGCACATTGCAACTTGGACCAGCCACTTTTCAGGTGCTGAACAGCCACATATGCCTAGTAGCTGCCTTACCAGGCTGCACAGTTCTATGTAGTGGGGTTTTCTTTGTTTTTTTTTTTTTTTTTAAAGTTTATTTATTCATTTGAGAGAGGGCAGGGAGGGGCATAGAGAGAGGGTGAGAAAGAATCCCAAGCAGGTTCCAGGGTTAGCACATAGGGCGTGATGTGAGGCTTGATGGAGCTCATGACCAAACAGATCATGACCTGAGCTGAAACCAAGAGTCAGATGCCTGACTCAGCTACCCAGGTGCAGCTAAAGAGTGGTTTTGGGAGTACAATGGGATTAGACAATCAGCCAGTTTCCTACTCTCAAACAGCAAAGCATAGGTCAAGGAGAAAAGTTACAACAGGTTGGTAATTCCACACCGTTTTGAAAAGCACACAGTGTTTTAGTGTAAAGGTCCTCTTCAACTAGCACTTAAATAACAGCTCCGATTGTAAATGTGTGTGTGTGTCTGTGTACAGAAACACACAATGCTCAATACCTAAACAATGATCAGTAAGATAACACAATCTTGGCCAGTATGGACACCCAGTGTGACCATACAAAGGGAAGCATGGGAGACAACGTGGCAAGTGCACTGCTGGGGCACATGGGGTTCTGAACGACAGTGATTAAAACTGAACACCATATCAACTAATTTCCCCCTTTCCTTTCTTCTCATCTCCCCTGTCTGTCTTCACTGAAGTTTATCCTCAGATGTCACTACTCCTGAAAGGTTTTATCCAAGTATCTAAAATATACCCACCAGGGACGCTTGGGTGGCTCAGTCGGTTAAGCGTCCGACTTTGACTCAGGTTATGATCTCATGGTCCCTGAGTTCAAGCCCCACGCCTGGCTCTGTGCTGACAGCTTGGAGTCTGGAGCCTGCTTCCAATTCTGTGTCTCCCTCTCTCTCAAAAAATAAAAAAATTAAAAAAAATTTTAAATATACCCACCAGCTCCTAGCCCCACCAATGTATCCCATTACTATAGGTATTTTTCTTCATAGCACTCATTATTCCCTGATATTAGAGTATACAATTATTGGCTCTTTCTTCCCCTAAAATGGAAGCTCCATGAGGACAAGAAAGTTGTTTTATTCATTGTGACATCCCAGTACTCACACAAAACAGGGCATTAGGTTTTCAACAAATTTGTTTATTCAACAATGCTATGCACCTACCATCCATTCTGACAGGTGCAAAGAAGACACCCTTAGACTCGGGCAGTGGCGCCCCTGTGCTGGTAAGAAGTCCTGGGGGCAAGGCAATGCCTTCACACAAGTCCTGCTCCACATGCAGATATGCTCTAAATTCCCTATCCAATACAGCCTGAACCTGCTTCCTGGGCCTGCCCAGTGTCTGCTCCAGATCCACCCAAGGGCTTTTGCAGTGAGAGACAGAATTGAGGGGTGAGAACAGATGGGATTATACCTAGGTACGTAGGCACAATTCTTGTCCTAAGCAGCTCTGTCCAACAGGATGCGCTGCACCTATGGAAAGGTTCTAGACCTACACTGTCCAGTGTAGTAGCCTCTGGCCACATGTGGCTAATTAGCACTTAGAATGTGGTGTGACTGAGGAACTGAAATGCTTACTTTTTCTCATTTTAAAGTTAAATTTAAATAGCCACCATATTGGCAAGCACAAGTCTAGTAGAAAAGAAAGTCAATGATTAAAGAACAGGTTTGTACTAGTTTCCTATTGCTGATGTAACAAATTACCACAAACTCAATTATTTAAACCAATACAAATTTATTCTGTTAAAGTTCAGAGGGAGGTCAGAGGTCCAAAAAAATCTTTAGGGGCTAATATCACAGTGTCAAGACGGCTAGTTCCTTTTAGAGGCTCTAGGGGAGACTCTGTTCACTGCCTCCTCCGGTTTCTACATCCTGCCTGCATTCCTTGGCCCTGGACTGTAAGCATACTCCAATAGCCGCTTCTATTGTTACACGACCATCTTCTCTCTTGTTATCCCTCCTGATTCCCTCTTAGAAGGACCCTTGTGATTGCAATGACCCCATCTGAACAACTGAGGATAACCGTCCCATTTCAAGATCCTTAACTTAATCACATCTGCAAAGTCCTTATCATCACATGGGGTAACATTCACATGTTCTGGAAATAAAGTTATCTTTGACAGATTATTCAGCCTACCACAGGTTACTGAGTGATACAGGAGATAAGGAGACCAAAATAAAGAGCCATAGGAGTACTTTCATCAGGAAAGTGACTGAAAAGATCACTCGGATAGCAGAATAATTGGAGGAAAGTCATGGTGGGGCAGGGAGACCAATGAAGCTACTTAATGAAAGGCTAGAGTACAGGTGAGACGAGAAGATGCCTAAAACTAGTCAGTGGAGGTGGGCAAAGAGAAGAAAATACGAGGCTGAGAAGTAGTAAGAATATAGAATCCACACAAGTTCCAGAAGGGAACCTTGGCTGGTGGGAAGGACAAGGGAGAATCTGAATATTTAATCTCTCAGAATTCCAGGTGGTGATTTAGAGTATTTGTGTCATTGTCCTATCAATGTTACCTTAAATGATTCTACTCATGAACCAAAACACAAGGGTATTTTTCACAATATGAAGTGTTATAAAAAGTTGGTCCATCATGCAGACACCATGAAGAATTTTCAACAGCTGTTCAAAGATGCGGATGCATAACATTGGTCAGTCTGGCCTCCAGGTGGTTTTTTTTTTTGGTCATTTCAGCTTAGCACCAAGGCATATACATTAGGGCTCAGAATTTTTTTTTTTTTTAAAGGTATAGTGTAGGGAGCTTGCAAGTTTCAAAACCAAAAGATAAATCTGGTGGATTCTTCTCAATGTAGTATGGTAATTAAAGCCTGTATGTCAGGGGTTTGATATCTCAAAGACCTGTGTTCAAATACTACCTCATCCATAATACTAGCTTTGCGACATTTGAGGAACTTAGCTCTCTGAACACCAGCTTCATCATCTTCACAGGAGAGATAATAATGCAGATTATAGGGTTGCTACAAAGGTTAAATGATATCCTACTTCATGTTCAGTACAGTGTAGGTGATCAATAAAGGCAATTATTGTTGACTGAAAGTCTTGTTTGGAAGAATCATAATCAGAAAAACATACTGTTTATTATTAATAAATCTAATAAGGTCTCCAAACAGATTTTTTTTTTAAAAAAACCCACACAAATAGGAATTTCAAACATGGAAAGAAGCACATCAGCAAATCTTTGGAGAATAACTGTGGATAATCTAATCACATGGATTTGAATCTTCAGGACACATACCAGATGAACTGAATTTCCTCAGCTTCTATCCCAGCTTTAGAGGATCCATCAGGCTTCACTACCGTTTTAAGGAACAGAGTAAAATACTCCCAGCTTAACCAACTATCCTGGTACCAGTACTGAACTCAAAAAAAATTAAAGAAAACAAATTTTTTAAAGATTAAATATACAGGTGTCCTCAATTTATGGACAAGCTCTGTCCCTGAAGGAATATGTACGTTATTAGATTTTGGTAATCAGAATTTATTTTCCCAATGACAATTTCAGAAACTTGTTTTGCTAGAAAAATGCAGTAACTTTTTATTTTTTAGGAAGTGGCCATAGGATTAGGATGGATGGTATTTGGCATTTTGGCAGGGGTGAAATTAAACAGATTCTCCATATTAAATTTTGGATCTTGCTAAGGTCATGTTTTGATTGAAGTGGCAAAGTAATCCCCATCGTCTGGTAATGAAAAATACATCCCGTCCTGTAAATGACAGAGTGCAAGATAGACTGTGTAAAGTACAACACACAGTATTACCTTCCTGGGGCAAGACATTTCATATACATTCAAGAGAGCAATTACCCACCTTCAATAAATGCTTTAGATAAATGGGACAGCTTCGTGAACAGACATACCATTAATCTGACACAGAGTGAAAAAGAAGGCTAGGGAGGGGAAACTGGAGATTCAACACAAGAAATCACTAAAAACAAGCATTCTGTTGATAAGGGCTGTAGTAAGGTATGGTAGATGATTTTTAGGACAGGATTCAAATTCATAGTTGTTGGGTTTTTTGGTTTTTTTTTTTTTAAGAAGACACCACAGAAAGCAGGTAGACAACTGAAGATACAGACTGCCCAAGTAACACAATTTGTCCAACCAGCATCCTACCTGCAAACCCTAATTACCAAAGGACAGCAAATTAAACACTAATCTTCGCTGTCTACAAACAATATTTTTAAATGATATCCTGTGGACTCTACTTCACCTTATTAAACACTCCGTGAGGTTGCTCATAAAGTCAAGTCATTCAACAAGGACAATCAATCATAGTTAATGGTCACTATAAAAGCTGGCCTTGCATGCTTACTAGACAACTTCGTAATTAGAAGTGGAGGCCGCATGCTCTCCTGTGGGAGGAGAGCCCTAATTCCTAAGTCTTCCGAGGAGTGATGAGGTTTAGACCAATGCATGGCTGAAAACAGCTGAGCCTCTCTGCATGCGTGGGAGGGGGCACAGCACTGATGACTAGACAAGCTTAGCTTTTTGGGTGTCTTCAAAGCTTCTGAGAAGGAATCCAAGGGCCATAATACCACTGAGTGCCAAGGTGTTTTACCTGCCACTCACCTTATCCCCTACCAAGCGTGTTCTGAACCCATTTGGTGATATTTTGGGAAAACTCACTGCCTGCATTGTCCCGGCACAAGTTTTGAGCCAGAAAAGGAGCTAGGCTCAAAACACTTCAAATAGATCCTTGGAGACTGCTCTTCATTCCTCTGGTGGCGGCATTCCCTTCGTCCACTTGGGGATTCACACTGGCCACAGTATTTATTAATTATCCCCAACTCAGTGCCCACTGAGTCACACAGAATGAGATGCAGTTCCAACCAACCAAGGAACCATTTCTGGAGACTTTTTACACCATGGCTCATTCAAGATTAAATCATGCATAGGCAAAAAAAAAAAAAAAAAAAGGTAAGCCTTCCAAGAAGAAAATTGATGAGAGGGAGAACACGTTAAGAAGCCGGCAGACAAAGACAGGCAGACGGGTACTACAGCCCCATCTCCATCCGCCCGTATGTTTTTCCTCACACCCATATGCTCACTCTCAGTTCCCATATGGTTTCTTTTTCTCATTACGAAACTAGAGGTGGGTGGGGGCAGGAATGAGCACACATCTACTTGGTATAAAAGTTACCAGAGACACCAAGTACCCTAGGACATCACAGACAGGCAAGCGGAGTTACAGAGAGGCCCCCGGCAGGCTGCAATACGCCCGGACTCTTGTCTTGCCTCTCCGTCTTTGCTCCAAGGTCAGGCAATAACAGATGTTCTATCACTGGCATAAGCAATGGCTCTCTGGTCCAGCTGTGGGCATTTGTTCGGGTTCATGGTGGTCTCCTGCCTGAGGCCTGAACCTAAGCAGCAGATTGAACAAGTGGAGTTTGCCATGGAGCAAGAGGCCGAAAAAGGTCATCAGCGCCAACGTGCCTGATGATCAGCTCCTCACCTGGACCAGTCAGGGTAGCAGTGAGGACCCGTGACCTGTATCCTTCCAGCAAAGTGGGGCCCTGCGTTCATTATCCTCAGTGATTACACGACCTGGCAAAATACTGTGACCTCCAATGTTGACAGCAGCATTATTCATACTAGTTATAAAGGGAAAACCACCCCAATGTCTACCAACTGATGCAGGGATAAAATGTTGTGTATCCAACATAATGGAATATTTGGAAGTACAAAAGGAATGAAGTACTGACATATACTACAACGTGCATGAACTCTGAAAATATCATGCGAAATGAGAGAAGCCAGTCACAAAAGGACAAATATTAAAGCTCATACCAAAAAAAATGCTGTCCCTTATTGATCTTCAAAAGGTAAACATATTCTATCAACTGAAGGAGTGTGCCCATAACCTTGGGCCAGATGGTGGAAGCTCTCCTTATATTTTTGTTGTATCGGTAAATAATTTTTTTTTAAAGACTCTAGTTTTTTAGAGAAGTTTTAGGTTCATAGGAAAACTGAGCAGAAAGTACAGTGATTTCCCATATCCTTCTATCCCCAAATAGGTGTAGCTTCCCCCTACTGTCAACATCACTCACCAGAATGATACATTTGTTATAATCCGTGAACCTAGAGTGACATATCATAAGCGTCGTAAATCTATAGTTTATAATAGCATTTGTTCAGTGCTGTACAGTCTATGAGTCTGGACAAATGAATAGTGACACGTATCCATCATTATAGAATCATACACAGTATTTTCATTGCCCTAAAAATCCTTTTTGCTCAGCCTGTTCATTTCTTCCCCAACTCAACCTGCAACCACTCATCTTTTCACTGTCTATAGTTTTGCCTTTTCCAGAGGTCATATAGTTAGGATCATACAATATGTAGCCTTTTCAGAATCTTCACTCAGAAATATGCACTTAAGGTTCCTCTGTATCTTTTTATGGCTGGATAGAACTCATCTCTTTTTACTGCTGAATAATGCCCCATTGTCTGCAGGCACCGGAGTTTATTTATCCATTCACCTACTGAAGAACATCTCTGCTTCCAAGTTTTGGCAATTATGAATAGAGCTGCTCTAAGCATCGTGTTTTAATTTTTTGTAATTTTCCTATTTCTTTTTCAGTGTATCTTGTGCATAAGCTTCTCTACTATTAAGCACCTGATATCTCGAGTTATCCTTTTTTTTTTTTTTTTAAAATGAGTTCATGACAGTGAGAACTGGATTTTCATAGCCTTGCTTTTGACTGACACTGATGACTCCTTAAACAGTTTATGGACCTGCATCTTTAGAAGTCTGATGGAAGCTCTATCTTATATAATGGATCAGATGTTTAAGGATAATTTATATTGTGAAAAATGTAAGTTATAAACATAAATTTAATAAAGTATAAAAAATAAAATAAATATAAATACGTTTTGGACCATGAAAATCAACAAACGTGACACTATAGTATATTTTTGTCATCTGAGATCTTCCCAATTGGAATACTGTCTCTGTCTGATATTCCCATTAACCTTCCTTTGGATCTCTATGGGGGTCCATAGTAAAGCCACTGTGGGTTCAAATTAATGTGCATGTGTCTCTACTCCTGCATTCTGAGCTCTACAGACAGCAACTATATCTCAATTATCCGGATGTCTTCCATATTGAGCACCGTCTCTGACAAAGCGATAATTCAGTAAATGCTTGTTACATTGATATGGCTGTGTCACTGCTGTTCATGTAGAATGCACATTCTGTTTAAAAACTTTTTAAGTTTTTGGGGCGCCTGGGTGACTCAGTCGGTTAAGCGTCCGACTTCAGCTCAGGTCACGATCTCACAGTCCGTGAGTTCCAGCCCCGCGTCTGGCTCTGGGCTGATGGCTCAGAGCCTGGAGCCTGCTTCTGATTCTGTGTCTCCCTCTCTCTCTGCCCCTCCCCCATTCATGCTCTGTCTCTGTCTCAAAAATAAATAAATGTTAAAAAAAATTTTTTTTTAACTTTTTAAGTTTTTAAAAAAACTGAAAAATAAGCTCTTTTAATCCACAAGTAAATCATGGAATCTTGACTGACCAAACCTAATAAACAAAGACCTTTGATTTCATTTTATTATTTCCTGGACTTCACTTTTAGAAATGGTAAATCTGAATTTCAAAAACTGGCAGAATTTAGTTCTTTAAAAAAAACCTTCCAGGAAGTCTTGAGGTCAGACTCAACTCTTACATCTTCTCCCTATGCCATATCCATGACTATCTCCAGAGCTGACATAAAAATTGAACAAACAGGGGAGCCCAGGTGGCTTAGTCAGTTGAGAATCTGACTCCTGGTTTCGGCTCAGGCCATGATCTCACAGTTTGTAAGACTGAGCCCCATGTCAGACTCTGCACTGACAGAGCAGAGCCTGCTTGGGACTCTCTCTCTCCCTTTTTCGCTGCCCCTCCCCTGCTCATGCTCTCACAAAATAAATAAAAACAAAAAACTTGAACAAACAGATGCTTGATGAAAACTGGGTTTCAGACTGATCATTACAAGGCACTGCAAGTTTTTTAAAGAAATTCATTTACCTATCCTGAAAGATGCTTCACTAAAAAAACTGTTTTTACTAAAATTGTACTTAGTAAAGCAGAAAAGTGTCCTTGCTCCACAGAACCTACTTTAAATACAAAGCCAGAGTGATGATTTCAAACAGAAAATAAAATCATGTCCCTTCTCTACTCAAAATCTATACTACCCAGGTGAAAAGCCAACACCTGTCTCATCCACGGTCCTAACATACACTTTTGTAGGTGTTCTTTCTCCATCGTTGGTCCCTACGCCAGCATTGCCAGAGAAGCTCTGACTCCAGGCCTTTCTACCAGCTATTCCCTCATCTGGAAGCCTCCTCCCTCAGATGTCCCCAAGCTTGCCTCCTTACCTCCTTGACGTCTCAGCCCAAACTTTACCTTCTTACTGAGGTCTTTACTGATTATCATAGCTATAAGTGCACCAATGCTCCCACTTCATTTTTCTCTGTAGCACTTACCACCCGCTGACACACCATACAATTTACATAGTTATTTATTTACTGTTTATTTACTTATTTCCTCTGGAATATAATCCAACGAAGGCAGGATTATGTATCTATTTTTATTTAGGGATTTTTAATTTTTTTTTTAAGTAATCTCTACACCCAAAGTGGGGCTTGAACTCATAACCCCAAGATCAAGAGTCCCATACTTTTCTGAATAAGCCAGCCCCAATTTTGTTTTTCAGTTAAGATTTTATTTTTGTTTTTTCTTTTTACTTTTTAAAAAAGTTCATTTTGAGAGAGTGAGATTGGGAGGCAGAGAGTAAAAGAGTGGGGGCAGGGCAGAGAAAGGGAGAGAGAGAATCCCAAGCAGGCTCTGCGCCGACAGTGAGAGCAGGACGTGGGGCTCCATCTCACAAAGCGCGAGATCATGACCTGAGCCAAAATCAAGAGTCAGATGCTCAACAAACTGAGCCACCCAGGCACCCCAAGATTTTATTTTTAAGTAATCTCTATACCCAATGTGGGGCTCAAACTTCTGAGTCCAAGATCAGGGGTTGCATACTCTTCTGACTGAGCTAGCCAGCTGCCCCAATCATGTGCCTATTTTATTCCAAGTTCTCTCCTCAGAGCCAAGAACACTGCCTGCCACATAGTAGGCCCTCAAATATCTGAGTAGTTGAAAACTACATTTTATAAGGAATTTCAACAACTAAAGTGTTCCAGTAGTCAAAAGAGATTTGGGATTAATCTCCTGGTCTATAGCTAAACACTAGTATCAAAATTTTTCAAACCTTATTACACGTTTGCAAAATATCATACCCTTTTCAGTGGTTTCCATTTCTTACAGGCTTAGGTTGCCTAAGAGTGTGAATCATTTCTATGTCATGCAAATGGAGCTAAGAGGCATCAGTAACTTGTCCAAGTCACATTACACAATCAGTGGCTCAGTCATAACAAACGCCGAAGCACATGTTCACTTCTGGACGGCGTCTTTTTAAAGAGGCCACTATCTCAGCTCATCATCTGCCTTCATTGAATAGAGAAGAAGTTCTCTTAGGGCAGTGATTTATAATCAGAACTGTACATCTTCAAATGATTTTAAATACACGCATCCACTTATTTAATAGTCACCAAAAGAAATGCATTTGCTAGTATTCTTCGTTTTTTTTTTTTTTTTTTTTTCTCTTACCCTCAACTCAAATGTCCGTAAGCAGCTCATTATTTTGCTTCAAAGACAACTCGGTTTCAGGCACCACTTCAAGAAAAGAAAACCAACGTTCAGGACTGTCGCTCTTTCTATGAGCAGCTTTTCTCTTGTACCTTGATGGAGTTTCTCGAAAAGTTACACTTTAAAGGACTCGATTTAGTAGGTACTTATTTAGCCCCTTGCACAGAACTGGCTATGGGGGGTTAGTAGACGTCTAGCTAAATCAAGTACTTAGACAGAAGGGAAAGAGGAAGGAGGAAACAGTACTAATGGTTACTGACACGATATATATCACCTCACTTAAAACAACTATGAAAGTAGTTACTATAATCATTTTGATGAAAAAAAATCAAGGCTCCAAGAAGATATAAATTACTCAAATGCCCCACAAACTAGGTAGTAGCAGAGCTAAGGTTTGAATCTCCATCTGTAGAGCTTGAAAATCTCTCCATTATACCAAATTGTCTCTACTAACTGCATATTGCTTTTTTTCTTTTTAATGAAAAATGGCAGGGGGGGGTGGTGGTGGAAATCTCATCAAAATAGAGCAAAGGATAAAAGAAAATCAGTCTAACGACTGCTAGGCAAGAAAAGCTTTTCAGGAAAAGTAATTAAGTAAATAAATGCTAAAATGTTAAATATCCTATGACACTAACATACTGATGCTTTAAGGCATCTTCCTGATAAAAGTATATAGAACTACCTTCTTTTTTTCTGAGGTTGGGGGGGGACCACTTAATATGGTGCTACTCTCAAACCACAGCTTATTGATAAAAGACAGGAGAAAATATTTTTGCAAAATTTTATAGAACACTGAAACTAAAGTATGTGAGGGCCTGTGCTAGCAAGAGGCTATGTCAGCAATATATTAAAAACAATTAGTGAGAGGCACCTGGCTAGTTTAGTTGGTAGAACATGTGACTCCTCATCTCGGGGTTGTAAGTTTGAGCCCACACTTGGGTATAGAGATTCTTTAAAAATAAAATCTTAAAAAAAAATTAGTGAAATGTCTTATAAAAGAAAAAAATTTTAGATAATGAAAAGATTATGCTCTGGAAGGACCAGGTTCTCTTTAGCTTTATAGTTTATCATCTCCCAGATGAAGGGTATAAACTAACTCAAAAATTTACATGAAGGCCAGCGCAAGAATGAGGCAAAGTCTTCACAAAGTGATAAGGCATCTTCTTCCTCTCTACAAACATAGAGAAACTGAAGTTTATTTTATTTATTTTTTATTTAATTTGAGAGAGAGAGAGAGAGAGAGAGAAAACACAAGCAGGGGAGAGGGACAGAGGAAGAGAATCTTAAGCAGGCTCCATGCTAAGCATGGAGTCTGATGTGGGGCTCAATCCCTCAACCCCAGGATCATGACCTGAGGTGAAATTAAGAGTTGGATGCTTAACTGACTGAGTCCCCCAGGCACCCCAAGAAATTGAAGTTTAGAGAGAAAGTATAAAATGTCAAAGTCTCCACATGTGGCTCACTCTTGGTCTCCCTTAGCCCTGTGGCAAACATCACTGGGCATTCTTTCCTCCACTTCCAAAGATGGTCTGACCACACTATAAACCGCCACTATGAACCTGGCAGTCTGGGGTAATGCAAGGAGTACTGGCTTTGCATCCACAGGTCTGTATCCCACCCTGCCACTAACTAGTTGGCTGACTTATCCTCTTAGTGCCTGGGTTTTTCTTCTGTAAAATGGGAACAATACCTGCCATCAAGGTTATAAAGATTAAATGAGATGATATATGCAAACTGTTTTCAAAATGTTAGCAGCTTTACTCTCCTTTTCCTGCCTCCTCCTCCACTGAACATTTAATTTAGCATTACTCGATACTCTAATACTCCATATTGGGGCTGTTTGTAAAGCCTTCATCGATACATTTCCGTCCCTGAAGTCAAATAACAAATTGTGTTTGTAGTCCCCTAAGTTGATCACTCTGGGTGACTAACTTCCATTTAGTGTTCCAAATGCATTATGCTTCTTTTTCTCATACAGAAATCAGAAGGCAGGCTCAGCAGTATGGGTTTTACTTCTCCATCTTGATTCACCAATTTTGGTTACCAGGGCAACAGAAAGCATTAGTGTGTGTGCGCGCGTGCGTGCGCAAGCACGTGTACATACGTGTGTGTGCGCGCGCTTAAGAGAGAGGAGAAAGTCTGCTTAAAATGAAGAGAACACAAACCCTAAAGGTGGTAACATGTCCCAGGTGATAAAGATGCTAAAATATCTAGGCCAACAAGTCATGTTCAGCATGAGTTGTAGGTTAGCAACTTGTCCCCTGCATACTCCCAGGTACGTAGAGAAAAGTTGCCTAAATCCCACATAACTTAAAAAGCAAAAATGCCGGATCCACTGAGTAAAGGTATGTTCTCTAGGAGATAAAATGTTAATCATTTCTACCAATAGTTAACAAGTCACTAAGTTCAAAAAACAGATCCTCCTTCCCCCAATAGCAAGAGCCTTTAAATGAGAAAATTAGGAGCATGCCTAGGAACCAAAATGAAGTGAAGAAAATTAATCTTCATACCATCAACATAAACATTCTAAAAGTCAAGACAAAAAAATTCTGGGGGTACCTGGGTGGCTCAGTCGGTTAAGTGTCTGACTTCACCTCAGGTCATGATCTCATGCTTTGTGAGTTCGAGCCCTGCATCAGGCTCTGTGCTAACAGCTTGGAGCCTGCTTCAGAGTCTGCGTCTCTCTCTCTCTCTCTCTCCCCCTCCCCTTCTCATGCTGTCTCTCTCTCAAAAATAAACATTAAAAAAGTTTTTTTATAAATAAATAAATTTCTGATAAAATGAAGAGCAATGGTTAAAGGAGCTTTTCAAGTTTAATCTATTTTTGTGAATCAGATGTGCACTCTTAAAAATATCTGCCAAAATTGGGGCAAGAATACTATACTAATTTGATAAACAAAATTATGTTTTTCAGATTAGGTTCACTGCTGTGGCTGCTAGAATATATATTATATAAAATATCATATATATAACATATATGTGTGTATATATTACACATATATATTATATTATATAAATTTTTTTTAAAGATTTTATTTTTAAGTAATCTCTATACTCAACATGTGGTTTTGAACTCACAAACCCAATGCCAAGAGTCGCACACTCCACCAACTGAGCCAGCCAGGCATTCCTGCTGGAAAAGATTTTTAACCCAGCATACAAAATAAGGGCAATAGTTAAATGAGTTATAAAAGGTATGAAATGGTCCATTCAGAAACATGAATTAAATGCCTAGCATGTGTCAGATACTCAGATAAGACACCTGAGATTAAAAAAAAAAAAAAAAAGGAGGAATTGTGAATGGGTTCTTCTCTGACCAACGGGAGCTCACCTAATTAAAGAAGCCATCAGTCAGATAACTGTCATACAAGAGGGTAAGTGCCACCACAGCAACAAGCAGGGAAGGGTAAGAAAACACAGACGCAGGACACCTAATGCAGAGAAGGGGTACAGGGGATGACAGATAGATGGGTAGGTCATTCTAGAGGAGAGAACACTGTAAGGGAACATTCAAGAACAGCTCACTGTTTGAAATGATAAATCCCAGGCAAGGCTTCCAACAGATCTCAGATGTTTCTGCTACATTCATAGAACTTAAAAAAATTCTATAGAATGTGAAGGCTTGTACAGCTTTTATCACCACCTCACTTGAAAACTCAAAGACTTTGGTTAAGATGAACTCTGGGGTGAAGGGAGGGCATGGAGAGATTCAGGAAGGAGTAAACCTTTTTTGAGACCAACAGGATGCTGTCCCAAAGTAGTGGTGTGGGAGAAAGCCTCATGCAGGTCCAGAGCTGATGATATGGGGCCACCTAAGGAAGCATACAGTGAACATTAAAGCCATTATCCTGCAAGGAATCAGATGGAACGAGAGTCCTTGTCAAGTCAAAGAGAAAGAGCTGAGGTCCACAGAACACAAGGCTTGTAGGATTTGCACAACTCCTTAATCAGGGAGAGATCTGAAAGAAAACCATACTCTTGATGTAGGGATTTCACAAAGAATAAATCTCTAGGATGAGGATTACAAGGGAGCAAGAACTGTCTAGTTCTTTTCTGAGTTTCTCTCTGATACTTGAAGATGCTTTCAAAAAAGGTAAGTAGAGGCTGGGGCAGGCAGACAGAAAGGAGAAAGGTTAGTAGGTTGAGGGCTTTATTCTCCTCCTTTGAGAAGATATGTCTCTCTTTCAATAGGAAGTTTATTCACATTCTAACCAGCTGCAAAACAGTGCTGAGAGCCAAGTTCCTTTTGCCAAAGTTCACTCTTCAAACCGGCAGCCTGAGGTTTGATAACCAGTTAAAATGCTCAACACAATCACTGCCTTTTGGTGGAAAACAGAGGCTCCATTGTTTAGAGATACATTTTCAAGCTTAACTCTTCTAGAATTATGAAATTCAAAACAAGAGCTATTAGGTTCAATCAGTATCAAAGTGAAGGGAATTTTTGTGTGTGTATTAGTTAGGATTCCTTTCTTCTTCTTCCTGCCCACCCCCCCCCCAAAGAATAATTGGATTACTCTGGTAATGGTCAAAAATATAAATTATAACTAGAAGCACTTTGCAAACTGAAAAAGTGCTTCGAAGTCATAATATCCCATGTATGGGATCCACCACATTTCTAAAATATGTTATATCCTTTCAAGTGAAAACATCTGATCCAAGACTCCATGTTTCCCAAAAACCAGTGGTAAAAAAAAAAAGCACTCACTCAGGAGGTATCACAGTTAAAGAGGACTTACAGAAGTGGAGGTGAGAAAATATTCTCCATTTGTACCAAAGATATATTCTCTTATTTGATATTAAATATTCATTTGTGGAAATAATATGTTATGTTCATCCATTCATTCAATAAGCATAATAAAGTACAGTGCCATACACAAGGCATTATATAAGGGAGGCATGTATAGGTATACAAAAATAAACATAACACAGCTTATATCCTCAGCTACCTATTATCTTGGAGGAAATATGAAATAAACAGATCTAGAAAAAAGTAAAACATACAAGGTGTTAAGTGTCCTAAGGTATAAGAACACAGCCATGGGAAATGAGATCTATAGACTAGATCAAATGAGATATATAGACTAGACTATATATATACATATATATATATATATATATATATATAGTCTATATATATAGACTGTAATATATATATAGACTATATACACACATATATAGTCTATATATATAGACTGTGTCTAATGAGATATATAGACTAAATTCAAGGGTAGGAAAAGATGGATTGTGGAAGATACTGACCCCACCCCCACCCCCCCACTGAGCAGATGAACCTTATCCTAAGGGTAATGAGGGGCCAGTGATGATTTTTGTCATGAGAGCAACTAACAAAATGACCCAGAAGTGTTCTTCAGGAAAATTTTTCTCAGACCAAGACAGGAAGGGAGAGAGATTGGGTAGAAAGAGCAGTTAAGAACTAGTCTACTAATCCAAAGTAGAGGTAATTCAGGCCAAAATTAGGACAATGGTAACTAAAGGAGAAAATAGAATCTAGGTTTTCTCCATTTAGTTAGTTATTCTTGGTTTTACATTATGGAGACTTTCATTTCATTATTCAGTTTAGGACAAAAGAAACCAAGTGGTATTCTCAGTTGAAATGATTCCTTGGACTGCTAAAGTGATATCTGCACAATAAAGTAGAAAAGACATACAATCATCTTAATAGATGCAGAAAAGAGGGGCACCTGGATGGCTCAGTCAGTTAAGGGTCTGATTCTTGATTTTGGCTCAGGTCATGAGCTCACAGTTTGTGAGATCAAGCCCTGCATCAGGCTCTGTGCTGACGGTGAGGAGCCTGGTTGGGATTCCCTCTCCCCCTCTCTTTCTGCCCCTCCCCTGCTCACATGCTCGCTCTCTCTCAAAATAAATAAATAAATATTTAAAAAAATAGATGCAGAAAATCTGACAACATTCAAATCCATTCATGGTAAAAACTCTCAGCAAACTAGAAATAAGAGGAAACTTCATCCTGATGAAGGGCATGTATGAATAAGTTATGGCTAATACTACACTTTTTTTTAAGTTTTTCATGTAGTTTAAATTTAAATTTTATTTGAGAGATAGGACAGAGGGAGAGAGGGAGAGAGAGAAAGGGAATCTCAAGTAGGCTCCACATTTAGCATAGAGCTCAACGTGGGGCTCCATCTCACGACCCTGGAATCGTGACCCGAACTGAAACCAAGAATCAGACTCAACACACCGAGCCACCCAGGCACCCCAAGCTAACGCTATGTACTTAACAGTAAAAGACTGCATGCTTTTTCTGTAAGATTAGGACCTCTTGCTGTTCTCACTGCTTCTATTCAACATCGAACTAGAGGTTCTAGCTGGTGCAATAAGCTGATTCTAAAACTAATGGGAAAAGATAAAGGACCTAGAATAGCCAAAATGATTTTGGGAAAAATAAGTCGAAGTTCTATACTATGTAATCTCAAGACTTCTTATAAAGTTCTAGTCATCTGTAGTGCGTTATCAGCATACAGACACACAGATCAGGAGAAGAACGGCAGAGTCCAGAAATAGAGCCACACGTATATGGTCAGCTGAAGTGCTGTAAAGTTCAGTGGGTAAAGGAAAATCTTTGCAACAAATGGTGCTGGAACAACTGGTATCCACGTATAAAAAAATTAAGCCCTTACGGAACACCATAAACCAAATCAACTCAAAATGGGCACTGACCTAAATACAAGAGCTAAAAATATACAACTTGTAAAAGAAAAGAGAAAATTTTTAGTGACCTTTGAGCTAAGGAAATGCAAAATAAAAACCACAATGTGATATCACTACACACTATCTGACTAAACTTCAGAAGACCCACAAGCAGGTGTTAGTGATGGTGCACAGCAAATTTAGCTCTCTTACTACCAGAGACATCGTAAAATGGTACTACCACTTTGGAAAAGAGTTCGGCAGTTTCTTATCAAGTTAAACGCAGCCCTACCGTGTGATCCAGCTAAGTACCCGAAGGCAAAAATGGATGTCCACATAAAGACTTGTACACAAATGTTCATGGCACCTTTGTCTGTAGTCAACAATGGAAACAATTCAAATGTCCATCAACTAGATCAATGGAAAAACAACTTGTGATATATCTATCTATACAATGGAATACTATTCAACAAGAGAAGGAAACTACTCATATACATGACAACATGGATGAATCTCAAAATAATTGGGTCAAGTTAAAGAGGCCAGACCTGCCCTCAAAAAAAAAAAAAAAAAAAAAAAAGACTACATGATTCCATTTATATTAAACTCTAGAAAATACAAACTAGCGACAGAAAGCAGATCAGTGGTTGCCTGCAGTGGTGGGGCTGAAAGGCATTCAAGGAAGAATAAGAAAGTATGACAAAATTTATGGGAGATGGTGGTGAAATGTTTACTATTTTAATGATTTCATAGGCATATGCGTATGTCAAAACTTACCAAATTGTACATTTTAAATATGTGCAGTTTATTGTACGTCAATTACATCAAAATAAAACTGTAAAAAAAATTTTTTTAAAGATGGGAGGAAAAAAGAAGCCATACCATGAATCCAAACAGAGGTAATTAAGGCCAAAATTAGGATGGTGACAAAAGTAGTGTAAAGGAGAAAATGGAAAACAGAACTTCCTCATTATTATGTTGGCTTCTTTCTATTGTTCATCACAAAGAATTTCAGTTCATGATACAGTTTAGGGCAAAGGAAGATAGGAGGTATTTTTAGTTGAAAAGGCTCCGTATGTTGCCAAGATGATTTCTGCAAAAGAGACGTCAGAGCCTGAAGAGATCAGGGTGCGGTGACTGGACAGAAAAGCTGTTGCAGAGGATCCTGGGATTCTGCCCAGATCTCTGCTCTGAAACTTAAGTGCTCACTCTTGCCAGGAATGCTGGCTGGGAATGGCTCACGGCTCCTCTCCTCCCCAGTCAATGTCCTTGGCTAAAGGGAGCCACCTCACCCAAGATTCTGTCCCCATCCCTAGGGCCACCCCAACTCCAGAGCTCCCTATGGGATCAGCACAACCTTCAGAAGACGTGCTACTCTCAAAGCACTGCCCAATAAACAGCCTGCACTCAAATCTCCATCTGTTTCCCTGAGGACCAGACCCTAAGACACCTCCTCAAAGCAGAACAGAGAAAGCTGAAATATGGGCCAGGGCTCTGGAAGCATTCTAGATTGAAAGGAAGAAAATTTCTAAGTTGGCTAGGGAAAAGGAACAGCATTCCAGAAAGCATCATTTTCCACAGAGAAAACAGAGGATTATAATGGACAGACAACAACAAAGCCCACAAAAGTAAGCGTGTACATACCAGTGACATCATCCTACAACATTTAGACGTCCCTAGAGTAATAATGATGATAACATTTTGAAGGTGTAGGGTCTATAAGCTGACTCACCTGAGTTGTGAAGCAGTAAAAGTACTGGGGAGAAGATGGCTATTTAAACACCAGAAATGAGGGGCGCCTGGGTAGCTCAGTCAGTTAAGCGACCGACTTCAGCTTAGGTCAAGATCTCATGTTTCGTCCTGACAGCTCAGAGCCTGGAGCCTGCTTCAGGTTCTGGGTCTCCCTCTCTCTCTCTGCCCCTCCCAAACTTGTGCTCTGTCTCTCCCTCTCTCTCTCTCTCAAAAATAAACATTTAAAAAAAATTTAAATACCAGAAATGATTAAAAAAAAATGGTGGGGGAAGGGGAAGGAAGGAAGAGGGAAAGGAAGAGGGGCAGGGAGAGGGAGGGAGAGACACAGAAGCTCTCCTCCCCCAAGAAGAATCACCCATTAATATTAATGGCAATAAAGAGTTAAAAGTAAAAGTGCTGATTCCTAATCTCTGCTCTTTCTTGGTGGGGGAGGGGCAGGCAGAAAGAGGATGTCAAAACGGGGGAATAGGAAGAGTTCTGTTTGTTTTGTTTCCTGGGGCTGGGGTGGGGGTGCTTCCTGAGGGCTCTGCCAGGAAGTCATCGTTTCTGCCTCAATCACTGAGAAGTGGATCAGTGACCTGTCCACGTCACTGCACAGTCTTGGGGTTGGAGGGCAGGGTACACCTAGAGGCAGCTTACCTAGGAAACGGTGCTTGCTGCCTGAATAGGAGGGCAGTCGCTGGGGGACAGGTGAAGGAGGTGGGGGTCCACTGCTGCTCACTCATGCAGCTTGCACCTGGGTTCCCACCCTGCTCCAAAGCAACTCTCCCATTACTGCTGCTGTTCTAGGGGTCTTTTGGGAGAACGAGGAAACGCCGGTAACCCTAGTCCCCAACATCTTTCCAGACTGGATTATTTCTTCTAAGCACTGTCAAAGGCAACTATGGACCTTCAACTGTATGTATGCATGATGGTAAGGAGAGCCAGATTGACTTCCCCAGCAAAGCTTTCACCACCACCACTGGCCCTATACCCAACGTGTGGAAGCAGGAACAGAAGCACAGGGCAGTCACAAAGCTCTGGCTTGAAACTCTACCACTCGTAACTGTGTAAACCTGGGCACGTTGCCTCATTTTCTGGCCCTCCGTTTCCTCCACTGTAAAATGGGAAGATAACAACACCTTCCTGCACAGAGCTGTGAGAGCTGAGGTAGAATATGCCCCAGCACGTGGCTGGCTACTACCCAATGAGAGAAATGCCTGCTGCCCAATCCTCCTTATCAGCTGCATTCAATCCCGGCACCTAGCATGCACATACACTTCCACTGCAACATTACGTGAACTCCCTGTGGTGATATCTTTACTGAACTATTTTGTGCGTGTGTGTATATATTTTTTTTCCTGGACCTTTTTCCTGAGAGATTTTTTAAACTTATTCATTTTATATTTCATAGACTCTCCTTATGGCTTCATATACCAACCATGTGCTGCTGACACCCAAGAATCACCTAATGTTGGTTCAGCTCTGCCCCACTGCAGATCTGTATATCCCCTAGCCTAATGAGCATCTCTATTGTGGATACTTTCAGGCAATTCAAAGTCAATGTATTCCAAATAAATCATCTCTACCCACCTCCAGCCCCTATAAATCCATTCTTCTTCCTTTTCTTACAGCCCTAGAAAAGAACAGTTGTTAAAAGGGAGGGCTTGGGAGCCAGTCAGGGTGACTTGGGTTCAAATCTTGACTCTTACCACTTACAGGCTATTGAATCTTAGACAAAGCGTTTGACCTTACTTTACACCTCAGTTTCTGCAAGTATAAAATGCAGAAATAGTACAAATGTTATAAGAACTAACATGCTAATACATAAATATGCTTAGATAGTGGCCTGAGACAGCTAACAGTTCAATGAATGCTAATTTTTACTATTAACTTTGTTGAAGGAACAACCATACATACAGAAACGAGCGCTAAGAAAAGAATCGTTTCTCCTGGTGCATTGGCATGCTTCCTTTCACCAGTCACTGAGTGATGCACAGCTCATTGTGCTTTCTTTTCTGAAACCTTCAAGAAACACAAAGTTAAATTTGGAACTAATTTGTTGTAACCAGACTTAGTCTAGATTTTCTGGTACCTATGGTCCCCCCCCCCCAGCCCTCAGTTACTTTGAAGGGCTCCTCCTTTTTTGTTTCTAATTTTAATGTTTTTACTGGAAAATAGCTAAAATAATTTTTCGACGTATCCATTCATTAAAAATATCTATCTAATGAGCACTTTTATACGTCAGGCATTGTGCTAAAAACAATGACCAACGATGAACAATGGAATGAGTGCCTGCTGGGAGCCGGCACGGGGAGAAGAGACAGATGGAAGGCGGTGTGGAACAGCGCAGAGAGGAGACAGGATAAGTTCAGGGGCCAAGAAACAAGCAAAAGTAACATGCACTAATAGCGCTCGGTGGCAAGTTTCAGTGATGGCAACGATGGCTCATTAAAATAGTCAATGAAGCAGCCAGTGAGGAACTATGACATGTATCACAAAGTGTGGAAAATTCTTCTGAAGATCCAGCCCAGTTGAGGCAACCAGCAAAATCACCATGGCCCCACTAGGACTGGAAACGAACAACAGCATCTGACCAGGAATCAGAAGAAATGAACAAGACTAACATCATACTTAACAAACTATTGCCAATCTTCCATATACTTTGAGATGGCCTGGAATAAAAGGCAATCAAATTTTAATTCATAACTGTATGCTTTATTTAGAGATGTCACTAACTTAATTGCTTGGAAAGTCTATATAAGTCATATTGTGTATGGTTATTCTCAAGTATGTTCTTTCTATTTAATTAAAGAACTATCAAGGGCGCCTGGGTGGCTGAGTCACTTAAGCGACTGACCGACTTCAGCTCAGGTCATGATCTCCCAGCTCCTGAGTTTGAGACCCGCATCGGACTCTGTGCTGACAGCACAGAGCCTGGAGCCTGCTTCGGATTCTGTGTCTCCCTCTCTCTCTGCCCCTCCCCCACTCGCACTCTGTCTCTATCGAAAATAAAAACATTAAAAAAAACCAAACATCAGAAGGTGTTTTCCTTATAGTATAAATGACAGTCTCAAGGACCGTGAGAATTATCTGACCATCACTTTGATGCCCATAGAGAATCTTTTCAACAAGATTACCTTCAATTTTTTCTTACTTGAGTTGCACATAAAGGGAGTTGAGAAGGGGAGAGATTTGCAGAATCGATGGTATGGTTGTAAATGCACAGAATTTTAGGTTCCTTATTCAGGTTATTAACATGTACTCTTATTTTACAGAGAATTTTAATACACTCAGAGATCTGATGTACAAACCTACAATGGAGGCAACAGGTTAAAGGCAGAAAGAGTCAAGAACTGCCAATAAGTAAAGGTAACACAATAATACATTTCCTAAGAAAAGCAAACAGAAAAGCTCAGAAATCAGAGCCATGTAGGGTCATTCTATTCAATGGAATCCAGGCTCAATAGCATCACTATATCAGAGAATAGCATTATTTTCAGCAAAACTTAAGATATTAGGCAAGAAAACGACTAATATGCTAGAAAGGGCTTTCACGCAAAGGAGTGAGTTTTTTTTGTTTTTTTTTTTTTTTTTGGTGTATTGGGAAAAGGAGCTGTATATCCTTGTCTCTGAGAACACGGGACGACATTGAAGATTTATTAGCAAAGAATGTCCAACATATTTTACCGTTAAAGGCCAGATTTGATGAAATCTAGGTAAAATTCTGAAATAAAATCTTAATTATGATTTTAGAGAACATCATGAGCTTCATCCTTCATGTACTTAGCTTATTGTATTAGCTACAGATCAGCACAGACATTGTCAAGATAAGTCACTAGTTGAGCTGACATCCAAATCCAATGGACCCGACTAGTTTTTTGTTTTTTGTTTTTTTTTTTAAGCACGAAAGCCCTATCATGCAGGACTCTGATTTAAAAAAATAAGTACTTCATCTTTTGGCATGGTGACAGCCATTCTGTTTTATTCAAACAGAAGGACAAGGGATTATAGTTAATCTCAGCAGAGGTACCAAACTGCAAAAGTGCAAAAAGTGGGAGAAAAAGATGTTTGAGGGAAAGAAAGTCTTGTAATTTAATATGTATTTATCAGGCATTAACTCTGCCTCAAGTATCTTACTTTGCACAATAAAGTTATCTTTCATAGACCAGCAACACTAAATGGTACAAAAGCATCACTGCCATTCAGAAGCCATTAAGCTCTGACAGTCTCTCGGGAGCACTCTGAAGAAATAATCACAGCCCCAATCCAGAGGGAAACTGCCGCTTATCAGGTCTGAGAAGGTAAGGCACAATGATGGCAATGACAATGGGTCTAGTGCTTCCTTAGGCAGGCTCCATTCTCCATATGTCAAATGTGCATAATTCATGGGGGATGTGCCACATGCTGACGAAAGCAGGTGCCCTTGTGAGCCTTTCTGGTGACACCCTGAGGCATGCTGCCTCCAACCATGAAAACACTGGAATGTTAGAAACAAACGAGTCACAAACAATTTCCCTAAACACTGTTTTTAAGCTGATACTGTAGTTAGTGGTCTGCTGAACACAGAGGAATACAATTAAGAACAATTAGCCATTCAGTGGCATTACCAGAGACAGTTCTCCTTGTGGCCTATATTTTAAACAAAAAGCCAAGCTTCCAGGCGGAATGCTCAGCCACCCTGCAAGTGAAGGAAGTCTAAAAACGGCTTCCTGTTTCCTGGCAGACCTCCATTCCAGACAGTGCTCCGCGGCCCCAGGGACACACGGCCATCCCTTCCAGGGCCCCTCCTCCCTGGAGGCAGAACACTCCAGGCTCACAGCTCTTCTGCTAAGCTTTTCCTTTCTTTCTCTTTTCTTTAAGTAGGGAAAATAGATAAGCAGCCATCTGAGAAAGACATTTGATAGACTACCAGGTTGGGCAACGGCGAAAGGAGGGGTAGAGAGAAGGTAGAAGGAGTGTACCTACGTTCAGTCACAAGAAATGGGAGACATAAAGAAAAAAGAATGTTTCACTTTCTAGAAGAAAAAAGGATTCGGACTGAAGAGAGCACATCACTCAACTTGAGCGTTGCAGGGACTTCGAAGATCTTTTAGTTCAATCTCTTTGTGTTATAGAAAGGAAATAAAAGTTTAGAGCCATTAAGCTACCTTCCCAGGGTCATAATGTCACAGGCAGTTAATTAATTGCAGCTTCTCTAACTATGAGCACCCTTGGGAGAAAATGCTACCTTAACAAGGATGAATAATTACTCTTCCCCTGAGAAAAACACGTGTTTTTCACTTCATGGTTGCTGTGAGGTATTTAACAGACCAGGTTTCCCTTTTCACTGGAAGAAACAAACCTTCCTGCGAAGCCTGGGGCCTGCTAGTTAGCTAAGCATTCTGAGCTGTGCTGGTGTCCTTTTCTCAACTCCTCTCTAGCTCCCTTTTATGCCTTTTTTCAGCCTTTCTTCCAGGACTTCCATTTCATGTCTTTGTTCTCTTGTATTTTATGGATTTTTGCAAATCCCCGAAAGCTCTTCTGGAACAAAAAAAAAAAAAACACATTACAAATACCTTCTATAACTTCTGCCCAACAACTCTGTGCTGCCCTGAGCAGAGGTCAAGCATCAGTGTTCTACTTGACATGGTCGCAGCAGGAGCCTGAAACCAGTCTTGAGATTGGCACATGTCCTTCTTGCTGTGGAATATACTTCCTCCCGAGCAAGAATTCTTGGTAAAAACTCGGGGCACCTCAGTAGGTTAGGCGTCTGGCTTCAGCTCAGGTCATGCATGATCTCACGGTTTGGGAGTTCGAGCCCCACATTAGGCTCTGCACTAACAGTGCACAGCCTGCTTAGAATTCTCTCTCTCCCCCTCTCTCTGCCCCTCCCCTGCTCATGCTCTAAGTAAATAAATAAAACTTAAAAAATTTAAAAACTCAAGTCAGACTTCTATATATAAAAAGTATATTTTGTTCAGATTAAATTGAGAAGTACATTAGCAAATCTTAAGCCTTTAAGGCACCTTTTCATTCAGATAAAGGCATTTCAGACAAAGAAAAAATTAAACACATTCTAAAGGAATTTCATAAACAGCAGCAGAAGGTGCCAATGTGGTGAAAAGTACTGTTTCAGTGTATTTCCATACATTTTCAAATAGCATCATAATTTACAGCAACTTCCAGCTGTTCAACGGCCCAAGATTTCATTTTTACTTGGACAATATTACACAGAAAGGAATAAAAGAAGACAGAAAGAAAGAGAAAAAGCAACCAAGTATTCTTTTCTGCTCTATTTCCCATAAATTGTTACAGGGCAGGTTGTCATGAGGCCGTGCGGCTCCCACCTCCAATCTCCTGGGCATCCCCACTGTTCTGTCTCCTTGAAGGAGGTGTTCTCAGGACAAGTGGCCCATCTGCCACCCTCTTGGTGCACTAACCTCAGTAGAAAGCACTCAGCATCCCTTTCTGGAGACTATCACACATCACTTGGTCCACGGGTGTCGTGTACTCATGTGCAAAACACTCAACTTACTTTTTGGCTGACCTGGTAACCTGGGGCTGTCCATGGCTGTGTGGGGATATCCCTAGAGACTCAAGGCTAAGCATACCAAGGGGTGCTGTTTCCACACCCTTGGGGGGGGGGGTGTGCTTAATACTGGGAAAAACTAAGGCTGCAGACGTGGCCGAACAGAATAAAGAAAAAGAATGCACTCGTTTTATTAGTGATTAGGGAGGGAGAACAGTTTTAGGCAAGCTCCCATTGTCAATATAACATGCTACATGTCTCATTAAGAAGCTACAAAAGGCTGTTTATTGTTCTCATGCTAAAGGTCCCTGTACACAGAGAAATCAAAATGTCAGGATTTTCCTGTCTTAGTCCTAAGGGAGATCAGTCTTTGAACAGAATATCAAACTATCCCCATTCAGGATCTCTGCTTTAATTAATCAACCATATGGGGCCCAGATGTCATAGACAAGTTTGATTTGAACTAAGTAATGCATAAAACGATAAATTTCTTTTGAGGTGTGGATAATGCTACATTATCCACATCTAAAAAGAGATGTTCTTGATGGTTTTTTGGATCTCCTTTACTTCAAGTTCTACGGTAGACTATATATAAAATTGTATGTGACAAATTAGAACCTGTCACCAAGATGAAAGGCTTTAAAATTTTTTTTTTCTGTCCTATAGGATTCTAGAACATTGTCATCCACAGCACAGCTTTCCCACTATATAAAGAATGATCAATTAGAATTCTATTCCAACCAGGGGTTGCCTGGGTGGCTCAGTCAGTTAAGTATTCGACTTCGGCTCAGGTCATGATCTCACGGTTCATGAGTTCGAGCCCTGCATCAGGCTCCACGCTGACAGCTCAGAGCCTGGAGCCTGCTTCAGATTTTGGGTCTCCCTCTCTCTCTGCCCCTTCCCTGCTTGTGCTCTCTCTCATTCTCTCTCAAAAATAAATTAAAAAAGAATTTTATTCCAAATCATAATTAACATAAACATGTTTTACAGTCATTTTAAAAAAGCACATATGGATAAAGCTAAACTCCTTCTTGTCCACTGTATCCAATCACAGAACTACCTCTCTCTAAAATAGAGATTATTTTTGTCATTATGATGGGTATGGTTTCTAAGTATTTGTCTACATAAATAAAGCAAAAATGAACTTTAGAGAAGAATTAACTCTTTAGCCTTGAATTCCCAGGTCCCCACAATCTGGTCCCAACTTAACTTTTTGATTCACCAACCACCAAGAGCAACATCCACTAAAGCCAGTAGAAGATTCTTTAGCCAGATACTGCGCACATTCTCATGCTTTACTGGCTGTCTCTTCCTCCCCCTCCTCCACACTTTGGATCCTGGACTTCTAGGATGCCGCTTGGCATAGAGCAAGCATTAAATCCAAAACCGATGGAGCATAACCACCATGTCTCTTCATTCACAGGAAGGTTTAAACTTAGTAAACCTGGATTTGAACACTTAGGCAAGTGTAACCTCTTAACTTTCGTCATCAGTATATGGGAATAATTATTGTCAATTTTATGTGTCAACTTGGCTGGACCATGGTCAAATATTGTTCTGGAGGTTTGTGTGAAAGTGTTTTTTGGGTGTAATCAGTTATATTGGTGGATTCTGAGTAAGGCATAGCGTTGGTGGGTCTCGTCCGATCAGCTGAAGGTCCTAAAAGAACAAAGCCTGACCCACCTCCCACGTCTCCCAACCCCCTTATCCCTGCCTGCCAAGCAAGAAGAAATTCTGCCATCAGACTAGACTGCCTTTGGACACAAAATGCAACTATGTCCTGAGCCAGCCAGCGGCCTTTCCCATCAGATCTTGGGCTCACTAGACCTCCATAATCCCATGAGCCAGTTCCTTACAATCAATCAATCTATGTACATGCACACATGTACGCGCATGCGCACACACACCCTGTGGGTTCTGTTTCTCCAGAGAACCCTGATGAATAGGTTGTCTTATACACTTCACAGAGTTGTTCAGATTACAGTCAATATGAGACATGCACAGGACAGCAAATTGTAGAACTGATATATCAGTGACAATGCTTTTGGCCCAATCGAAAAAGGTTTTAGGCAATAAGAAAGTTCGTTCAATCATAAAATTTATAAGTGGAGAATAAAAACTAGTTTGCCCAAGGCACAGAATAATGGTGTTCATGACTCTGGTTCCTTTGACCTCTACATTCCACTGTCTGGAGTCTGAGTGGTTCTTTTTATGATTAGAAAGAGGTTTCCCTCATGCTGCAGCTCCAGCTATTATACCAGACCAGATCAAGTCCACAGGTAATAAAGGGTCATCTCTTTCAGTGTCCTAAAAAATGTTCTCAGAAGCACCTGAGCCCACTTCCCTTTACCATCACATTGGCCAAGACTGGGTCACATGTCCAACCGTGAACTAAACAATCCCTGATATCTGGAAACAAAACTGAGATTCTTCCAACAAAGAAAGGGAGGATGTTCACTGAGGAGGCGACCAGTCTGATGCAGAGGTAACATATACGTTCAAGATACCATGACTATTACGGTCCTTCTAGTCTTTACGACCTCACACAGGCCCCAACTCTTCTGTGTATCCTCACAATGCAGGCCCAAGTGAGTTCAAGCTGCCCTGGATTATTCTAGCCCTTTCTATTCATACCTCTCATTACGTACTCACTGCAGTGTTAAGCAGTTTCTTTTTAAGATAATTTCTAAAAATTTTACCAGTAATACATGTTCATGGAAGAAAATTCAGAAATATACAAAGATCACTCCTAGTTGTCAGTTGAGAGAAAATGGTTATTAGTATTTCAGAATACTTTCTTCCACCTTCTTCCTTTATTCTATTTATGTGTGTTTATGTATGAGAGTAATGTCTTTTTTGGTATAAATGTTCCTGGCTTCCCCAACTAAAATTCAAACTCACGGATGGTGGGGATTCCCTGTGTGTCCTCTCATCCTCCATAGAATTATAGGACCTTAAAAAATATATGTTGATTCATACTCTGTAGGTCACACAAAGAAAGTTTAAACAAGCTATTCTTTTTCTTTGGGGGATTAAGAAAGAAGACTTAATAAAACAACATTCCAAAACATGTCCACTAATCTTTTCAGATGTTCTTTTTTACCAAGACTTTTCAGAAAGCTTATTAAACTTCCTGGCAAGAAGATATACTGCTTTTTGTGAGTAAGTGTTGTTTTCGGACAAGAAAGTATTGTGTAATTTCCCTGATGTTTAGCAATTTCCTTTATACTTATAATTAAGCTAGTCCTCCATTTCAAAATATGACCCCAAACTAGGTAGGATAAATATAAATTCAGAAAACATGATTCTCAGATAATTCCCTTCCTAAGAGATAAGTTCACCAACATGTTTGTGTAAAGCAATGTTTCTAAACACCTAAATCACATTTTCAAAGAACTGAAGTAGCTATTTGAAGGAAGTATGGCATAAATATTGTAAAAAATAATCTAATAACTTATCTGGGTTTTGGTCTCTGATTTTACTGACAAGGTTTTCTTAAATTAAGGCACAATTCTCTGTGGCATAAAACCCAAATGATAAACCCTCCATTGCTCAAATCCTGGGCTTGTTATTATTTAACAAGTATTTATTTACTTAATATCTACCATGTGCCAGGTCATATGCAAGTCACTGGTGATTGAGTGGTATGTAAAAACAAAGCCATATTCTGCTCTCTTGGTGTTCACAGGACAGGCGAGGACCCAAAGACACTGCTGAGATGGCTCATAAGCAATTGAAGACTTTGTCCCAGTAACAATCTCCAAAGTCAAAGCATCTGCTCTCACCATCTTCTTTTTGTCTCTCTATTCTCCATCTCTGCTCATGAAACCAGAACAAAGAGTGAAGTGACACCAAAGGAAGTCAGATTAAAACACTTACTGTGAAAAAGTAGGGGGTGAAGTGATAAGTTAAAAATGCTTAAGGATGTGGTAGAACCACCTCAAGAAATGCATGAAAATACACAGAACAACATGGCAGTCCAGGGGGAAAGGGACACACAGTGGCCAAGATGACCCCTCAAATTCCCTTCTACCTTTATTCTTACCACAGTATCTTCAAGGTATCCAAGGAATCTGTCAGCCTACAGATACTTATTGAGCACATGGAGGGGGTCTATGCTCAGATCTTAGAAGAATCATAGATTATATAGAGCAGTAACGGGCAGCATAGGAATAGACAAAATGTAAGAAATGTTGCAAGGTGGGTAATGAACATGGCAAAAAATCGAACAGTGAAGAGTTCTAGGAGTTCAAAGGTAAGAAGGACTCCAGTGAGCCAGTGCATATACCAAGGACTTAATGAAAGTGACGGGGGGCGGGGGGGGGGCGCATCTGGGTGGCTCAGTCGGTTAAGTGTCTGACTCTTAGTTTCAGCTCAGGTCATGATCTTGCAGTTTCATGGGTTTGAGCCCCACATCGGGCTGTGTGCTGGCAGTGTGGAGCCTGCTTGAGATTCTCTCCCCCCCCCCCCACTCATGCTGTTTTTGTCTCTCTCAACATAAACTTGAAAAAAAATTTTGAAAAAAAGTGGTGGGGTACCCTCCGGGTCTCTTAGGATGGGTGGAATAAGGAAAAGAGATGGGGAAGCCTCTTCTGGCTGGTTGAATGTCCCTGGGAGGCTAACCCAATGGAATAGACTCAAAAGCAAAAGGCAACATGAGAACAGAGCTCAGCCCAGAGGTCAGGCCTGGGTTTAGAGACTCAAGCGTCATAGACAGGGGACAGCTGAAGCAGTACAACGGATATACACTGAGTGTTTTGCGCCTTGTCAAGTGCAGGCCTTCCACGTGGGCAGTAATTAACTGACTTTAGTAGAAACTCTTCCCAGGGCGCCTGGGTGGCTCAGTCAGTTAAACGGCCGACTTCGGCTCAGGTCATGATCTTGCAGTCCGTGAGTTCGAGCCCCGCGTCGGGCTCTGTGCTGACAGCTCGGAGCCTGGAGCCTGCTTCCGATTCTGTGTCTCCCTCTCTCTGACCCTCCCCCGTTCATGTTCTGTCTCTCCCTGTCTCAAAAATAAGTAAAAAACATTAAAAAAAAAATTAAAAAAAAAAAACTCTCTTCCCTCTCATTTCAGGTGAAAATTTCTACCCTTATGAGGGTCAGATCTGATGGCAGAAAGACAGTATTTCTAAGGGCTTTGGACACAACTTCTCTACCTTAAGTTCTGCTTTTTCGTAAAAGTTATTTCAAGTGGTAATGATGGTTTTATCCTTAAGTGCATTCCCACCTATGCCAGAATTACTTACATTTATAGTAGATGGCTTGTCCTTTTTGCTAACATTGCTGTGACACCACTCATTTCCATTTTATCCTGCATAACACTAAGAACCCCTGTGAATTACCATTAGTTCACTTAAAATTGCAAGACTGCCTCGTTAAACCTGGGGCTACTTATTAAAATTTTATAAGCTCCATGAGTTTGTTCACATTAGATTCAAGCTCTAACTACTCAAGCTTTTGTTCTAAGTAGTTTACTGTTAGTGTACTTGTGCATGGTTTTCAATAAGGCATGAAAGAAAATGATGGTTTTGCAGAGCCTTTTATATAATCCCTAAGTGCAGCAGAATGTTGTCTTCTTTTGTTTTTTTTTTAATTTTTTTTTTTAACGTTTATTTATTTTTGAGACAGAGAGAGACAGAGCATGAACGGGGGAGGGGCAGAGAGAGAGGGAGACACAGAATCAGAAGCAGGCTCCCGGCTCCGAGCTGTCAGCACAGAGCCCGACGCGGGGCTCGAACTCACGAACCGCGAGATCATGACCTGAGCCGAAGTCAAACGCTCAACTGACTGAGCCACCCAGGCGCCCCTCTGTTTTTTTTTTTTTTAAAGTAAATTCTAACCCCAACGTGGGGCTCAAACTCACAACTCTAAGATCAAAAGTCACACATGCTAGGGGCGCCTGGGTGACTCAGTCGGTTAAGTGTCCCACTCTTGGGTTTCAGCTCGGTCATGATCTCACGGTTTTGTGGCTTTGAGCCCCATGTTGGGTTCTGCACTGACTGTGTGGAGCCTGCTCGAGATTCTCTGTCTTCCCCTCTCTCTGCCCTTCCCCTACTCACGCTGCCTCTGTCTCTCTCAAGATAATTAAAAAAAAAAAAAAAAAAAGTCACACACTCTACCAACCGAGCCAGCCAGCTGCCCCTTTTCTACATCTTTTAAACAGCATTGACTAGACAGGATATGCTCAGTGCTAGTTAACTAGGTTTTTGTTTTTACGTGTTCTAATCCTGGTTGGGGATAGAGTTCACACACATTGCTGTGTGCCAATTTACTGAATGGACAATAGTCCCCTTTTCCTTACCCTTTTCCCTTCTCCAATACTTACATCCTAGGTCTGTACCTGTATTACCCCTCTACTTGTGCAACCTGTGTGTGTCAATGAATCCCTCTTTCAAAATACAGTCTCCCAAGAAAAGCAAACTACTGTCTACAAGTAAGTATGCTTTCTAGTAATAACACAGGCATATGATTGGCTGCTAAGTGATTATCTAGTTCATCCAGGATTAGATCAGAATGCAGTAAAAAATGAACACAGGGAAAGTGAATAGGAGCAAAGAATTTTCCCTTCTACACCCGAGAAAGCATAGTGCAAGTGCCATCTTAAACTCCAATGATAAAATCATGTTATTACCTGGGTCCTCTGCTAACAAGAACACTACTAAAATTCATCAGTGTGGTAGGTCCCTAGGAGTATTCTTCAAGGACTGTGGAACACAATCCAAAAGATTCATTAAAAGAATTGTTATTTATTAGAAGAATTCATGGTAAGTATTTTTTGGTATGACCACCATTCAGACCATCAAAAGATTGAAATTTAATTTCAATTTGTTTAAGGTCGGCTGGAAAATAGTCATACCTGCATATATTATCCTTTGCAGGGACTTTTTGCAAACCTAAAATAAGTTTAGAGGATCTAAAGACAAATCTCAGAACTATGTATGGTTAGAATAAATCATGTGTCTGATTTGACAGAGTCAACTGTTTGCAAACTCACAACCTAAGAACTTTTCTGAACAACTTGTTAGTGCCTGTATCAGTGTCTTAAGTTAAATCTCACAAACACAGGGAGACATTTATCCAAACGCTTTGGATGGACAACATTCAAGGTATTCAATAGTCTGGCCTTCTCCTATTTTCAGACCTAACCCTACGTGGTTCTACGTATACTCTAAACCCTAAACTAGACCTCATGATCAGGAACTGGCTTTCCAGGCCTCATTCATTTGCTTATGCTTTTCCTTCCTCCTAGAATGTACTTTTCATGGTACATGTAAAAATCTTACCTACTTTAAGGCATCACTCAAACATCTTCTACTCTGCAAAACATTCCCTGATCTTGAGCCTTCCTTAATAAAGTATGATCTCCAATTTCTGAACGCTCATAGCATTTTTGCCTTACTCACCTTAGTAAGACCCATCATCATGTCTTGTGTACGGTAGGAACAACAGCATCCACTGCATAAATGAGTAATTTTAGTCATCTTTAAGCAGGAGTGTCAACAGTTAATTGAAGAGAAAAAAAAAAAAGAAGGAAAGCGACTGGTTTCACCAACTGGTCAACGGTACCTTGGCCATTACCTTCTTTTATTCAAAATGAAAACCATTTCAACGATGCAGAAACCAACACCCAGAGTAGTTATGAGATGAGGGAAGGGCCACCGGTCTCATTTCAAGAATATTATTCTACATATGTTCTATCACCTCCTGCCCATTAATGGTGGAATTTTTCAGTCAACCCACAGTACAAATGTGAATCATCTGCCAAAGACCACGAAAATAAAACTACCAACATTACTTCATTATTGATGAAGAAACACACTGTGATAATTATAAAAGATTTCCTTTTCGCAACTGGGTTATTTCTCACTTAAAAACAAAAGGTGGGGGAGGGGGAACATGCACTATACAAATACACTGGAATTACATTAGAAACATAAACCAGACATTAGCTACTAATTAACAGTAAGAGGCATATGAATATAGGGGCACCTGAGGGGCTTAGTCAGCTGAGCTTCTGCCTCTTGATTTTGGCTCAGGTGATCCCAGGTTTGTGAGATCGAGTCCCGTGCTGGGCTCCATGCTGAGTGTGGAGCCTGCGTTAGGTTCTGTCTCTCTCTCTGCCCTTCTGCCCCATTTGCACGCTCTTGCGCCCTCTCTCTCTCTCTCTCAAAATTAAAAAAAAAAAAAGGTATACAAACATAAACCAAAAAATCTACAGAATATTTGGAAAACATTTAAACAAAAGTCATCTGGCTACATTCATCTTCAAATGCAAAAATGGCATTACGTAATACTCAAAAGTGCCTGTCCAGTGCCACGTGCTGCTTTCTCATCGGCGACACTCTTGACACTTTTTTTCCTTCTTCTCTCAATGAATATAATCATCTTTCCAGTAATGCAATCGCAAACAATTCACTCACTCACTCCCAACAAAAGTGAGGTACTTTGATTTCCTTCTTCTGAGACACTAAAAAGTGGATATAACCTATTTCCTCACAATTCATCAGGGACTCCTGTTCTTCCAGCCCGACTGCGTTCACCACTAAAAAGGGAGGAAAGTGACACCTAACATTTAGAGAGCTCTGAATAGAAAGGCCTCACAATTTTGCATTTTGGGTGTTTTGAAATTTCTATTCTTTATCATCTCAACTTTGAGGAGTGCTTTCCCCCCCTGGAGCATTTTAGATATGCAATATTTCACTCGGAAAAAGAAAAAAACGATGTGTGAATAAAAAGAGGTAGTCTCAGGGCTCCCTCTTGAATGTTAGGATTCTGTTACTTCTCCATGTAAATAAAACGAAGTGAACAATAATTTTTATGGACATTCACTACTAAGTTGATCTTTTCTGCTTTCTCTGGAAAGGCATCCAGTGCTACTGGAAATGGAGAAAATAAAGTCCAACCTGTTACACAGCACCATAATTACTGGAAATTGAGAATATTATAATACCATACAGCATTGCTCATCGAAACATCGTTTTTTTAAAAAACTGATGGATGTATTGGTGATTTTCAACTTCAGCTACATATTAAAATCATTTGGGGAGCTTAAAAAAACCCCTGCAATACCCAAACCCCACCCCAGACCCATCATATCAGAATCCCTTGGAATGGAGCCCAGGTATTGTTAGAACTTTTCTCAGATGATTCTCATGTGCAGCCAGGGACAAGAACCTGGGCGTACTGTTGTGAAGGTCAGAGTGTTTTATTTTAAAATTTTATTTAACAAGAACTTAAAAACCACTACCAAACAATCTAACTCAATTCTCACAACCACCTTATAGACACAGATTTCAATCCCACTGGACTGATGAGGAAACTAAAGTAGACATTAAACAATTCACCAAAGGTCCCAGGGGCAATGAACTACAACCAGGATTTGCATCCAGGTAATCTGGCTCCAAATCCCAGCTCTTGAATGCTGTGCTGGACTCCTTCTCCCAGAGAGAATTCATCTACAAAAAATCGCACAGATCTTAGGCATTCAGTTCAACAAGTTTTGACAGGTGTATGTACCCATGTATCTGCCAACCACCACAGTATTTAAAACACTTTCATGGTTGGGAGGCCTAGGCGGCTTAGTTGGTTAAGTGTCCGACTCTTGATCTCGGCGCAGGTCACGATCTCAGGGTTGTGAGTTCAAGCCCTGTGTTGGGTTTGAAGCCAAACTTTAAAAAGAGAAAAGGGGAAAAAGAAAAAGAAAACAAAGCACTTTCATGGTTTCAAGATTCATCCATGTTGTTCCGTACAGGAGTATTTCTCTCTCTCTCTCTCTGCTATGATAGTATGGATACACCAATATTTGTTTATTCAGTTATTTGTTGAAGAACATTTTATATCCATTGTTTCCATTTGGGGCTATTATGAATAAAGGCTATGAATATTCTGATTCAAATCTTTTTGAGGATATGTTTTCTCATGGTTAAATGCACAGGAGTGAAAGTGCTGAATCATATGGTAGGTATATATTTCACTTTATAAGAAAAGGTCAAGTCACTTTCCAAAGTTGGATGTACCCTTTCACACCCCCATCAGCAATGCACAGCCCAGAGTGCCTTTTAGGGAAGAGCATGCTGCTATCTTCATAGCACAAGGCATCCCGAAGGAGAAGTCGTTTAGAATTGGACAATGATTTGCTATTTGACAAAAAAATAAATAAAAAAGAGAAGGAAAAGGAAAATACAACCTACACACCATCACCACCACCACTTGTCCTACAGGAGCGTACTGAGAGTAGGCATTTGAAAACGCCAGTGTTGCTAGACATCAAGGCAAACAAAACAAGGGGAAAAACCTATATATCTTCAAGTGAGGCATATGTATAGGCCTCACAATGCATTTTAGCATATTAAATGCATACAGGCTCTGAAAAGCCGAAAGCCCAATAGTAAGGAAACAGTAGGGAAATCAATCAACTAGTTAGCCATGTTTAACCCAGCTGATCTCACAGGTCCCCATCCCCCGGTTCTCTAAGTAAAGAAATACAATGCAGGTTATGGTGTTTCCAATATTATAACGTTTGGGAGAGAATGAGAGCAATTACCTCTGCCTGAGAAGACTGGGCAGGAGTTCATGAAGGAGGTAGTATTTTATATGGCTCTTGCTGGACAATAAGGTCTTGGGCATAAATGAACATTCTGCCGAAAGGACTGGGTCACTGTGAGTTAAGGAAGAATGAGGTCAGATATGGGGACTCTGCAGTTTCCCCTGTAAATAGGACGGGATCTCTAAACATGTCGGCTGGTTGGCCTGCTGGTCACCAACAGTACCACAAGTAGCAATCCAGTCAGTCAACAAACTATGTTTACCAAGTACAAACTATGGGCCAGCCAGGGACCACACCAGGCATGACGGAACGGTGAGGCCCGCTCTTGTGGATCTTACAGTGCAGTAGGGGTGTGCAGCTGCTTACAGAGAGCAGGTTCTAGAACTCTAGAATTGGATGACCATCGAGTCTCTTGAGCCATAAAAGCAGAATCTATTCAAGAATTCCAGAAAAAAATAACAGAGACATGAAAATGAAATATGTATGTATTTGGTCAATGATCCCTCATTACTATAAAGTATATTGGGTGCAGGTAGAGTGGAGTTATGTGAAAAAGAGAAGTGTGAAGTGTTAGAAAAATATCCAGGGGGGGCACCTGGCTGGTTCAGGCAGTAGAGCACACAACTCTTCATCTTGGTGTTGTGAGTTCAAGCCCCATACTGGGTGTGGAGCCTACTTTAAAAAAAAAAGTGGGGGGGTGGTGCCTGGTGGCTCAGTCAGTTGAGCATCCGGCTTCGGCTCAGGTCATGATCTCGCAGTTTGTGAGTTCGAACCCCACGTCGGGCTCTGTGCTGAGCCCAGCTCAGAGCCTGGAGCCTGCTTCGGAGAGTGTGTGTGTGTGTGTGTGTGTGTGTGTGTGTGTGTGTGTGTGTGTGTGTGTGTGTCTGCCTGCTCCTCCTCCATTCATGCTCTGTCTCTCTCTCCTCTGGAAATAAACATTAAAATATATATATATTTTAAATGTCCAGGTAGATATGCTTAGGAAAAAGAATGAAACTTTAGATGAAAAGTTTGGGTTCATTAATAGGCAATATGATAAATGGAATAATTTCAAGATTATTGGCAACTTCTATTTCAATCCTATGAAAGCCATGACAACATTAGATTTGTAAACCAAAACAAGTATAAATCTTAACCCAGAAAGAAAGCAGAGCTCAGATTCAGGAGGTGGACAAAGTTGGTCTGAATCTCAGCTGGACCACTTGCAACTTGGGTGACTATGGCGAAGGAACTTAAGCTCTCTGAGCCTCACTTTCCTCATGTGTAAAACTGGGATGATTATATTCACATACTCCCCAGGGATGTTATCCAGATTGAAGGACACTGAACAGCAAGCAATGTGTCTAACACACAATCCCAGCTCAGTAACTCTTAGCTATTATTATTATTTATATTTAGAAAAATCCACACTTGCTTGTGGTTAAATTAGTGTGAGGGAAAGAGAATCATGTACAACACCAAGGTACCGTCAATATACACTGTCCAATTTTTAGCATGTGAAATGAAACTAAATTTGGAGGAAAGGATTGCAAGGGAAATCCTTTGAAACTTCAGCCAAGTTGTGGTTCTTGATCCAAATGGAATTTTCACTTGCCACACAGACCATCTTAGTAACACATGCAGTATTTCATACAAAAAATAACTCCTTTCTTCCCCCTCTCGACTTTCCTCCCTTCTCTTTTCTTCCTTGCTGGACTTTCTTATTTCTGTTAATAACATGTTGGCGACTGTGAAAATTGGGTAACACAAATTCTCAGTAAATGTTAGCACTTCCCTTAATTTTTCTTTGCTGTAACACTTTCCCAGAAAATTTGAATTCTAGGTCACTGAGAATGATATGATGAGGTCACTTATAAATTTTAATTTCCACAGTGCAGGGATACCCTAATTGGCACAATTTTAATAATGAAGGTTTTCAAGGTATGCAAATATTAGCAGTATTTTTCTTCCTCTAATTTAACTTAAAACCCATCAAAATTAAGATGCTGTATATCCACTTATTTTTCCAAATGATCATGCAATAAAAATGGAAAGGCCTAGCATTCAACTGCCTTGATGAGAAATGAAGTTGTTCATGTGGGAAGCAAATAATTCATAATAAAGAATGAGAGTGATGTCAGCAGTAGATTCAACTGGAATACATGAATGCTGGTATGATGTGCATCTAAAGCAGCCCATCTTTGACTCTGGACAAGAGATGGCAGGCCACTTAATCTGAAACAGTTTCTGCTGCTAAATCAAGATCCAGGCAAAAGTCACACCTACTTTAAACCATCTGTTCTTTCAAGCATTATGGACACACAGGATAACATCAACTTCGGTGACAGTCATCCCTCCTGTCCCATGCCACAATGATACCACTTAAGAGCTATAAATAGCTCTCAACCAGATGGGATGGCTTGGCTCAAGCTGTGATCGGATTTTTTTAAACAGTAGTTTAAAAATAATTAATTCCTCATTTCAGTCATTCATCTGGCAAATATTTATTGCCTCAGTACTGTGCACCAGGCAGTGGCAAGACAGTGCCGAAAAGCGCAAAGTCCCTTGGAGGCATTCATACATGTTACAAGTTTCACATCCTCAAAAGAGTGGTTCTCAAGAAGCCGCAAAGCAACCAAATAACATCAATGGGGATGACCCCTCTGTGAGCTCCCCAAATTGCTCCCTACTCAATCCTCAGTAACAGGTGGCACCAGCTGAAAGAGTAACGTCAACAAAGCCACTACTCATTTAAGCAACAAAGTTCATGAAGGCATGATTTTGTCAGTCCTATACACTTTTGTTACCAAAACAATTTCAAATATTTTTATAAGTTTATATAATATGAAATAATATAATAGATGTATATTATACTAATATAAAACAAAAATATCAGCTTCTCCAAAAAAGTGTGTGATGCCTAAGTTACAAGATCTACTAAAATATTTAATCAGCGAACACATCATAATCAGGAAAAAATAGAGAATTAGTGATCTGCTTAATTCCTGATCACATGCAGCACTAGGTGGAGATGGAGGGTGCCTTACAGAAACCCAACTTAAAAGAAACAGGATGCCTACTTTATCCGAGGCTTAATCAGAAGAATCTAATACATCGAGGCACCTCACAGGTAAAATTAGCATGGCAACAAAAATCTGAGGACAAAGGAGCTCACACTTTGTCACATATCAAATTGTATAATAGGAGTCTCACACTGTTAGGGAGTTCAAGTTCCCAATTAGTTTAGCTGAAGAGCCAAGGGTACAAACTGTAGCCTTTTCTTGAGACTTTCCCTGAAATTAAACTTTTGACAGCCATCTTGTATACTTTTTCTGTAACACTAAGAAACTCAAAGGAGACTTATCAAACTGTCTTAGCCTAATAAGGGAGGAAATTATCTTGATTATATTATTCAAGGAATTTAAAAATGGGCATTTGGAGGTACATAATTTTGATTAGAGAGACAGAATGAAGCTAGCTATTAAATACCATCATAGTTATGTACCCAAGAAGCTAAAGTTTTTCTCTCCTTTACAGGAAGTAAAATTTTTTTGATATGACTGGTAAAAAATATTGAGAACTATTTCCATATTCTAATCATCCCTTGAAAAAAAATACCAAAATACAAAGGTGTGAAGATTTAGAAGCCTTTATAAAATAATGTAAGCATAGAATATATAGTAACATGGATAAGATATACATGTAAATATATCTATATCTCTCCACAAGTATATAAACCTATGAATAGAAAAAAATGTTACCAAAAATGTGACACAGTTTGATCTCATTTTAGGAAAATTATACAGGCACAAATAAAAAACTAGTGGGGTTCTATAAAATATTAACAGTGTTACCTCTGAGCGATGAAATTCACATTTTATTTACGGATTAGCCAATATAGGATTTCACACTTAAGTAGATGCAACTTCATGAATTAGAGTAGCAAACACAGTGCAGGTGTCCTGCAGCAGATACCATAAAATGTTCTATTATCCGGTTACTCTGTGGGTTGCCCCAGTTGATGGGATTTTTTTTTTCCACCATGATAAGTGCACTCTTGAATCCCCATCTCCTATTTCACCCATCCCCCTCCCCACCTCTCCTCTGGTAACAGCAATCAGTTTGTTCTCAATAGTTAAGAATCTGTTTCTTGGCTTGTCTTTTTTTTTTTCTTTGCTCATTTGTTTTGTTTCTTAAATTCCACATATGAATGAGCGCATATGGGATTGGTCTTTTTCTGACTCATTTATTTCACTTAGCATTATACATTTTCTCTATCCATGTCATTGCAAATAGCAAAATTTCATTTTTCATGGCTAAATAATATTCACACACACACACACCCATCTTCTTTATCCATTCATCTATCCACGGAGACACAAGCTGCTCCCATAGTTTAATACAAACAACATTGCAGAAAACAAAGGGGTGGATGTATCCCTCTGAATTAGTGTTTTTGTATTTTGGGGGTAAATAGTACTGCAGTTACTGGATCATATGGTACTTCTATCTTTAACATTTTGAGGAACTTCCATACGGTTTTCCACAGTGACTGCACCAGGTGGCATTCCCACCAACGGTGCTGGAGGGTTCCTTTTCCTCCACATCCTCACCAAAACTTGTTTCTGGTATTGTTAATTTTAGCCATTCTGACAAGTATGAGGTAGTATCTCACTGTGGTTTTGATTTGCATTTCCCTGATGAGTGGTGTTGAGCATCTTTTCCTGTGTCTGTTGGCCATCTGTAGGTTTTCTTTGGAGAAATGCCTGTTCGTGTCTTCTGCCCCTTTTTAAATTGGATTGTTTTTTATGTGTTGAGTTGTATCAATTCTTTATAGATCTCAGACACTAACCCTTACTGGACATGTCACTGGCAAATACCTTCTCCTATTCAGTAGGTTTTCTTTTAGTCTTGTTGATCGTTCCCTTCGCTGTGCAGAAATTTTTTATTTTTATGTAGTCCCAACAGTTTATTTTTGCTTTTATTTCCCTTGCCTCAGGAGAAATAATCTAGAAAAATGTTGCTATGGCCTATGTCAGAGAAATTACTGCCTGTGCTCTCTTCAAGGATTTTTATGGTTTCAGGTCTCACGTTTACATCTTTAATCCATTTTGAGTTTGTTTTTTGTGTACGGTGAAAGACAGTAGTCCAGTTTCACACTTTTACATGTGGCTGTGCAGTTTTCCCAACACCATTTGTTGGAGGGACCATCTTTTTCCCATTGTACATTCATTCCTCCTTTGTCAAAGATTAATTGACCATCTAATTGTGGGTTTATTTCTGGGTTTTCTGTTTGATCTCCTTTCTAAAAGGAACTCACAGCCCAGAGAAAAGGTTAACTTCAATGACATAAATGAGAGGAGTAGATACAGACAGAATATACAGGAGGTTCTTGATTATTAAGTCTTCAGTGAAGTATTGATCAAGTGACAAGTCTTAACATGTATGCCCCCTTTTAGTAATCAAATGAACCTACTCCTAGGGCAGACTAGAAGTTCATTCACTCACTCATCACGCATTCACTGAGTTCCTACTCTATAGCAGGCTCTGTATTACTGGGGCTGAGTATCAAAAACGACATCATGTCTTTCCCTCAAAGAGCTCACAGCCCATTTGGAGAGACAAGTAAACAGATGCACACCAGGCAACATATGCCCAGAGTATCTCAGGAGCACAGAGGAGGGGCACTTGATCTAACCTGGGGCGATTGCAACCACCTTGGAGTTGCCGGAATGTGAAGGATAACTTGAGAAATGTTGAGAGATGATGCTGGAAAAGTAGGTTGGGGTAGAATCATGGGAGGCCTACTCTATTTTGATAAAGAATTAACACTTTTTCATTGCGTGGATAATAGGAGCATATTTAAAAGATTTTACTGGTCAAGTTACATGCTGCATTAAGACAGACTTCATTCATTCTAGGGCATCACTAATGTAAAAAGTTTGTAACCTATAAATACTATTGAAATGTTTATGATCTCCTACCATCCTTTCTATTTGCACATTTGCCCTGGAATGATGAACAGAATATTCTCAGTTGAGTTAAGAGCTGTGTCCACAGATTTCTTAGACTAGATTAGAAAATTTTTCTTAGATCAGAAATAATTTATTCTTGATTTCATGTAAACACTGAATGCGAGGTTGTGATTGATAAGGAAGTCTAAAACAGCCCTCCCATTTCCTCCCATAATTCATAGAATAGAGCCTAAAACAGTGTTGACCATGGGCTCCAAGGCCTAGGAGACCTAGTGCCTGCCTTTCTTCCCCACCTCTTCTCCCCTGGCTCACTTCTCTCTCTTCACAACTGTCCTTGCTGCTGCTCCTTGGATAGTCTCTACCTCTGAAATGTTGCCCTGACCTGAAGGAGGGAGGGAAGGAGGGAGGGAAGGAGGGAGGGAAGGAGGGAGGGAAGGAGGGAGGGAAGGAGGGAGGGAAGGAGGGAGGGAAGGAGGGAGGGAAGGAGGGAGGGAAGGAGGGAGGGAAGGAGGGAGGGAAGGAGGGAGGGAAGGAGGGAGGGAAGGAGGGAGGGAAGGAGGGAGGGAAGGAGGGAGGGAAGGAGGGAGGGAAGGAGGGAGGGAAGGAGGGAGGGAAGGAGGGAGGGAAGGAGGGAGGGAAGGAGGGAGGGAAGGAGGAATTGAGCTCTTTGTCACAATATTATTATACAATAAAAACATCATTTCCCCCCATAAAAGATGTCCATCTCAGTGGCTGTAAGCAATTGGAATTCCTTAGGCAGTTTTTCTATGACCCGTTTCCTCCACACCCAATTTTAAAACATGAACCAATTTGGAATCCTATAGTTATTTCTGTAGTTTGGTCAAACTAAAGATGTGCTAGGAAAATCTTGCAACCACCAAACTTCCAGTGAGGACAGCACAATTTAATCTTGCCTTGGCCCTAGCCACCAACTTAGAGGAGACCAGCCAGATGAGAAGAGTAAAAATAGCCCCTGCCATCTATTGAGAGCTTCCTCTAAGCTAAACAACTTAGACACATCATCTCGCTGATTCTTCACAACTAGCTTGGGGAGTCAGCATGGCCAAGAACTCCAGCAAGCAACTGTTGTATTGTGAACTGTTTTGAACTCTGGGCCTGAGCAGGTCCTGCTGTGGAGATGATATTCAGATAGTAATTAGCAATTCTTGAGAGGAGATTTGCACTGCACTACCAGCTGTAATACATCCTTCTAAAACAAAACAAAAACACAAAAAGCAGAATCTGTCTTTCATATTCTAAATGAGGATTTTACAGTAAAAATCCCAGGCCTTTAGTGCTGTGAAACCCATGTGGTCCCTTCTAAAAATTACTATAGCAACACCTCTAACTCAAAAGGATCAAACTCTGCAGTGCTGCTGGCTCATGATGATCCCAGCACACCCAAAATAAAGATGAACCCTTCACTGAATTAACCTATGTTTTTCCATCTGGACTATATAGCTAGGGACCCAGGGCATCCCTCCCTCCAGAGGGTCACACCCTCTTGGAGAGCTCTCGGTCCTTCTGAGAGACCTGTTCCAGCTCTGTATAGGCTAGGGATCCAGAGGACAGTCCAGGTGGTCCAATGACTTGAAAGAATCCCAGATGAGCAATAATACCAACTCATAATGATGACCCTTTATACACAGTTCTTACTATATACTAGGCAGCATTTACTCTCCATGTTTTACACATATTCACTCATTTAATCTGCATAATTACTCCAGGGGGTAGACATTAGGCTTGCAGTCTGACCAAATCCTGTAATTGAGACTTACAAAGGTGAACATGTAAGATCTATGTACAAACTGTGCACAACAAGGTCAGGACCAGAGCAGAAATCCCCAAAGGTCCCCACTAGTAAGTCAGCGACTCCCAGGGGCCAGACCTCCTGAATTTGACCAGCCAGGACACCCCCTTTTCCAATCCAAAATGCTATTTCCCAGAAGTAATAAACGAAGCAGAAGAACGCAAAGGAGTACTTAAATTTCATCACATCCCACACCTGGACTACCTCTCATCAAGTTTCTCGACCTGCACACAATTCTCAGACCTATCTTCTATCCCATCACTTATCATCCAGGGCATCCTACACCTTCTGGGCTTTAACACAGCCAAAACTTCCTCTTGAAACTTCTTCCTGTCTCCGATGTCTCCTGGTCATCTCCCTCTAGTCTCCCTATGTTTATAACACTCTGTGCAGGTTTCCTATCCCATGCAATTACTGGCTTGGTTTTTATTTTGTCCACCTCCTCTTTGAACTTTTAGCATCTTGAGACCACGGGCAACATTTGCTTTCCCAATGTCTGATAAAGAGCTGACTGGGCTGCCACAGACAAGCAATAATGTTTACTCACTGAATGACCTAAGGAAACCACTGCCCCCAACAGCATTTCTCACCATCCACCTAAACAATGCCCTCGTAGCACCCGTGGGATCCGGGAAGGATTAGAAAGGGAGGGGTCCCTGAACCAGAGGGAGCTGCCTGGTTAGTAATGAAGAACTTAACAAGAGAACCCTTTCTGGGAGCTCTGCTTCCAGCCCTGCAATTTAAACTTGCATCCTGTTCAGCGAAACAATAACCATCACTACCACCTATGACCAAAGCTTCCATTTAATCCTTGGGGACTTCTCACTTCATGAATATCCAAGTTTCTGAATAGCTTTTGAAGTTCAGTGAAAGAAAGGCTGCTCACAATGTTTTGAGCAGAGTTTCTGTTCTGAGAGTTACTTTTTCTCTTTGGGGTAAATCACATTTGGTTTTCCTTTATCCTTCTAATAAATGCTGTTTATAAGGCTAGAGGCATTGAAGGTGAAGAGAGAAAGATACTCTAGAAGTTGTTAATCAATCCGGAATTTCTCCGGGTGCTTGTATGACCTCAGCGTTTTTCACATTTCCACAGGTCTCCTTGGAGACTGTTGCCATGATCACTCAGTGTCCCTGATGAAAAATCTTCAAAATGTGGATCGCTGCTTTTATGCTCTTTTAGCTCCTCTTTATTAGCTGTTTTGCCTTCACCCATAGTTTATTTCTCTATGAATGCAATCTGCTCATTTTTTTTTAATCCCATAATATTCCAAACAGAATACCCCACTTCTTTTGGCTCCTCTGGAAACGCTCGTATTTGGAGTATGTTTGGCAGTCCATTAGGAATATCATTATACTTTTAGGTTTCCTGATCTCCTGAATGAAAATTATTCATAGGACAGTCCACCTCTTTTGCAAAAATACTAATTTGCTCTAGAAGAAACTAAGCACCAACAATGAAAACACTCGACCTGTTGCATTATGTTGCTTATTTAACAAGCTTGGCTTGGAATATTTCAAGTTTTTTTTTTTTTTTAAATGTATGTACCTTTTCTATTTCCCCTTTTGACTTAAGTTAATGTAAATATACTTTTATTTGGCTCTACATGCATTATTTCCTGGTGGCTGTTTCTTACAAATATATGAAAAAAGACAAAAAACCTCAAAATCCTGAGTAAACTGTAACAAACCTGCCGAATAAATGGGGAGAGCTAAAATGCAGTATCAGAAAACAGTTTTAGCACTGTGCAAGCAAGGTTAGCTGCTTTTACTGAAATCTAGCATTCAAATGTAAATTACAAAACAGATCATTCAGAGGGTTTCCCAAATCCTCATTAGGTGGTCTGCAAAATAGGGAACCCATCTAGAAGAAAAATATATGGTAAATGGATCACAGACAGATAGTTGCAGTTTCCCTTAGCTACCCTATTTTTGAAAAGAGAAGCAACTCACAGGCAAAGACCAAGTCTTTGAAGGAGGGAATGGCTGTGAGCACGGTTATTTACAATCATGTGAACAACAGGATACAAAGGCATTAGTACAGGTAATAAGTTAGAGAATGGAAATATTCTTTTCATATGAAAAAAAAACCAGTGCCACCTAAATTTTGGCTAGTGATTTTTAATAGTTAGTAATATTAAAGTGTAGATTTTAGGGGCACCTGGGTGGCTCAGTCAGTTAAGTGTCCGACTTCAACTTGGGTCATGATCTCACAGTTTGTGAGTTCAAGCCCTGCATCAGGCTCTGTGCTGACGGCTTGGAGCCTGGAGCCTGCTTCAGATTCTGTGTCTCCCTCTCTCTCTGCCTCTCCCCTGCTCGTGCTCTCTCTCACTCAATAATAAACATTTAAAAATTTTTAATAAAATGTAAATTTTATAGTTAAACATTAGAAGTTAATTCTTCTAAACCTATTTTAAACATTTCTTTAGCATATAGGGTTAAATCATAAGGGATCTAGGGAGACTGTATTAATGAATCAAGTGAGGTAGCTAAACACAAGAAATAAATAGCTGGAATTCATTCACTTGTTCACTCAATCAGCAACAATTATCAACCATTCATTTTGTACCAAGCACTAGGGTGGGCATTTGGGATGCAAAAGTTAATGACCCTCAAGAATTTAGTGAGAGGGTACCTGGGTGGCTTAGTCAGTCAAGCTTCGGACTCTTGATTTCTGTTCAGATCCTCATCTCACGGTTCACGAGACTGAGTGCTAAGTTGGGCTGTGCTCTGACAGAGAGAAGCCTGGTTAGGATTCTCTCGCTCCCGCTCTCTGTTCCTCCCCCACTCATGCTGTCTCTCTCGCGCTCTCAAAAATAAATAAAACAAAGAAACAAGAATTTAGTAAAAAAGAACCACAAAAGTACAAGTAAAACCTTCGATTGTGAGAACTTGTTCTGCGAATGTTCTGCAAGACAAGCAAACATTTCTAATAGATTTTAACTTGATCAACGAGTGCTGTCTTGCAATACAAGTAGTATGTGATGCCACAAACATCACGTGATCACAACTGAGCCCATGGTTCTTGAAATCTGCTTTGAAATACCAGTGCTTTGGGTTACAAGCATGTTTCTAGAACAAATCACGCTTGCAAACCAAGGTTTTACTGTATAATAATTGAGGCACAAAGCAGAGTATAATTCAGTGTTTGAAAAGGGACAAGCATTGGGGCTCCTGGGGGGGCTCAGGCAGTTAAGCATCCAACTCAGCTAAGGTCATGACCTCAAAGTTCATGAGTTCGAGCCCCACACTGGGCTTTCTGTTGTCAGCACAGAGTCTGCTTCAGATCCTCTGTTCCACAGCCCCCCCTCTGCCCCTCCCTCGATTGCACTCTCAAAAAGCAATTTTTTTTAAAAAAAGGGACAAATAACTGATATGAAAAACCGTTTTTATGAAACTTGCAGTTTCGCTGCTGTGGATGTGAAATTCATTACTGTTGACACAAAAGTACTCTTCATGCAAAGATGAACCCTGTTCTCCAGGTGCTTCTAGTCTAGCATAGAGGAGAGATAAGAAACAATGACAACTAGTAATTCTCAAATTATCATGGGGAGGGGCCAGGTTCTTAAAATTTGAATCCTTCACAGACTGATACTTTTGAAAAAAAAGATACCTAAAAAAATGTAGTAAGAATTCAAAATGCTTATTTTCAATTTTTGTATTTATTTCATGGAAGAACAGTAACATCTCAGTCCATGCACAAGCACTGTAATCAAGGATTATGGTGCTAAAACCAAAGTATATAAGCTACTGTCACATAGAAGGAAATGAATGATCAGTTGTAAGGAGAGGCACAAACTTCACCTAAGGAAAATCTTTATGGAAGATGTGACCTTCGAAGTAGGTCTTAAAAAAAATGGAGGATTCCCCAGAAAAATGCAGTGAGGGGTAGAAACAAAACTCCAGGCAGAAGGAGCAACACACAGAGGCAGGAAAAGCAAGTATTTCCGTTAAACTGAATAATGAGGGAAAGGCCAGTCAAGGAGGGGTTATAAGCTGAATTTGAACATTAGAAGCTGAATGGCCCCCATTTGGTGAAATTTCATAAAGACTGAAAAAAGAAAACAATTGCTTCCCTTACCAGGTGTTTAAAATATTATTACAGAAACAGCTCCAGTGACCATCTCAAGTGAAGTTAAGCCCTTTGGGTGGGACTCATTAAACACCACCTTTCATGTATGTATCTTCCTCTTGAGTGTTGCAGATAGGGAACCTCTGTCACAGCTTTAAAATGGAGAAAAATTACCATCGTGCCAGACCTGGAGTCTTCAGATGTGGAGGGAGAGGGTTTATATTCCTCGTCTAGGTTTTGGTTTAGATTTTTACTTCGCCAGCTTTCTTTGCAGATGGACAAAGCAGACAAGAATGTGGGCTCTGTCTAGTGCTGACTTTTACCTGCTCCCTGACCTGCGACAATTTACTCACCCCTCCAGTTTCCTTAACTACAGAAGAGGGATGGTGACAGTCCCCCCCCCCTCCGCCCCCAGGGGTTACTGTACTAGGAGGATTAAATTAATACAAGTAAAGCACTCATAAGAGTGATCCGTGTCAATGAGTTAGTATCACAATAGCACTAAAAATAAACTAGATGGATGTGTAATATCTCACTGCCCCCCCAAGCCCCACAGTGCCATTCATATAAGTACCCAAAAGCAATATCTCCAAATTCTAACCCTGTACATCATCCGCTATTTCTTCAACATCACTGTAAACCTAAACATGTATTACAGGTAGAGAAAATAGAGCTAATTATAGGCTTCGGAGTAAAATGACTAAGGCAAATCAATAGAGGAGCTTATTTTCCATCCTGATCCTACCTTAGTTATCCCTAAAATTAGAAGCCAGTAGTTTGGGGTTATTGAAAGACACTTCCTCTGAGAGAGGAAACCGGAATGAGACACGACTGTTTAGGCAGGCTTTATTTGAAACATTTAGCACCTCTTCGAAATGCAAAGTAATCAAGGCGACACGTAACTATTTTAAAGTCTGAGACGGTTGTCCAGAGTTCACTGAGAGTTTGACAACAACTGGGGACTACAGAATAAGAAATGTGGGGCCACTTCACACAGAAGCTCAGCAAGGGGATGGAGGAGTTTTGGGTCAGGAATGTAAGAGTTTATCTTAATTTAGCAGCTGTTCAGCTGGTAGCAGCCAAATCGAGTGAAGCCTTTTCAGGGAGAGCAGTTTAGGCCACAGCCGTCTAGACGAAACACCACCACTACCCGGATGGGCACAGAGGCTCCCCAATATCGGCACAAATTCCAGAGATACAGCCAAGGCTACTTTAGACGTTGCTGGCAAATCAGCAGAAATGTGGAGAACTCCAGAGGCCAGGGAGTTCCCTGGGCCACCTTAAGGATGGTAAAGGCAATTTGCAAATGCTTTCAGTATCCTGGGTAATATTAAGCTTCCCCCTCCCCCCTCCCACCCTTTACACTTCAAATTATTGTCAAGTGTATTGTTTCTGGGGCCTATTCCTTTTTCCTCTGTTCTCCAAACACATCCACATCTTCACCCTGTATTTGTCAGGGCAAATGGAAAAGGTCTTTGACCCCAAATGTGGCCCTTTGAGACCAGTTTAGGCTGACCTCTCCACCATTCTCACCTGCCCAAGAGCTGACCTACAGGAAGTAAATACAAGCATTGTTCCTTAAAGGCAAAAAATCATACTGGTTTTACCATCACCTGCAGAGAGAATACAAAAGCCCAAGAGAAAATATCATGACATCTATAACTATGACCAACAACCTCACCACCACATAATTGCTATCATTATGTTTTTAACCTCTTAATTCTGCTTTGCTACCATGTCTCCTAGATATTGCTAAGACATTACCGTAAGGCTCCGTCTATTTTTTTTTCCCTCAAAAATGTGCCATGACTTCAATGTGTTTCAAAATACCCAGTATTACTGTACCTGAAGAGAGGCTGCGGACAGTGGCATCTCAATGCTTACAAGTTCAAAATGGGGCCAAAGAGGGTAGGGAAGGAAGTGGGCTACCTGCTGTTAGTCTGGAATGATAAATTTAATAATCAAGTAGTTAGAAGTATAGTCAACTAAAGAAAATAAAACAGTAGGTTACATACCAGTGACTAGGAGGTAGGAATAAATGCAGAACAGAAGGCACAGACGCTTTAGTTAAAATGATTAGGCTGCCAGAGATTGGGAAAACAATTTCCTGCTAATAATATCTGACTATATATCACTTCTTGGCCTTCTGGCTAAGATCAAGTGTAGTATCTGTTCTTATCAGTTTAATATCTGACTATAGAAATCACCTACTAAGTAGCAATAATCTTTCCAAAATTACAACTTCCAAGTCTTCAGGTTAGATTTTGAACTTAACCTTGTTCAAGTCATTCGATCACCCAATCAAGCATTCATAAAACATCTCTTAATTATGCAACACTGCATCTGACTTCCTGGAGTAAATAAAAGATTCAAACCCCCTTCCTACAGAAATTTATACTCTGATGGTTAGTTTTCTGACAACTTGGATAGGATATAGTACTCAGTAACTTAATCAAACACTAATCTAGGTGTTGCTCTGAAGGTATTATGTAGATGCTTAACATCTATAAACAGCTGACATTAAGTAAATGAGATTAGCCTCCATAGTGTGTCGGCTGCAATTATTTGAAAAGCCAAATGGGCAAATACTAAAGGTTTCCCAGAGAGAAGAAGGAATTCTGCCTCAAGGCTACAGCGTCAATTCCTGCCTGAATTTCTAGCCTGCTCTCCTGCCCTATAGATTTTGAACCTGCAGAAAACTACACCACTATGGATTCTGTTTCCCTGGAGAACCTGGACTGATATGCATTCTTATAAACAATTAGAAGCAAACAGTAAATGGGAAGAACAAACTGCTATAAAGATGCCTTATAAAAGCATGTCCAAGAGCATACACTCAAGTATTTCCAGTATAATAGGATAATTTCTATCATGGAGCTAAGTACAAAAGACAGTAAGAATATAGAAGGGCTTATATTTGCCTAAGGTAGTTACAGACAGTCCAAAAGACCTTTCTTGAAAGGATACAAAGAGAATTTCTTACAGAAAAGGGAAAAGCACCCGCAACTGAGAAGAAATGCTAGAATGCACAGTATATGTACTGAAGCATAAACTAAAAGATCAGAACGAAGGTCAAGGAACGGAGCAAATGATAGGATAGGAGATAAAGTGGGTTGCATACAAAAGGCCATGTCTGCATGTGAGAAAGATAAGATCATGGAAGACAAGGCTTAAAGTGTACTAAGCCCTAAAAAGTCATAGCTGTTCAATTTCTGATTTGATAAATGCATAAATGAATGCTGTTAGCTTACATTAAATTGTTACTGTAAAGATGTAGCTAAAATGAGAGGAAGAACAAGTTCGGCAATGTGGCAGGATACAAGATCAATATACAAAAATCAATTCTGTTTCTATATACTAACAGTGAGCAATCTGAAAACAAAATTAAGAAAATCCCATGTACATTATTACACAGCTAAAAGAATCTCTAGGAAAACTTTAACAAGTTTAACACTTTTGTGCCAAAAACTGTAAAACACTGTTGAAAGCTGTTAAAGATCCAAACAAATGAGAAAACATTGCTTGTTCATTGATCTTAAGACTTATTATCTATAAGAAGGAAATACTACAGATTCAACACAATCCACATCAAAGTCTCAGTTTGATTTTTTGCAAAAACTAGTAAGTTGGTCCTAAAATTCATATGGAAATGAAAGCAACCCAGGATAGGACAAGAAATGAACAAAAAAGAACAACCTTCAAAAAAACCAAGTTGGAAGACTTACACTTCCAAACTTACAACAAAGCTATAATAATCAAGACAGTGCGGTACTGGCATAAGGATATACATATATATCAATGGAACAGAACAGAGTCCAAATACAAATCCTCACATTTGTGGCTAATTGATTTTCAACTGGGACAAGACAATTGAAATAGTCCAACCAATGGTGATGGACAACTAGATATGCACATGCAAAAGAATGCATTTGGATCTCCACCTCACATTTCACACAAAACAAAAAAAAGGATCAAAGACTTAAATGTAGGAACTAAAACTATAAAACTCCTAGAATACACAGTAAATATTTAGCACCTTGGTTTAGGCAATGGTTTCTGAAATATGGCACTAAAACCACAAGTGACAACAGAACAGGTAAGCTAGACTGAGACCCATCAAGAAAACGAAGACAATGCTCAGAATGGCAGAAAATATCTGCAAGTCATACATTTTACAAGGGATCTATACATAGAACATATAAACAGTTCTTACAATTCACCAGTAAGACAAATAAGTCAATTTAAAAATAGGCAAAGGGAGTGCCTGAGTGGCTAAGTCAGTTGAGTGTCTGACTTCATTTCAGGTCACAGTGTCAGTTTGTGAATTACAGCCCCGCGTTGGGCTCTCTGCTTAGAACCTGAAGCCTCCTTCAGATTCTGTGTCTCCCTCTCTCTCTTCCCCTTCCCTGCTCATGCTTGCACTTGCTCACTCTCTCAAAAATAAAAACGTTTAAATTTTTTTTTAAATAGGCAAAAGAATTTGAAGAGACATTTCTCAAAAAAAATATATATATATGCGTATATATATATATATACACACACACACAAATGTCCATTAAGCACATGAAAAGATGCTCAATATCATTAGTCACCAGTGAAACGCAAATCAAAACCACAAAGAGATGCTACTTCACACTCAGGATGGCTAATATCACAAAGTCAGATAATACCAAGTGTTGATGAGGATGGAAGAAAATTAGCACCCTCATATATTTCTGGTGGGAAAATAAAATGGTACAGCCACTGTGGAAAACAATTTGGTGATTCCTCAAAATGCTAAACACAGAGTTACCATATGACTCAGCAACTCCACTCCCAAGTATATGCTCAAGAGAACAGAAAATTTATGCCCATAAAAAAATCTGTACACATATGTTCACAGGATCATTCCTAACAGTAAAAAAACAAACAAAACAAAACAACACCAAAATGTCCATCAAGTTATGGATGGATAAACAGTACTGGTATAGCCATACAATGGAATCTTAGTCATAAAAAGGACTGAGGTACTGATGCATGCTACGACACAGATGAGCCCTGAAAACACATGCTCAGTGAATGAAGCCAGTCACAAAAGATCAAATATTTATAGGATTCCATTGATCGGAAACATCCAGAATAGACTAATCCACAGGAAGAGATAGATTAGTGACTGCCTGGAGATGGGGTGGGGTTAGGATAGCTAATAAGAATTTTCTTTTGGGGGTGTGGAGAATGTTCTGAGTTTAGATTGTGGCACACTCTGAATATACTAAAAACCACTGAACCACTTTAAATGTGTGAATTTCATGGAATGTGAAATGTATCTCAATAAAGCTGTAAAAACAGGGAGCTAGGACGCAGTTGGATAACCAAACTTGCTTAAGCAGAAAACCTTTTCAAAATAGAGAAGATGTGTTAACGGGAAGGTGCTACCAGAAAATGAGAGAAATAAAGTGTGAGACTTTGATGTTTCCTCAAGGGGGTGGGGGAGGGGAGGAGGGGAGGCTTGTGACCACTCCATGCCCAACCTCCCAGGAATAGGATTTTGAACAGTCATACAAGGATTAAAGGCATTTGGAGTGGAGTTCCTTGAATGTTAACACCTTAGAGACCCTGTCTTTGGATTCTTATAACTTGGTTCCCCCCCCCCCCCCCGATTCTGGTTGTTCAATTCTCCTTCAATTCTGTCTCCCATAATTAGAGTTCTATAATTTCAGTAAGTTCTGTCTTCCTTGCTTCGGTTACCCGGAGTCAGTTTCTGCTAGGAAAAAGATGGATTATTTTTGAATATTTAGGGAAGGCCACTGGATATGTACAAGCATCATGAGATTTACTGAGGCAAAGTGTGAGACTTAAACTAATTTCCTCTGAAGAATTTCTGACACAGATCATTCCTTCAGGAATTCACCTAGTGATACCGATAGGTTACTGTAACAAATTGTTGTTCTGACTTCACTAGGCAGAGACGCAAGAGATTCTTTTCAGTGACCTAGTGTTCCCTATGCTTTTAAGGAAACCAGATAGATATATGAATACTGTTACATCTAACACTTTTTTGGTTTCAAATGTAATGTCTTAACACTTTAAAAAAAGGTAAACCCAATCACTAGGATACTGCTGACAAATCTTTACATACCTGAACAGTGTTTTCTCAAATTTGAATAATAGAGGATTTTTTTTTTTTAATATGAAAAGGTCCTGGAAAAATCGAAAAACCTCAAATTGAGAAAACTTGTATCACCATTTTAGCTTCATAATGGTTATTAACATCCATTTGATTATAAAAGCCAAAGTCAGTGGTACTGCAAACAATTCAACGTCCATCAACAGGTGAATGGACAAACAAAATGTCAGGTCCAAACAATGGAACACTCATCAGCAATGAAGTGAAATGAACTACTGACCTGCTACAACCTGATAAACCTCAAACATCATGTAAGTAAGAGAGACCAGATCCAAAAGATCACAGAGTGCTTGATTCCATTTATGTGAAATGTCGAAAAAGGGCAACTTTATAGGGCCAGCCTGCAGATCAGTGGGTACTTGGAACGGCCAGCTAGACCAAGGGTGAACAAAATAAAAACAGGAGGGATTTCCTTTGGTGGGGGGTAATGGAAAGGTTTTCAATCTAGACTGAACCTCCACGTTAGCCTGGGAAGAGCCAAACCACAAACCGTAGACTGCCGTGTGATGGCTGCACAACTCTATAAATTTACTGAAATCACTGAAATGTACATGTAACAACAGGTGAATTATACGGTATGTGAATTATAGTTGAATAAAGCTTTTTTTTTGGGGGGGGGAGTAAACGCAAGGCAACATTATGTTGAGAGATCATAATCCAAGATACACCCCTTTGGGAGCACAGGGAAAACTTTTAAAGCATTTAAATACAAATTTACAGAGAATTCAGGGACCTCTGAGAATGCAGTCATAGATCCCGACATAGCTAAGAAAAATTGCCCCAAGGGTGTACAATAGTCTGGGCAAAGTTTTCTGGGGACCTAAACATTTTTACCCTCTTTTGCATGTGCACAAAAAAGACAAAACAAACAAATCGGAAATGTTTTATACTCATTTTAAGGACAATCCTTCTAGAGTGACTTATACAAAGTCCTAGCCCTTTCTGTTATATTTTCATTTATCATCATATGCATTTATTATTAAAAACAAGACTGTAAAAATACATGTTTTCACAAATAACCTATAGTTCTACACCTTTGTATTTTTTTTAAGCCTATCAACTGTAGGAACTCCCCAGTCTCTTCCAGTAAAAACTCTGCAACCCCTCTCTAGGTTGTATTAAGTTTTGCTTATCATAAATAGCAAAACGGATTTTCCCAGTTTGTTCTTTTCCTTGTTTTATTTTGGTTTCTTTTTTTTTTTTTTTCCCTGTTGTAGAAATTACTAATTGTAACACAGTTGAATCTTTCAGTCTTCTTTCTAGGTTGTTTATCTTCTAGTTTCAAGGCTGCAACTTATCATTCTTCCATTGGCCTGATTATAATCTTTTAAAACACAATGCACTGAGCACACTATCTCGATGACTCAGGCACATCTCCCAAACGCATAGTATCCCATTTTGCTGTGTTACTGTGCCAACACAGCAAAAGAGCTTACTGAGGTATGTGGGAGTGTCTGTCACCCATTAAATGGCCCTAGGCTGCCAAGGCCGAAATCCTTCCTCTGTTGTCATCCTGTCTGCTGTCATTTCTCACATCTGTCTGTGGGTCTGTTTACAGCTAGCACTGTTTCTCCTTTCCATGTACTGACTCCATTGTTCTAGGATTAGGAAGCAGACTTAACTTGCTGGTTTAGAGGTGTATATAAATCAAAGCTGGGGTTTGAGGTTCTGAATAGAGGTTTTAAATTCCCCAGTATGTAAACTGCAGGAGCCCCAGTACCTTCACTTGGCTTTTTCAAAAACATGCTGACGTGGGGCACCTGGGTGGCTCAGCCAGTTAAGCATCTGACTTCGGCTCAGGTCAAGATCTCGCGGTCTGTGAGTTCGAGCGCCGCGTCGGGCTCTGTGCTGACAGCTCAGAGCCTGGGGCCTGCTTCAGATTCTGTGTCTCCCTCTCTTTCTGCCCCCCATTCACCCTCTGTCTCTCTCAAAAATAAATAAAACAGTTTTAAAAAATTTAAAAAACATGCTGGTGCTTTACCAAGATAACTGGGAGCACCGCATACTACCGCGCTGGGACTCCTCTACTTAGCCGTCTCCAACCCAGCTCTTTTTTTTAAAATTTTTTTTTTCAACGTTTATTTATTTTGGGGACAGAGAGAGACAGAGCATGAACGGGGGAGGGGCAGAGACAGAGGGAGACACAGAATCGGAAACAGGCTCCAGGCTCTGAGCCATCAGCCCAGAGCCCGACGCGGGGCTCGAACTCACGGAGCGCGAGATCGTGACCTGGCTGAAGACGGACGCTCAACCGACTGCGCCACCCAGGCGCCCCTCCAACCCAGCTCTTAAGGAACTCAAAAGCAGTGACAACTTAGTTGTCCGTTAACTTGGACACAGGCAGCCCCTACCTCCTCCCCTGCCCAGACTTTGATAAAGGAGAACATTTTCTTTTGTATTTGAACATAGCATGCTTCAGAGTTCTGACAACCCTTTAGCAAGAACCTGGCAATGCAGAATTGTCGCTTCAGGTAAAATCCACAACCATGGCCAAAAGCAGATGTCCAAAGATGTTTCAGGATTAGGAACTATATAAAAATTTGAAAATAGCTAATCTAATTAACTGAATTTAAAATACGTAATACTACGTAAATTTCCCTGGAAGGATAGGAATGAAATTGGTGCTACTATTTCCTTTGTGTGGAAGGAAGGTCAGACAGCAGAATGGCAAGGGGAAACTTTTCATTCTACATTAACACTTTTTGGATATTGAATATGTGGCTCTATTCCTTTGACAAAAAAAAAAAAATGGAAACTTTTTAACAACTGCATTACAGAAGTAAAGCCTACCAGGGCATATTAGAAGCCAACTGATCAGGAAAGGGCCAAGCATAGTCCACTGTGGGCCAGGGAGAACAAAACCTACTTCTTAAATTATTTCACTTTCTACCCTCAACATCTGGGTTCTGTCTGATGGTCCCCAAGACTTTGTTTTGGCTCCTGCCATCATATCCACATTCCAACCCAGAGAAAAAGAAGAAAAGAGCACAATCCTTCTAAGGACACAACAACGAAGTTGCACAGATCATTTCTATTCACATCACATTGGTCAAAACTTAGTCACATGGCCATACGTAACTGCAAGGGAACGTGGAAAATAGTCTTTAGAAGGCATAGGTCCAGCTAAAACTTGGGAGATTACTAAAGGAGAAAGTAGTACAGGTGTTGGGATACAAATAACTGTGGCAACTTCAGCCACAAATGAGTTAACACACAACTTAAGGGTAAGAGTTGTCTGTGGTGGGAGACAACAGAACACAACCCAGGGGCTTCAGGTACATTAATAACATTTCTTAAGCGATTACAACACAGGGTCTCATTTTTCACTGTTATTCCTTTAAGAGTGTATGTGTGTGCATCACATTCATTATGTGTATTTCACAACTTGAAAACATCAAAGTTGTTAAGGCAGCGTATGGGCACATGGGGATTTATTATGCTATTCCCTCTACTTTTGAGAATGCTTGCAAACCTCTAGAACAAGAGTTTTTGTTTTTTTTTTTTAACGTTTATTTATTTTTGGGACAGAGAGAGACAGAGCATGAACGGGGGAGGGGCAGAGAGAGAGGGAGACACAGAATCGGAAGCAGGCTCCAGGCTCTGAGCCATCAGCCCAGAGCCTGACGCGGGGCTCGAACTCACGGACCGTGAGATCGTGACCTGAGCCGAAGTCGGATGCTCAACCGACTGAGCCACCCAGGCGCCCCTAGAACAAGAGTTTTATATGCGCACCTTACACACGTATACTTTCATCTTAATACCCTCTCAGACACAGAATAATTAAAAACCTACTTTGTAAAACGCACTGTCCTAAACATGGTTACATGCCTCCATGCATTTGTTATATGGATGTCAAAGAAAGGACTATGCAATCTTTAAAATGCTTACTGTCTAATAAGGAGATCACTATTAAAATAATACAGTCTATGATGGAGCGACAGAATGAGTACAGACAGAATCCAGAGAAAGGAGAAGTCAGTTTGGTTTAGGGAAAATGAGGTTGCTATCCTTGGAAATGAGCAAATGTGACACAAATAGTAAGTAGTTAATAAAAATAATAAACATGCAAACTAATTTTAAGCAATTAGATTTGTGCAAGTCTCTTCATGCAGCTGTCATTTTGTCTCAAAGTTAAGAATCCAGTTAAGTACAATCTGAGGAAGTGGAAATAAAAATAAATTGCTGCTCTACATGGACATATTAAAATCCACGTTGCTACTTTATAACCAAGTCTTGTCAATCACTTTAGGGAGGCCTTATAGACAGGCGCCCCAGTCTCTCTGAAGGAGGCAGTGAGGCGAAATGATTGTGGACATCTGCAGTCAGGCTGCTCATGTTTGGATCTCCAGTCTACCCTCTGCAAGCTGTGGGATCATGCTATAGATGATGCTTCACCCTTCTGTGCCTCAGTTTCCTTCTCTATAATATTTGGATAATGACAGTATCTACTTACAAGAAATACCGTGAGGCTCATCCTGTTCTTGGAACAGTGTCTGGCACAGAGTAAACATCCAATACATGTTTGTTGCTGCTGCTGTTACCCATGGCTCTTGAAATATGAGCTCATCAAGTGTCCCCTATAGTTCACCGGGGTGGGGTAGGTTATTTTGGACAAACTACAGACCTGAATTTTTGTAAAATATCCTGATGATTGTTACAACACCACGAAGGCCAAACAAGGCAGCTTTGCAAGCTAAATCTAGTGAGCCACCAAAGCCCAACTTAAATTTTTACGGAGAACCATGTTAGGCAAGTTGCTGCAATAAGAGGTTATGAAAATAGAATTTTGGCAAGTTACAGGGCTCAAATGCTTCTAACTTACACAGCTGATTATTTCTCATATGGGTTACCTTCCTTGACGATTATCTGGTTAATTTTTAATCTCAGGCTCTCCTGTGTCACCCCTCCCATGCTCTAGTCCAGCTTTCTTCCTAAAGCAGCTGGGAATCCAAGCCATGGTTAGAAAGAGCTCCCACCAAAGTTCAGAGTTGGTGGGGGGGGGGGTGTCTAAAAACGTACTGCGCACACCCGTGTGAGAAATGCTAAACTGTGTGATGCCAACTATGGATAGTCTAGGATTATGGAGAGCACACCGTGGGGCAAAACAAACAGGAAAAAAACGGTGTTGTACATGGATGAAGCAAACTCTTGCTCCGCCTTAAAGCACAAGTACAATTCAGATAGAGAGGGAAAGGAAGAATCAACAGTGAAAGCAGAAAGATGGGGGAGCTCAGCACAGGCCATGACGAGACGAGACAAGATAACACAGCAAAAAGTCTTTGTTTTTTGCTGGGAAAAAACAAAGGACTGGGAAAAATAAACTTGCATGGCTAAACATGGGACTAGACTATGGATGGCTTTTTCTTTAACGATTAATCCACTATTAGAATTATTAGTCTAAGGGTTCTCATTCTCTCACTGTAGAGAAGAAAGTAACACACCATATTAGGAATAGTGCTTTTGAAGAACTAGGAAGTTTCTCCAGCATAAGGACCTTATCTGCATTGGTCTATAAATTCTTAGCACCTAGGACAGGAACTGGCACACAGTTTAAGTGTTTAAAAAATGCCCGACAGCAGCGCCTGGATGGTTCAACTGGTTAACTTTTTTTTTTTTCAATGTTTATTTAGTTCTGAGAGAGACAGAGTAGGAGTCGGGGGAAGGGCAGAGAGAGAGGGAGACACAGAATCTGAAACAAGCTCAGGTCAGAGCCTGACTTGGGGGCTCAAACTCACGAGCTGTGAGATCAGCGACCTGAGCTGAAGTCAGGTGCTCAACCGACTCAGCCACCAAGGTGCCCCAAGGTTCTGGCTCTTGATTTTGGCTCAGGTCATTATCACCTGGTTCTGATGCTTCGGGAGATCCAGCCTCCATCAGGGTCCATGCTGACAGCACAGGGCCTGCTTGGGTTATTCATATTCATTCATTCATTCATTCTCTCTCATGCGCGCTCTCTGTCTGCCCCTCCACGCTCACACACGTGTACTTTCTCAAAATAAAACTTTAAAAAATAAACAAAAATGCCTGACAAGGAAATGTCTGAACAATAGCCACATGGCAACAGACAAAACCAGCAGGTCATGACTGTCTAACAACAAAAAAAAAGTGCCTAAGTCTGATTGAGAGTTTACATTCTGTAAATATCAAACAGACGTGTTTCATTACCTCCATCACTTTCTCCTGTTATTTTTAAGCCGCCTCTTTAGCATGCATGTTTTTTTTTTTTTACATGATTTCTTTTTAAGCTTGATGGGGGCAGAATTCTAAACCGTAATTTCTTCCTTGTAACTTTATTTTTAATTAGAAAACAAAACAAAACAAAAACCCAAAGGCAAATGGAGATAATGAGGCATTGCTTAGTTCACAACTACAGACGGAGAGCTGTTCTCATCACCATTTATTTACCAAAGGAGAGAGAATGGTCCACTGGAGGTAATGGGGAATTCCTTAGTTTATCTGGAAAATCACCTTGAACCATCATTTATTACATAGCTTCCCCCCCCCCAGCTTCCTCCCAACACCTCAATAAAACAATAAACAAGACTTGCTAAGAACTTCTACACCAGTTCTAGAAAGTCCTTTAACACTAATACCCCCTTGGTATGAAGTTCAGCACTTCATGTTTATCCTCAGTTATTTCTAAAGTTGGATGCATTGCAACAGATAGTTTGGGGGGGGTTGGGGTTTAGAGCAAAGATAGTTTAAATGTAAAGAAACACTTCATGGCTACTTAGAATCTAACATACAGAATATAGATTAATAAAAAAATCATGGGTACACACCAATAAATACACAACTTATAATATTTTCATTATGTAGCAAACATGGTCCCATTTGAGAAAGTCAACTTGATCCCTAAAGAAGTTCTAAGGTATAGACCATTATATACTGTAGTAATTTTCATGTATTCATAGTAATTCAACTGGTTCTAAATAAACAGCAAAAACTACAGTAAGACTTAACCAATGACACGTGGCCAATAAATGAAATCCATATATTCAAGACTCTTCCAACTAAAGTGGCCCAATTTGAAGCAAAAAAGTCAAGTAGGTGTGGCTTCCTCAGCATTGCTTTTGCCAAAAGGTATACCTCAATTCAATCTTACTTGATACATTTGCCTCTTTTTTAAAACAGATTTTTTTCATGTTAATTATTTTTGAGACACAGAGTACAAGCAGGGTAGGGGCAGAGAGACAGAGGATCCCAAGTGGGCTCTGTGCTGATAGAGAGCCCGATGCAGGGCTCAAACTCATGAACCCTGAGGTCATGATCTGAGCGAAAGTCAGAAGCTTAGCCGACTGAGCCACCCAGGTACCCCAATACATTTTTTTCTTAAAAAAAAAAAAAAAAAGTTTTAGGTGTTGTCTGGGTGGCTCGGTGAGTTGGGCGTCCAACTCGATTTTGGCTCAGGTCATGATCTCAGTTTGTGGGTTTGAGCCCTGAACTGGGTTCCGTATGACAACGTGAAGCCTGCCTGGGATTATCTTGCTCTCTCCCCCTCTCTGTGTCCCTCCCCTGCTTGCACTCTTTCTCCAATAAATTTTTAAAAATTTAAAACAAAGTTTTGAAGCACTATCTAACAAGGGCAAATATAGGGGCAGGTGGCTCAGTCAGTTAAGCTGTCGGTGTCAGCTCAAGTCATGATCTCATGGTTTCAGGAGTTCAAACCCTGTGTCTGGTTCTGTGCTCACACTGCAAAGCCTGCTTGAGATTCTCTCTTTCCCCTCTCTCTACCCCTCCCCCACTGACACTGTTTTGGTCTCTCTAAAAATAAACTTAAAACAAAATGGTAAATACGAAGATTCCAAAAAGATTAACTAAAATACCAACATACATTAGCTTAAAACTGTTGCTTTGAGTCTTAATGTACACATTATCACAAAGGATTCTCACCGAGTATTTTTTGGTACCTATTTCAGTTCTATAATATTTATGTAATGGGACATAAATCTTTTAAAAGTTTTAACATACCCTGCTTAAAACTCTGCAAAATCTAAATTTTAATTTGAGGAAATTTCCCATACTGGAACAGAGACTAAAGTGCCCAATGAGGTGTCCATTTATCTGGCAGAATTACATTTTAAAATTATCATAAAAGGATTACATGAGATGTTCAAGGAAAATGTTCCCATTCAAGATAACATTATGAGTATTTGGAATGAATACAGAATGAATATTCTTATAAATTAACAATGGGATGTACCGGGCTGACTGTATTAGATTCCGTAACTGCAAAACCAAGCTCTTCACTGCCATATTGGTCTCCACATTTCTGAATGAATTAAAAGGGTTCCAAACAAGCTTCCTTTCCAGCACAGGAAATCCTGTTGCCCACCCCCCCCACCACCCCCCCCCCCCCCGCGAGTATGCGTCATGCTCACAGATTTTCATTTCTCAACCCTTTAAAGGCCAACATTAGCCATATTTCACAGGAAGTTCTTCCTTAATTCCTCCAATAGTTTGTAGGATACACTTTGGTTAGACACAAGGTCAGCGTAAATTGAGCTCCACTTTCTTATCACAGCATAGCAGCTGCGAAGAGGATGAGACACCACCACCCCACGTACCCAAACCTTTCTTTTTCTCAGGCTCTGAAATATATTAAGCGGCAGGTGGGTGGGCCTTCTGTGCCTTCTTGTTCTTGGATTTCTATATTAATATGTAGAAATACCTTTGCAAATCATCAAGGGACAAAACTCTATTCCCCGCCCCCAAATCTAAATGCTAACCCAAATGAAATACGCAGAAAGATTTCTATTAGTTAACGGTGTTCCCAAATTGAATTTGAGGCTCAGAATAACGACACATGAAAACGCAATTAAATGCAATCTAATGCAGAAACATTTTACTAAGTGGAGAGCACCATATTTCAATAGGACTGTGGCAAATCATGCTATTTTAAGACACATCTGAAAGAGCAGGCAAGGTAAACTGAGGGGGTGACCAATAGGATTCTTGAGAGCATGTTCAAGCATTGCCGCCTAAATAAAAGGCTAATTCCTTTTAGAGGAATTTTCTTTCACCTCCTCCCTAGACTGTACACAGATTTCATTGATGAGGGTGAAAATATCCCTTTGCTCCACATAACCAAGCCATTAAAACAATGTAGTGGTAGTACATTTGAGACCACAATTGGCATGCCCAAACATTATTCTCCTAAGTACAGCTCTAGTGGCCTTGGTTCTCACACTATTATCTCCCCTAAATTTGGCTGCACATATTGTTACGGAGCACATTAGCCTAATTCCCCAAACAAAAGTAATCTCAATATTTATTCCTATGGAAACCAAATCAAAATAGCACATATGTTCTAGTAGCAGGCTTTTACTGTGACCAGATCTTTTATTTAAAAACAGAAAATCTGACCCTGTCAAAAATGGACAATTCAAGGGTTTCATTTACATTACAAAAGAGTTAGTAACTTAGAATGATCTCTTCAATGTTAATTAACATTCAATTGACATCTGTTGTATAAAAAGAGGTCTATCAAATCAGTCTGCTCCTACCACCATTGCCCAAAATACGGCCACCCACACTGTGTGGTAACAAGAGAGGTCCATACGTGTTCAATGGGAAGAGGGTTCTCTGATCAAGCAAATCAAATCCAGTGTGAAGGATTTTCTGAATGTATTTGGAACAATCAAGGCTCCCCAAAGTTGTCTGACTACAGAAGCTTATTTTCAAATAATTCCAAATTAACTGAGAGTTAGCATTCTTTAGAAGACACTGGGAAATGTTGCTTTCAAAAAAAGATCCTCATTCCTATGCACAGACACAGTCCCCATAGTATGTACAGAGTGTTCAACAAAACGAGCCATCTTTCTGTGCCACCATATTGGTACTCATGAAGGTTTTGGCAGATGCTCTAAAGAGTATTAACAACGCTGCAAAGAGAAGCAAAGGCCAACTTATTAGGCCATTCTCCAAAATTGTCATCCGGTTTATGACTGTGATGATTAAGCACGGTTACATTGGTTTATTTGAAATCACTGCTGATCACAGAGCTGGGAAAATGGTTGTGAACCTCATGAGCCGATTAAACAAGTGTGGCACGATCAGCCCCAGATTTCGTGTACAACTCAAAGATCTAGAAAAATGGCAGAATAATCTGCTCCCATCCAGCCAATTTGGTTTCATGGGACTGACAACCTCAGCTGGCATCATGGACCATGAAGGAGTAAGATCAATGCACAGAGGGGGAAAAATCCTGAGATTCTTTTCCTAGGGATGGAATATATACATGCGAATAAAATGCTTCCATTGGAAAAAAAAAAAAAGAGCCAGTGCTAGAAAAATGTAGCAATTTCACAAAACATCTAGACTTACTAACACTCTGTTGCTGTAGGGTCATAACTAGCTGAAGGTCAGCAGTGGAGTTAGACCACTTACACAGGGGACAAACACTGATTTGTTTCTGAGAGAGAGAGAAAACCCACAAAGCTGTGAGATCACGCCCTGAGCCTAAACGGAGTCTGATGCTTAACTGACTGAGCCACCCAGGCACCCCAAGGGGGTTGGAACTTTCATTCGCACCCCACCCCACCCCCACCTCTAGGGAGGGGAGATGAATGGAGGTTGAATCAATCAATGGTGCCTACGTGATGAAGCCTCGATAAACACTCCTAGGGAAGGCATCTGGCCAGCTCCCAGGCTGGCGAGCACGCAGAAGTGCTGGAGGAATGATGTACCTGGAGAAGGCATGGAAACTCCACACCCCTCCCCATTCCAGGCTCTGTGCAGCTCTTCCAACTGGCTGTTTGAGTTGTGTCCTTTCATAATAGAGCAGTAATCTAGAAAATAAATGGTTTTCCCGAGTTCTGTGCACCATTCTAGCAAAGGATCAATTGTTTGCCCTGAGGGGGTGGGGCGGGGGGTGGAATTGGAACTTACAATTCATAGCTGGTTGGTCAGAAGCCAAGGTGACAACCTGGACTTGGAATGGACATCTGAAGTGGGGGCAGCCTTGTAGGGCTGAGCCCTTAGCCTGGGGATCTATCTCCAGGTAGACAGTGTCAGAATGGAGTTAAATCCTAGGACACAAAGGAGTTAAACTGTAGGACACCTAGCTGCTAAGAATTCCTTGGTGTCAGAAAAATCACCACACATTTGGTGGACAGAGATATTCTGAGTTGAGTGTAGAGCAAAGAAGAAAAACAGAATTTTCTCTTGCACTGCTGAACTGGGCAATGCAGGGCCGACAGTTCCGTAAACCTTTCCAAACATACTTCCTATATATGTGCAACATTAAACGTTTTCTACAGTGGCTTAATAATTTCCACGTGGGACAAGCAAAAGATCGGAGAAGCCAAAGACAGACTCTGGTCTTGGTTTGAACATTAACTTTTATATTAAACTATCCTATCGGGCCAGATCTTAAAAAGTCACAACAGAGTGCCTTGAACACAGTAAATGCTCAATAAATGTTTTTTCAATAAACAGATGAAGGCTTTCACTTCCCAGTGCACAACAGAACTCTCTATAGTAGTGATGAGGGAGCATGGGGTAAGCGGAGGGCAAAGTGCAGGCTAACAACATCCCACCCCCCACCCCCGGTCGCACATGTAGGATATTCCTTGGACACTCCAGGCCACCCAAAAACAGCAAAGGACAAGAGAGCAAATGGTTAAACTGGTAAGAGTCTCCACCAGTCTATCAGAAAAGGCAATCCCATCAATGGCCACTAGGAACAACCTACTGTCATAATGTTAAGGCTTTGCTCTGAAAAGCCACCTTGGTTTGACAGTAGTCAGGCCTCCAGTAAGTCTTTAGCATGTGCCAACTCTCTTTGGAAACTCCCTCTTGACGTTATCTCCCCAACCCGGTGAAACAGTCACACACTGCACCCCCCCCCCCGCCCCCCCACAACACACTTGCAGCGCAGCTCTTCTGCCCATGGGTCCCGTCCCTGTGCTTTAATAAGATCACCATTTCGCACCAAAGACCTCTGGAAGAATTCTTTCTTGGTTGTTGGCTCCAGACCCCATGCACTACCCCCTGCCATTACCCCCCAAATTCATCAGTAGCATCAGATGTAACTACAGTAAGAAAGTTCTAATGAATATTGAAATGTTTAAATGTTCAGAGCTAATAAAAGTAAAATGTAGTACCTGGGTGGCTCAGTCCATGAAGCCTGACTCTTGCTTTGGGCTCAGGTCATATCATCTTGCATTGGGATTCTCTCCCCTGAGCTCTCTCCACCCCTCCCCCACTCACACACATGGGTGAACGCGTGAATGTTCTTTCAAAATAAACATTTTTTTTAGAAATCTAAAATGTAGCAGACTTATGTCAGGATTTGTCCAAGGTCACTTACGTAAGTCACTTGGCCTCTCGAGTTGGTTTTCTCTTCCGTACAATAAAGGGATTGGCCTATTTGATTCCTATCCATTTTCAACTGTCAAATTTTAGCTGTCAGGCATGTCATGGGTACTCAGGAAACCTTTTCTGTTTAATAGCTGTAGCGGAGGACAGCTTAAAATGATAAAAATCAGATCTAGAACCTTATTTTATTCTTTTCGCTGAAACCCTCTGCCACTTTGCAGAGTTATTAATACAGAAAAGTACACTTTGATCTCTTCTTAGCCAGAGATGCCCTGCTGCCTGCCTACCACACGTGTAAGCACTTCTGAGCCCTACATTGGCAAAGCCTGGTTTTCTTACATTAATGGACCCGGCACTGCTCTGCTCAGATCTTCAATTTCTGTATTCTTTCACTTCAGTCTAAAATAAAATCCTCCTCCACTGAAGTCCCAAAATGACACCCTGTTTTTAGTTGACACATACAACATGTATTTTCCAATAAACTAAATAATGTCTGACTGGGGATTGGGCAGGGAAAGTAGCATAATCACAAAGTAACTATAGCAGCAAAAGACTGGATTCCCTTTGCAGTAGCTTGAGTATGCAGCACAGAGTTCCAAAGATCCTAATTTGGACTGGGGTTTACTATGTTGCTCTTCTCCTAAATGCCTACGTAACCGAACAGCCCAGCTCCATCTGAGATGGCATGCAATCAAGGAAAATAATGGGCCACAGCAAATAACTTCAAAGCCTTGGCACCTCTTAGGTTAATAATATATAATTGCTACAATTTCTTTCAGCACAGTACTTTAATTAAGTGCACTAAAGTCTCTACCTACCAACTTATTTTCAACCACAGGCAGCCATTTTGCACTCTAAAATGAGGTAGGTAGAGTTTTTTCAAAAAGTACACCTCTCCTGTAACAGTGGCTTAGAGTAGAGACACAGGCTCATTCTAAGCCCACCTTCTAAGATTCAAAGAAGAATGAGCTGTACCTTTGAAGAGCTATACAAAGTGCTTACCAAGGTTTTATAAACGAGGTGCCATAAGTTTTCCATACTGGACCCTCATGCAATGAAAAAAAAAAAAAATGGCCTCAAGAGCCAAAAGGTTAAAAAAAAAAAATAGGGTTGGGAAAACATCAACTTTATGCTATTAAAATATACAAAAACAATACACAAAATATACTCCAGAGTATATTTTAAAAATTCCATTCCTAACACTGAGAGAAGGTGGGAGGTGAAGGTTTTTGCCTCACTACCATCATGACTTAAAGGCATTTATCTACAACAGTTTTCAAAACTTTCAAAATGAAACTGGCAGCAACAATTCAGTGTTACTTATGACTTCATTATTTCAGAAACTATTTTTCACTATCCCTATTTGAGATTTAACTATAGTATTTAGAAATATGGCAGTAACCACCAGAGAAACTAACTACCAAGCATTTAAAAATGATTGACGCTGCAGTTCAAGGCTGGAAGTGAAAAACGAAAGGCTATTTTTCATTATATGCATGTTTATTCTATTGTTTTTAATTTAGTGCATATACTAGGTTGGTCATCTTTTTTTTTTTTTTTTTTTTAAGTTTGAGAGATAGCAAGCGGGGGAGGGACAGAAAGAGAAGGCACAGAGGATCCAAAGCAGGCTCTGCGCTGACAGCAGAGACCGATGTGGGGCCTCAGGAGCTGTGAGATCATGACCCGAGCCGAAGGCAGATGCTTAACCGACTGAGCCACCCAGGCCCCCCCAGGCGCCCCCAGGTAGTTTTTCCCCTACCATCTTCATCGCTGCACCATACTTTTTTGAGGGGGAGGAAGGCACAGATTCAACCTCCTTTGCCAGTTTATTTTCTGAATGCACGAATATCCTCCAAATGTTAACCCAGGGGTACAGGGGAGGGAATGAGCAGCTTTGATGGGGGTCAAAAATAACCTTGAGAAGCAGGTGAACCAAAGACCATGGCGTGTGGGGGTGGTGAAAACAACACTGAGGGTCAAGTGACTGAGCAGGGCCATCCCTTACACAAGTATGCTGGTAACATGTAAGCAAGAGAACGGGAAGGACAAGGAAGGACAAACAAGGACAAGAGAGCAGGTATTTGTCATCGGAAAACTTCCCTCTGGTAACAACTCAGGTGTGGGAGTGAAGGCCACTGGACGTGGGCCATGAGCATGCTAAGAGAGAGGTACTGAAGGACTCCCAACAGTGTGGAGGAGCGACCCAGAATCAAGTCCCTGAGTGTCCCAAGGAACAAGAGAGGGTGGGGTCCAGCAGGTGGCCTGACCCCACGCAAGAGGGAGGGCTTCCGTACGAAGAACGAAAAGGTGTCTGGAACCAGCAAAGCGGAGCTGAGCAGGGGGTAGAGCTTCCTCTAGGAAAGGCCCCCAGGGATGTATTTCTCCTTGGAGATGAAGAGGAAGAAACGCAAAGTTTTGGAGGAGCAGCCTATGAAGGCTGGGGTGTTGACTTACAGCAGAACCAGTTTTCCGCAAGGCCCGGTAGAAGAGGACAGGAACGGGGCAGAACAGAGCCCGGAGGAATAGTCGGCTTCCTACCTTTTCTGGCTGAGGACGAAACTGACCAACCACGCAGACCTGCTGTAGGCCAGGTGAAGAGCTTCTTTATTTAAATCCCAGTGAACAATACAGTGTACTATTAGTTTCAGGTGAACCGTGTCATGATTCAGCCCTTGCATACGTTCAGGTGAACAGCTTTCATTGTGCAGCCGTGGGTGCTCGGGCAGGCCTGGCCTGAGGAGTTCAGGCGGTAGCACTTAGGCCTGGGGCGCTCCCTCCTCACCCCAGGTGCGGCTGGGCACTGCAGAGGTGGACGGTGAGTGAAGGGGTGTGGGGGCAGAGGCCACACCCCCGGCTTCAACATACACTGCTCACACAATGTTCCTCTAAATAGTCCCAGTTTCAACTTCCCACAGTCAGAAAGCACAACCTTTTGCGTTAACTTGGGTTATTTTTTCCGCCTTGAAACCAAAACTCAAGCGTTGGTTAGTAGTCACTGCAGCCAGCAGCGTGAAGGAGGAAAAAACATACACCTGAACAACATCCACTCATCTACATCCTCCCTACCAGCTTACTCTCCCCTAACTCTTGGCCTGTCAGCCTCAGTTTCTAAAGTGTAAGCGTGGCTCCAAAAAACCATGCTACTCCTTTCTGGTAAAAACAAAAAAACAAAAAAACAAAACAAAACAACAAAAAAACCCAGCACTGGCTTCTTGGGAGTTGGGGAGGAGAGGGGTGAACGAAGATTAATGCTGTTACTCTTATCCAGGGCAGGCATCAGAGCCTGGAGTATTCCGGAAGTACCTACGAGGTCGAGAGATGTCATCAGTGTGAACCTGCAGCCATTTGTAAAAGTGAAAGAAGGGAGGGAAGCCACAGGTCAGTCAGGGAGAAATGGCATTTCATGGAAAAACTACACAAAGCAGACAAAAGAGTCGCTCATGGTAAATACACAATAACCATGAGACATTCTTGCACTTTTATTTCAACTCCCTGTGACTAAGAAACATTTGGTATTTACCATATTCATTCATTCAACAAATATACAGTATGCACCTACCATGTGCCCAGCACAGGTTAGATGCTTGGACTAACTCTCTGGGGGAGAAAAAGACATAACTATTTGGTATGACACACACCAGGTCTCAGGATCTTTAGAGGGAAAAGCCAGTTCAGTTGTTAGCTGTCTCTTACGGCACTACTCACTCACTCCCAAATAACAAAGATCTTACACAGGGAAAAGCAAACCAACTCTGAGGCCATTATTATTTTCTTTATAGGACAGGCTCTCCTGCTTTGCGTTCCATTGTTTTTACAGAGCAGATCTCTAAAATGTTGTCAAGTGGCATTAAACCTCTAAGAGCAGCAGCCGTGGCTGCCTGTGTCACTACTTGACTAGACAATTCACACATGCTATGCTCTTTTAAAACCTACTTAAGTGGAGGACAGGGGAGGGGAGAGGAGGAAATCAGGAGCCCAGGCCAGAAATGCCACCACCACCTCCCAGTTGAGAATTCTCAAAGGAGTTTCAAGCTCTCCTAAAACCCTCTGCTGAGTCAGGAGGGCATTATGTGTGTGGCTTTGCCCCTCTGTCATTCACGCACTCACTCCTTCCTTCCTTCCACAAACAAGCATGGAGCACTTAGCATCCACTCTGCACCTGGCTCTGCCCTGGGCACTGTGGTCACAGGGACGAGGAAATTACAGGATGGATACCGTTCCCACGCACACGGGGAGGAGAACGACTTTCAAGGCAGAAAAAAACCACACGTGCACAAAATGGGAGTGGGGAGGGGGCCTCTAGGGCCACAGAAAGTAAAATTTAAGAGAAGGAGGAGCCATGGGCAGGGCTGAGGGTGTGTTTTTCTTGGACCAGTCCTCCATCCCCACTGACCGTCTCCATTCATGATCCATCCCAGGTGCCAGGCGCAAGCTTGGTTCTGAACAGAACCATGTCCAGTGTTCATCAGGGTATGCTGTGACCTAGCTGGACATGAGGGCTGCAGAAGGTTCTGTGGCAGCTTAGACTACCTTGGAGGGGCTTCGTTCTGCCATGAGCTGTATTTCTGACCAAGATGGTAGACGTTACACTGTTTTGTGGCAGAATTACCCAACAATGTGAGACCACGGTCATCCTCCCCGGGTAAAAATGGAAGATAGTGACATGTGCCTGGATAGTTGGGAAGTTGCCAATTCTTTTAGTTTTAACAGAATTTTCAGTCACTGAAAAAAAGCTTTTTGATACAGACAAGAAGCATTAATAGCTCCTCACAGTTCTAGAAAAATGTAAAGCTCCTGTCAACGTTTACCCTGTGGTGGGAGAAGATGAAAACCCAGAGTACGCAATGCCTTGGACATGTTAATCTTGTGATTTGGTCCATCTTGTGCTTTACTGCAAACCAACTCAGAAAAGAGAAATCTCCACGTACTAAACAAGAAGACCCAATGTCTGATACTGCAAGAAAAGAGACTCCATACAGAAACTAAATAGCTACAATAAACTCAATGCTACTCAGGGCAACAGATAAAAAGCCTCTGGACTCCATACAGAGTTCTAGAGTCTCTGTGGAAAGTCAGCCCAAGATGGAGGAATGAAGCTGCACCACTTTCTTACACCATACACAAAAATAAACTCAAATGGATTAACAACCTAAATGTGAGACCTGAAACCATAAAAATCCTTGAAGAGAACACAGGCAATAATCACTCTGACATCAGCCGTAGCAACATTTTTCTAGATAGGTCTCCTGAGGCAAGGGAAACAAAAGCAATAACAACTATTGGGACTACATCAAAATAAAAAAGCTTCTGCACAGTGAAGGAAACAATCAACAAAACTAAAAGACAACCTACTGAATGGGAGAAGATATTTATAAATGATATATCCAATAAAGGGCTAGTACCCAAAATATATAAAGAACTGATACAACCCAATACCCAAAAAACAAAAAATCCAATTTAAAAATGGGCAGAAGACATGAATAGACATTTCTCCAAAGAAAACATAAGGATGGCCAACAGACACAGGAAAAAGATGCTCAACATCATCATCAGGGAAATGCACATCAAAACCACAATGAGGTATCACTTCACACATGTCAGAATGGCTAGAATCAAAAACACAAGAAATAACTAATGTTGTGAGGCTGTAGAGAAAAAGGAACCCTTGTGCACTGTTGGTAGGAATGCCAACTGGTGCAGTCACTGTGGAAAACAGTATGGAGGTTCCTTAAAAAATTAAAAATACAATCCGATAATTGTACTACTGGGTATTTACCCAAAAAAGACAAAAATGCTAATTCAAAGGGATACATGCACCCGTGCATTTACTGCAGCATTATTTACAATAACCACATCATAGAAAGAGTCCAAGTGCCCCCCTATAGATGAATGGATAAAGAAGTGGTATATGTATACAATGGAATGTTAGTCATAAAATGAATGAAATCTTGCCATCTGCAACAATATGGGTGGATCTAAAGAATATAATGTTTTTTTATAAATGTTAATTTATTTTTGAGAGACAAAGAGCAAGCATGGGAGGGGCAGAGAAAGACAGAAACACAGAAGCCGAAGCAGGCCAGCACAGAACCCAACGTGGGGCTTGAACTCACAAGCAGTGAGATCATGACCTGAGCTGAAGTCGGACGCTTCAACTATTGAGCCATCCAGCCTCTATCAATATTTCTAAAGGAGAGAACACAGAGCAGACCTGAAAGAGCATCTTAAAAGTCTTCCTACTGTGAGAGCCTCAATTCAAAGTGCAGTTTGCAGGCTGTAGGAGAGGGGAAATAAAATGACTGTTGTGGGTGCCTGGGTAGCTCAGTCAGTTTAGCATCTGACTTCAGTTTCAGGTCATGATCTTGCGGTTTGTGAATTCGAGCACCGCATTGGGATCTGTGCTGACAGTGGGGAGCCTACTTGGTATTCTCCCTCTCTCTCCCTTTCTCTGCTACTTCCCTATTTGCTCTCTCTCTCAAAATAAATAAATGAAAAAAAAAAAAAAAGACTGTCCTTAGTCAAGAAGAAATGGAGTTTCTTGGGCATTACCTTCCAGACAAATCATGGTATGGAAAAAGAGGGGGAAGGTTCTGGTGCAGATGGCAAGATGAGATACGAGGACAAAGAGCTGGAAACCTTAAGAAGCCATTCAAAAATCTCGAAGAAAATTTGGAAAGAGCCATTTCTTCTTCTCAAAGCAGACTCTGTTCCTTGAACTGAAAGCTCGTGGTCACTGGATGAGAACATGGGAAGCTGAAAGAAACCTTCTCCAGACAAGAGGCAGCTGCAGACCTGAGACAGCTCAACCATAATTACACTCAACTTCTAAAGTGGATCCTCCTGCATCTGATGAGTCAAACCTTTTTCTTCCTCCTCTATTGCCAAATCCAATATTTCCAATGGATCTAAATGGGGCGTTTATGGCAAGAGGATTTCTTCTTCCTCGCCCTTCTCCAGAAAGCATGGAGAAGCATAACCCCCAACTGCCACCTCCACACACCACCCCCCCGCCCCCAGCTGGCCATCCATTCAGGGTCTCTTTTCCTCATCCTCCCTCATGTGTTGGGTTTTTCCCTGTATACTCCTGTGCGGAAAATAGAAGTGAGATACCTTTGGCGGGGGCGGGGGGGGAGGGGGGGGGGGTGGTCACTGCGCCTCCACACAAATCCCCTGATCAAAATCCTGACACACACAGGGAGGGCCTTAAGTCATTTTGCATCTTACTTTTTACTGTGAAGTATTTTTGAGTTATTTATGGTTAGTTAAAAAATTTACATAAATGTTTTTACTTTTGCTCAAACTGCAACTCATTATTTTTTTTATTTTTTTAACGTTTTTGCTTATTTTTGAGAGACACAGAGAGACAGAGCACAGGCAGGGGAGGGGCAGACAGAGAGGGAGACACAGAATCTGAAGCAAGTTCCAGGCTCTGAGCTGTCGACACAGAGCCCGACGCAGGGCTCAAACCCACAAATGAGAGATCATGACCTGAGCCAAAGTCAGACGCTTAACCTACTGAGCCACCCAGGTGCCCCAACTGCAACTCACTGTAAATTTTAGACAGTTTTTAGTGAAAAGAGATAGTTCAAATTATTACATTATATCATATATTCTAGAAAATATAAGCAGCAAATCTGAATCTGATGAGCCAGACCACTGTTCTCTCAACAATACATTATCCACAAGCAGTTAGTTTCAGCTCCCAGGGATGTTTGAAGTAGCAAATGCTTTTCTTCCTGCCAGTGGCTCTACATAACACAGTTGTAGGAAAAAGGGGAACGCTCCCTGTTGGGCTCCATTTTAAAAATCTACTCCAATAATGTGGGAATCAAAACTAATGACAATATTCAACTATTACATGTAAAAATCTCAGTGACTAATGCTCTACATACTTCTTACTGTATGCATTCAAAAGGATTTCCCTTTACAGGAAATGTCAAAATAGGGGTATGTTTTAAACAATGAATAAGCCCTGGGTAGGGCTGTCAGCATGAAGACACAGTCTGATACTAGAGGCATTTTTACAAGCTCAACAATTTTGTATACACAACAATGTCATCTACTTTTAGCCTTTCTCTCCCTATCTCTCCCTCTCCCTCTCTCCTCCCTCTCTCTCTCTCCCCCTGTGTGTGTGTGTGTGTGTGTGTGTGTATAATTTTTCTTTAATTTTCAATTTAGGAAGATGTTTGGTCGTAAGAACAAGAGCACTTGCAATGAGAGATGTTTCAGAGTCTACTACCTAAAGGACTTCAAAAAAAGGAAAAATGGCTTCCTTCTAACTTCAAGGGAAAAAGACTTACCTTGGTAAATTACCTTTGCTACTACAAAAATGTGTTCTGTTTCAAAAGAGAAGCTTTGGGGATAGACTGAGAGAGACAAGGGCAGGCCCATCTATGACTGAGGAACAGTCTTACAATTCCATAAACTGGGGTGTGTCCGATCTTACTACCACTTGCCCTGCTGAGTCTTTCATTCTCCTTTGAAAACCTCATGGAAATGAAGACATCCAGGGTTAAATGAGAAAGGTCCCTGCTGGCCTGACCCCAAATGGGAATAATGGCCTTGGCAAGTGGGCTTGAATGTCCTGCTAGGCAGGTGGTGGCTTGGCAGCCTGTCACCCAGACTGAAGGCTAACGATGCAACTGCATGATGAACCAGATCTGCACTCTGTCTGGGCTGGAACTGGATATCCCCACACATGCTTCAGGAACCAGCAATGATCTCTGGGCAGCCCCTTATTGGGTCACAGAAGTTTCCGCTGCTGACTTCTCACTGGTCTTGAAAAGTTACTTTATGAACTATCTACAGAATGTCATGACTAAGAGTTTTAAGAGAGCGGTCTTGGTCCTTTGTAGGTAACTAATTAGTATTTGGGTACAAAACATAAAACTAAGAGACCCTGTTTGTACTTAGACATCTAAGAAGTTGATTTACAAAACAGACTTTAACAAACATTTTGTAAATAAATTCAATAAATTGGCTAACTATAATAAAAGATTTAGGTTCAGTATGATTTTTTTAATATCCATCATTTTGAGCAATTAAATAGCATTTTGTCTTTTAAAAAATTTTAAGTTTGTTTATTTATTTACTTATTTATTTAGAGAGTGAATGCAAGTGGTGGAGGCAGGGAGACAGAGGGAGAGAGAGAAAATCCCAAGCAATCTCCACACTGTCAGTGCTGAGCCTGACGTGGGGCTCAAACTCAAACTTCGAGATCATGACCTGAGCCAAAGTCAGATACTTAACAACTGAGCCACCCAGGCACCCCAAAATTTTTAATTACAAAAACCTTATAGCAACATTATAAATATTGGAAAGTGGAGAGAAAAAAAAAAGAGTTATCCTGGTCTCAACACTACAGTTTCACTTTTTATCTATTCATCTAAAAATGCATATTTAACTTAATTATATTCATGCTGTATAAGCAACTCTATAATTTTCCATTTGTTTTCAACATTGCTTACTTTCATAATATTTCCTACTATTTTATTCCATTAAATTACAACTTTTTAAAATATGGTTTGCTTATTATTTGTTAGGGTTTTCATCATTTATTTTACTTGATTTTTTTTTAAGTTTATTTATTTATTTATTTATTTATTTATTTAGTAATCTCTACTCCCAAAGTGGGGCTCGAACTCACAACCCTAAGATCAAGAGTCACAAGCTCTTAATACACCATATATCACCTCTCGATATTGTGTTAAAAATTTAAGATAGGCAACCAGAAGTAGCTCCAACCAGACAGAAAAACTGAATGGATGAAAAAGTACTCACTCTAAAAATCATTCTAAAATTTAATTAAGATTAAGTTATAGAGAAACCATCAAAAAAAAAAAAGAGAGAATATAGTATTTATCAGATCTATGGAGAAGTGATCATTCAGTTTATAAGCAACAGAAGATACGGTAAAAGAAAGACTGACAATCTCAAATATTAAACATAGGTAATTCAAATAACAATATTCTGACAGTTGACAAAGTCAACTGGCAATAAAATGTAAGCTAATAAGAAAACCACATTTAAAAAAAGTTTCAAGTAACTTTTATTTCAAGAAGGACTCCAGAAGAATAAATTAATGTATATAAAATAGTTTAAGGCAGAAATACGTTAAAACAGCACTCTGGACATACACTTGATTTTCAAATACAACTGCTACGGGTACTCTGAAGCCTCTTGTTTCTTTCAAAAAGTGTTACTACACCAACAAAGACTCTACACACATTAAATGGTAATAATGAGTGCTAAAGAAATGATGAACACCATGAAATGACTTACATGAATTATGTTTAATCCTCACAATAACATATGCCTCCGTACTATTATTACCTGCATATTACAGGTAAGGAAAGTGAGGTAAAGAGGTCAACTAACCTGAACAAGGTCATGGAGCTGGGGTGGGAATCTAAACATCGTGATCCAAAGCCAGCATCTAGTCAATATGCTATAAACTTTACTGGTCCTCCAAACAAAATGTAACTGCTAAAATCTATCACCATAGGCTATCAACTTAAAATGATAAATTCTTTCTCCTTACGAATGATTATTACCATGCAAATGAAATTCTGATAACCTTTTATATCCCCGTGATATGGTAATATTATTCCATACATGTATCATAAAATATCCGTAAGTGGTTTACTGTAATGTATCAATGATCTAGATCCCATGCAAGCACTTTGATGTATGCCAGCCCAGTCATATGTTCACACACCATTGTGTCTACTGCAGAAAATTACTATCTGTAATCTCAAGAGCTCAATGCCACTGGATTTCAACTAAGGTAAGGTGTGACCCTGACAGTTTCCAGAAAGTCAATGTGACTTTGTAGGTGGTAGAACCGCCGTTGGCTGCTCTCCTGCAATGCTATTACACAATCGGCACCAAAAAAATGAAGGATAGGAAAACAGTCAACTTCCCGAAATACACAGTACCTGTCCTTTTGGATTATGGGCACTGAAAAAGCATTGACAGCAATGTGTGGCTCTGGAGTGACGCCCTCCCCACCCCTCCCCCTCCCAATCTGGCTATATTTTTGAGAGGGACCCTAGCAAAGTGAAGAGCATACAGATAAAGGATGTCTGTCGGTCAGGCTGGTGAGAGGCCTGGACAGCACCATGCACTCATTCATTCACACGTCAACACATTTTCAGGGTGCACGCAGGGTTTCCCAGGAGTGGCAAACCAAAAAAAAAAAAAATCAGAGTCCCTATCCTTATAAAACCTGCAGTTCTACAGAGAGAAACCAGAGAAAATAATGAGAATATAACATAGAGTGTGGTTTAAAAGAGGTCACAGGAGGTGCTTTCAGATTTCAGAAGATGGAGGAGAAACTGGGGACCTGAGATACCATACTCTATGAGGTCTGGGCTCTCAGTATCAGTGCTGGAGCCCCAGGTTGGAACCTGGGGATGGGGATGCTCCAACTGAGGGTCTTGGCCCAGAGCAACATCAAGGCTTAATCCCCTAAGAGGATCTCCAGTTACCTCAAACCAGATCACCTTCCATTGGCGGTGGTGGGGGCTGGGTTAAACATGGATTTGGGTAAGTTAATAACGTTCACTTACAGTTGGTCACTACTTTTTAAGAAGAAGAGACAAATTGACTATTTAGTGACTGATTCTATTCAAGAGTGACTGATCTGGGTATTTTAAAAGAATTCCCATGAATTTGCTTCTGCCCACACCAGTGCCCCTCAAAGTATGACTGTGTGGGTCAGAGCTACCAGTCTGCCATATCTTTATCACCAGTCCCCAAAGAAACAAGCAGAGAGATTAGATTTAGAAATTTTATGTGTTTACTAGATCTCATAAAAAAAATGGGGCTGTGTATATATCTATTTACCTTTGTTTATTTCATTTTTGTAATAATTCACCTTAGTATATTTTATAAAAACATTGATTCATGACAGGTTGGAAAAAAAATAGCCTTTCACCACAGATAGTTTGAGAGGCACAGTTCCAAATAATTTTGAGTGTGTAATTACACAGAAGTGTATTTCCTTCCAACTCTTAAAAAAACCAAAGGACGTAAAATAACAAAAAAGTTTTTAAAAACAAAAAAAGCTTTGATGTAGCCGTCAAGGTAAGATTCTCACCTAAGTTTTTAAGAACTATCATTTATTGGGTTTATCTTTTTCAGGCACTGAGGCTTACACTTTATTTTTTAATTTTTATTTACTTTTATTTATTTATTTATTTATTTATTTATTTGAGAGACACAGAGGGTGACCAGGGGAGTGGCAGAGAGAGAGAGAGGGAGACACAGAATCCAAAGCAGACTCCAGGCTCTGAGCTGTCAGCACAGAGCCTGACGTGGGGCTCAAACCCACAAACCACAAGATCATGTCCTGAGCCGAAGTCAGACGCTTAACCAACTGAGCCACATAGGCACCCTGAGCCTTACACTTTATATGCATGGGCTCATTCAATCCTCATAGCAACCCAACAAAGTAAAAATTATCACTATTTTACCCGTGAGAAAACTGAGCCCTAAGAAAGCCACGTCACAAGACAATAACTTGAAGCTAGTAAGGGGTAGAGCAACAGGTGAACTGCAAAGCCAAAACACGATCCTAAGATAACTCAGCATCTACTTACTTATGAATCAACAGGTGTAATGTCTAACCTCTCAGGCAAGCAAGGCATTCCCCATTCCCCCTGGCTCTGTTCCAAGAGATGTGAGGGAACCTGACTACCAAAGTCAACTGTCATACAAACTGCAACTTTGAGAACAAGAATTTGTCTCTGGTTTTTAAAAAGGCCACCAACAAACTCTTAATTCTCTACAGTAGTATTTGGCAAACTATAGTCCATGGGCAAAATCTAGCTTACCTCCTGTTTTTATAAATACAGCTTTCCCAGAATACAGCCATGCCCATTAATCTACACATTGTAATTTATGGCCAGTCTTGGCTACAAATGGCAGAGGAGAGTAGTTGTGACAGTGACTATAAGAGCTACAATGCCTATAATGTTAACTTCCTGGCTTTTAACAGAGAAAGCTTGTCAACTCCTCCGTATCAGTAAGACCGGCAACAGCACAGATTATGAATCAATAAAGAAAGTTCCAATCTCATTTTAGACATTAGGATTCAGTGTCTGACATAACAAAACTTCTCTCATGTTGGCTTTAGAGCTGACTTGCATTCTGGATATTTTTTTCCTTTGTCAAATATTTATTTACTTGTCTGTTTATTTATTTATTGCTGAAGTTTATTTTTGAGAGAAAAAGATAGAGGGGGGGAGGGGCAGAGAGAGAGGGGGAGAGAGAGAATCCCAAGCTGATGAGGGGCTCGAACTCAAAGTACCAGACGGTGAGATCAAGACCTGGGCCAAAATCAAGAGTCAGACACTTAACCGACTAGCCATCCAGTTGCACCACCCACCCCCCCCCCCCGCCCCCGCCCCCGCCCTGGGTCAAGTTTTTAAAGGAAAATGTACCAACTAGCAAATTCTCCCAAGTGAGGGTGGCAGAAAGGTGAAGTGTTTAAAATAACCTACAACATAAAGAGGCTCTGTCATCAACTGGTAGCAGCAGTGTTGTAAGAACCACAGGGGACTTCAGGCATACGTTCTTAACAACTTTCCACATATTTGTGAGGATTTCAGATAATCCTTCTAATGACCCCAGGAAGGTGAGGCCACCAGGTCCCAGTGAGATTTGGTAACCTGATTAGGACAGGGCTGATAAGCTAATAAGTACTGAATCTACAATCTGGTCCAACACTCACTCAGACTCTGAAGCTCACCCGGCATTTCTCCCTTGTGTTGACAAAGAACGGCAACACGCAAAAGAATCTAAATTAATCTAAATCTACCTCAAAATGTAAAGTAACAAGATACAACCAAATTTTTTAAACTGAGAATTTGTTAATATTATAGACCATCAAAATGAAGTCACCAGATATTTGTAACAGTACGATTAACCTTTGAAAACAAATGTTTCACCCAATAATTTTATTTACTTAAATGAGTCTGAGTTTCTGTTTTAACAAAAAAAGAGAAAAAAACCATGACAGAGACACATCTTAATTACAGGCTTTTTTGGTTCTGATAGGAATGGTATTTCCCTATTAGATTATACTTTCCAGAAGAACAATGCCATTTAAATCCTTCTGAAGGGAAAAATGCCTTTCAGTGGATTTACGTTTGCAAAAAAGAAAGCACTGGCAGAGAGTCAAGTACATATACATATGCCAAATAAGTACAGTTAGAAAACTAAAGAGGCATTCCCATCCATTATTCTCATTTTCAACATTACTGCTAGTTGAGGAGGTGCCATTCAATTCCTAAGTCTGGTTCATTGGCTCGCTAACAATTTCTAAGCAGAAAATGACACAGCCAACCAAAATCATATATAGTAAGAAAATAAGTTGTATTTGATCCTAAAAAAGTTAAAACACTCTAGTTGGTTACCTATTTGCACAAGCAATAAATTCACCAAATCACGTCTGTCTTCTAAATTGATTTTGACATACACCATTCTGCTTGTCACAGTATTTTAGTCAGAAATACTTGTTGCATAGTATATAGACTACTTCTAAACGGTAGAAACATCTTGAACTGTGTAGTTTTTAAACATAATTCTTCATCAAAGGGTTATATGCTTTTTGGAATTTGAGTTCCACAAACACTGTAATTTCACTGTTAAACATATTTACAGGGTCATACATATTCAAATTATGTAATAAAGATAGTACAAACGGCTGATAAAATGCAATTAACATTCATTTACAGTAGCTTAGCAGGCTTTGCCAAATGCTACTTCCCGTAACAGGCTATGAGGCTCTGATTGCATTAAGCTTCCCAATTATTCTTTTCTATCCTATGGTATTTTAACACTATTTCTGAGATTCCAAAAATCATCAGCAAGTGGATTTCAAGGTCTTTTGGAGTTCACAAGGCCTCTAGTCCATGATATTAAAATATTTTTCCCAGGTGCCTATGTCTTCCAAGTTCATATTTCTGAATTTCTTATATTTTTATAAACGATGGTTATTTTTGAATTCTGTGATCTTTCCAGTTTAAGTCTATAAAACCGAGACCTCTGATAAAAGGTTTTTCAAACTTTTCATGTTGGTTTCATATAAATAAACACACATTTTTGAAAAAGCACATTACTCTCAATTTCCTCTGGTACATTTCAGATATATTCTGTCTTAGAGATACAATAAACATGATTATTATGTTTTAAGCAGTAAACACTGCTGTCAGCACATTACTTTCATTAAGTGAATTTTATCATTCGGTTTCATAAACAGCAGCTGGTTATTCTTGCTGTCTCATTACTTCCTCATAGAGATCAGCAAGCCTTGGGAAGTGACTATTTACAATTAAGAAACTTTGTATATTACAGAGACCTCTAAACTTGTAATCAACTAGAGATTCAAATTATGTCCTTTTATAGAATTAATGGACCTTTGTATACCAAACACACTCCTATCCCACCAAAAAACGTTTGAAGCTATGAAAAATGTGCCTATTTCTTGCTTAACCTTGTAACCTTAGGACAGGTCAAAAAGGATGTCTGAGATAGAAGCTTTGTGACAATCTTTTTCAAGTCCTTCATGTTCTAAACTTTTAAAACTATAACTTTAGAAATATATTTAAAGAAATCTCAGTGCCAATTTGTACATAAAATATGCCAATACACATTTCTTTTTTTTTTTTTTAATGTTTCTTTACTTTTGAGAGAGAGAGAGAGAGAAAGATAGCAAGAGCAGGGGAGGGACAGAGAGAGGGGGAGACAGAGGATCTGAAGCCGGCTCAGCGCTGACAGCAGACAGCTCTAAATGGGGCTCGAACCCACGAACCATGAGATCATGACCCGAGCCTAAGTCAGACGCTTAAGCAATTGAGCCACCCAAGCGTCCCACCAATACACATATTTCTGATTCAATAACATGCTACTTAACAGTGCAGTTTCCTCATTTACATACATTTTAAGACTCATCAGAACATAAAAATTCTCAGTTGGGAACAGCTAACATTTTAACAGCTTTCTCACTGGAGACCTTCCTGCTAGGAAACTGAAACAAAAGAAAATATTAGAAATCTGATCTTTAAGAGTCCAAACAATTATTTATGGAGCACTTAACTCTATACTAGGTAAGTGCTGGGGCATATATATGATAGATAACGGAGCACAGTCTATGGGAAACAGATGTTGAACAAACATCTGTCTGTTATAAAAATAATTAATTACAATTAGAGGGAGGTTAAAAGTATTTTTCTTATTAATAAAAATAAATATCACAACAGTAAAAAAAACAAAAAAAAAGTATTTCAAAGCTCACTATGGTGCCAGGCATCATTTTAGTGCTTTACATGTGCTCATATATATGTTTATACATATAACAAATACATATTTGCTATGGAAAATTTGGATAATACAGGAACACACAAAGAAAATTTTAAAAAGTTGTCAGTCCCATTTACTCAGAAATGATGACTATGACATTCTGGTGTATATCATATTTTATTCACCATAGATTTTTTTCCCGTACTTACTAGCGTATCTTGAAAGGTTTCTTTTGGATTTAAAATAATCTTCAAATTCATAATTTTAGTGGTTCCATAATACTCTAATCCCTGTACATACCATAATTGATTTATTTCCTGACTCTTAGAGATTTATATGGCTTCTAATTATCATTTTTTAAGGCTTATTTATGTATTTTGGGAGATAAAGAGTGCATCAGAGGAGTGACACAGAGAGAGAGAGAGAGAGAGAGAGAGAGAGAGAGAGAGAGAGAGACAGAATCTGAAGCAGGCTCCAGGCTCTGAGCTGTCAGCACAGAGCCTGACATGGGGCTCAAATCCATAAACCGTGAGACCATGACCTGAGCTAAAGTTGGACACAACCGACTGAGCCACCCAGGGGCCCCTCATTTATTTTTTAAAGAAAACTATGATGACGATTCTTATGCATTTTGTTCATCCTCATCTCTGATTATTTCCTTTGGATAGACTTCTAAAAGTGAGATTACAGGGTCCAATTACACTCCACAAAGAGTGTATCAGTTTATATACCCTCATGAAGAATTGTGTTTATCATGCCACACCCTTCACTGAATCAAATATTATCCATTTTCCAACTTGAAAAGTACAATTACATGTCACTCTGTGGTCAACCTATGCAGCAAACATTCCTTAACTATGGTTATATGTAACATATTTTTTCCAAGAAGACAACTTAATCACATTGAATAGCATTAATCTTTAGAAAACCTCAACTGGCAAACATTACATATATATATATATATATATATATTTTAGAACTTAAGGAAAAATCATTTATGCGAGCTCCCTAACACAAATACTTCCTGCCAGAAGTCAGGACATTAGGATTTTTTCTCAGATTAAATTCATGTTGAGGCAAAAATTCCAAAGTAGTGTTAAGAAAACGTAGAGACCTGTGATTCGGCATACAGAACATACTGATTTAGAGATAATGACTAAAATGAAATAAAATGAAGAGTAAAGCAATTACCACAGAGAACTGACCATAACGAAAATTAGAAATACAAGCAACTCCACTATGGACAAAAGAAACAGAATGCGTAATGCATCATTCTCAAATGAGTCATTACAATTTTTGGAAAAAAGTCAAAGTCCTAACTGGAGATACCCTCACCCACAATGTCTGGCCTTGAATTCTTCTCTGCTTAATAGCCCTCAAGGGCCCCGGAAGTTGCTAGAAAATGAATACAACAGATAAGAGACTCCTTGCACAGCTGGACTTTAAAAACTAGAAATGGGGATAGATATCATCTTTGCAGAGATGCGCTAATGGACGAAATTTGAAGAGGACACATAAAAAGACCTTTGGGATAAAGAACCAAAGCTCTTCATTATTGGCTAAAAGTAGTGACAGTGGGACTGGAATTCTGGACAAGCCATCTGATATGTACCCTGGACTTAAGTTCACTTAGGGTCCACAGCACCAGGCCCCATCACCAAAGTGTTACGGGACAAAACCAAAATATGCCTTCCTCAAGAGGAAATATTACAAGGAGGTCCAAAGAAAAATTACCATCAATAACAAAGCATTTCCCACATTTATACTATCTCCATGTAGAGAAAGACATTCAATATAATTCTGCATGTTTGTGAAAAAATATTTTTTCTGAATTTTTATTTTTTTCTATAGAACGTGTTTCTGAACTAAAAGATACAGCAGCGAACTCCCAAGATGTATTAATAAATCTTCACTCACTACATTTCAACAGACGTAACAATAAGTAACACTTCAGTCAGCAAACAGCTATTCAGTCATTATATGTTCTAGGCACTGTGCTGTGTGCCAGGAACAGAGTACAGAATTCTCACAGGATCCCAGTCCTCAGAAAGCTCACAGTCTGGCAGGCTAAATATACACTTAAACATGAGCCAGCAGTTGTCAAAGGGCTTTCGAATCTATCAAGATTTAAAACCCCTGAAAGTGACAGAGTTCTCAGAATGAAGATGAAAATCGTATTTTTCCCCTCCAGACAGAACATGAAAACAGGATGAAATAAAGTCCAATGGAACTAACTGATCCTCTCTTTCCAAATATTATTTCCAAAGACATACATATGCATGTATCACATGACTCCATAAATGAAAATTTTCAAATTAAAAAGAAAACCTACTCTTAGTCCTTCTTATTTAGTCCCAACTGGCTACAATGCAGCAAAGTAACCCAGCTGATGTCATATACAATTAAATGTTTTTCATAGAGTCAATGCAGATTTAACTTTTTTTCTCAAAATGGAAATCGTTTAAATTTCTTTGATAATGGTCTTTCTATGACTTTTGAAATAATCAAATAAACTTTTAAAAAATCAAGATAATATTAATAATCATTATGAGGTAACTAAACAGACAAATGACAGGATTAAGTTCTGAAGTAACTTCCATTAGTTCCTCAAAAAATTAAAGTAGAACTACTATATGACCCAGCAATTCCACTTCTGGAACAAACATATGCCTTCGTAGAAGAACTGTGGGCATCAAATGGGACTGTGCATGTATGAGTGCCTGGTAAACTGTAAGGCACTATGTATGGTGTTACTGGCTCTGTAATGGTTTTAAGGGAAGGAAAAGAACCAGTGTAGAGATGCTGCCTATGGGGCAGCAAACCATGCCTTAAAAAAGGAAGAACTTTCTACCAATAAACCTCCTTGTGTAGGACTGGATGCTTACCTCAAAGAGGCAAGAGCCCGATGGCCACCTGTCTGAGATTCTGGATGGGTGGGCACATGTTGGATTAAGTGATCTTCATGCCCATTCTACTTCTAACATTCTCCAATGCCAACACCAGCTTAGAACAGACTCAGTCCCATAGGAAAGGAGTACTTTAGTATCATTAACCCAACTTTAGAGATGTTTTGGATTATTCTGACACACGAAAGACAAATGGCTGGGGGCACCTGGGTGGCTCAGTAGGTTGAGCTTCAGACTTCAGCTCAGGTCATGATCACGGGATTCGTGAGTTAGAGCCCCACAGCAGGATCGCTGCCTTCAGCCTGTGAGCGCAGAGCTCACTTTGGATCCTCTGTCCCCCTCTCTCTGCCCCTCCCCTGCTTGTGCTCTCTCAAAAAATAAACATTAAAAAAAAAAGGCAAATGGCTCAAAAAGAAAGAACTTGAAATAATCAGCTACAGAAATAAAAGCACAGAAGTCCTCTTTTCACCTCACCTATTCAATCTTTTTAGTCTCAGCGGATGGGGACACATCCCGTGGATACATGTGAATCAGCAGCCTCCAAACTTGCTTGATGGTACACCCTCATAAAGAAAAAGCAGAATCTCAATGTATGTTTCCATTTCTGCATTTACAAATTATGTACGTGCACTATTGTGCTAGTATATTTTTAAATTATACAGAGAGAAAACACAAGGTCTGAAGGGCGACAAATAATACATGACATTGTTTTCCACCAGGTCACTGTGCATCTTGTTCTCTCTGTAAACCTGACTTATTCCTCCCACGGGTCATCAAGAACTTGAGATTCCACTTCTCAGATCTCCTTCTCTCTCAATGTTTCCACCCTCAAGGTCAAGGGCAGAACTGAGGCCTTCAATATGCCACAGTAGAGTACAAGAAGACTTTTAAACTGGCCTCCCTCTACTTAGGCTGTTCCAATCTATCTGGTACCCTAGCATCTCAGGGTATCACCCTCAATGGCTTCCCACTGTCTCCAAAGCCTAAACTGCTAATGCCATGTAAGCACATAAAGCATAATTGCTATCCTCTCACCAAGTCACCTCTGGCAAAATAAACTTTCCTCATTTTCTAATCTGGAGAACGTATTTCTTGTGTGTTTCTTGTGACATTCAAACAAAATAATGCATGCAAAATACAGTTACACTGCCAGGCAGGTAATACATGTCCAATAGCTATCAAGCTATTGTCAGCATTAGCTTTCTATTCTTATCTCTTTACTCTGCTCAAAGCATTTAAAACACTAAGCTAATGATTCCTAAAAAGGAAAAACACAGAATAACTCACTTGAAGAGACTCTCCTTTACCTGGAATGCCCTTCATTTCCTGGAGAACTCCTACTCATCCATCAAGACTAGTTCAAATGTCTCTCTCGTGAGTGCGCATTGTTCTCTCCCAGGCAGAACTAATTTCTTCCTGCACAACATTCTCATAAATTTAAAATACCTCTAACATATTATAGCAAATCTTCATTTGCTTCCACATCTCTAAATCTGGAACACAAACCATAAAAAGACACAGGCTGTGTTTCATTAGTTATTAATTCAATGAACACTGACTGAGCAAATACTATAAGGCAAAGCAGGTGCCTTGATTAAAAAGACCTCTACCCTTGGAGAGTCTACAGTTTGATAAAGGAGGTATTCAATAGCTGTTTGTTGAATGAATGAATGATATTTAATTCCAACATGACTGTAAAAGAATTTAAACCAATGACCCAGATCAAATGTTTAAACTATCTTCTTTGTTAATGTTTAATAATTTTGAGAGAAAAAGTGCATGTGCATACACCCAAGTGAGCAGGAGAGAGGCAGGGGGAGAGGGAGAGAGAATCCCAAGCAGGCTCCACACTGCCAGCACAGAGTCCCATGCAGGGCTTGATCTCACTGACCATGTGATCATGACCTGAGCCGATTATCAAGAGTCAGACACTTAACCATGAGCCACCCAAGCACCCCAAATGTTTAAACTATCTTAACAATATAATAGAGTCACATTATAAGCACATTTAATTTATTGGAATTGAACTATGTATCTGTATTTACTTATAAAGACCCGGGGAGGAAGTGAAAATCTTTTTCCCTCAACATTCTTTTGTTCTTTCAACTAGACCTTGGCCACATGAGAGGGTGAAGACAATAATCTATAACCAAAAACAAACAAAAGGGTGAAGCCATAGTTTGTAAGCAAAAACAAACAAACAGGAGCACCTGGCTAGCTCAGTAGGTAGAGCAAGTAACTAACTCAAGGTCAGGAGTTTGAGCCCCACGCTGGATATAGAGATTACTTTAAAAACAAAAAACAAAACAAAACAAAAAACCAGTAACACATAAGTTAGTTCTCTGGCTTTTGAGCTTTCATAGACTTAATTCTTGGTAACATGGTAACTTTGGGATTTTCAGGGGTAATTTTGTTTAATTTTTCTCCTTATTGTTTGACTTGAGAGCTTAACCCTCACATAAATTAAAATTCCCATGTAACTATAGCAATTTCATTAATTATCAGTGAATCCAAGATTTTAAAACATTTTTTAAAAAAGCTCTCATGAAATATAATAAACTTTCCTGTTTACAGAAAAACTCTGTCCTTACACCAGCCTGGAATTAACCACAACTCACAGTACCATATGCACTTCAGTAAGTCCCAGAGTTAGGCCTCAAGTCTCGGGACCATCCTAAGAGTTGGTAGTGACAGTGGGAAAAGGAAATGCGCTACAGGAAGTCCTAAAAAGGTTACTTGCCTTGTGTTCTTCCTTAGTTCAAAAGCACATGCAGATTTGCAAGGAAACTGAAGCTTTATTCCTTCAGGGCTCATCATGTTCCCATTTTAGTTTTCAATTTACCCAGATGTGATGTGAAAAGGTTTTCATAATTTAAGAAACTAAGAAATTACGAAAACTGGGGGAGGGTGGGAAGCAAAAGCAAGAAGCAGAGGGCTGCACACATTTTGTATATTCTTAGTTTAAACTGCCATGATTTGATGTCCATTTACAGGAATTGTGAGCAATTGTAAGAAAGCTAAAGATCTTAGGGAAATTGGGAGTAAAATTAGCATCTAAATTGACTAACTTAAGGAAGTTACAAAATTGCTTTGCTTCTAACAGCAAGGGTTCCCAACTCCTAGTCGTTGACCTACAGCATCGAATCACCTGAGAACTCTTTAGAAATGCAAATTCTAAGGCTGGGTGTGGGGCCCAGCGAACTGCTTAAACAAGCCCTGCAGGTGATTCTGACTTTTGCTGCGTGGGTCTACCAGAAGTCTCAACACCTGCTCAAAGAGGAACAATTTAACAAAAAGGGAAGTCTTGCAAAAATCTAGAGAACTAGCCAATGAAATACAACTTCTTTCCCAGGAGAAATCAAGACAGGGTGGGGCCCCTTCACTTGAGAACCTGCAAGGCTTTCTGCTGGAAGTAACAGGGGAGCTGAGGCAACCATTCTTACCCCTAGGAACAAGGCACGACCATTAACCAAGAGTATTCCACTTTCGATTTTTAATACTTACCCACCAAAATGCCCTTTCTGTTACAAACGAAGAGCCAACGTTACAATGACTTTCCTCATCAAGTAATCCATTGAGATAATAAGACAATTTCGTATTCCTACGTAATTGTTCAACAACAAAAAGACTTTTATCTGACTTGATATAAACTCTATCAAGACAAAAATGGTAATCATTCTTTCTAGCTTTCTGGAAGTTTAAAAGGAGTGGGTGACAAGAAATCTAAGCATTTAACCTTCCATAAGGCAGTGTCCTTACATAGCTCTGCATAATGGATGGCCTACAGGCTTGAACTCTGGTGACTCCAACATTTGGTAGGCTGTGTGATCTTGGGGAAACTAAGTCTCTAAGTTTTGCGCTTCATTTCCCCATCTGCAAGGTGACAGCAATATGACCTCCCTTAAAAAACACTTGTAAATGTCAGCTGCTGGTACTGTAAGCAGGGCCACTAATAACCGCAGGTGACATTTATATGGTAAACAGGCATTTTGCATCAGATCACAAGAGTAAGGGTGGACCCAAGCTTTTTTTCTGATTCATTATGAGGGGAGACTAGATCTTAGCTCAAAACAATCAAATAATAAAGACTTTTTTTTTTTAAGAGAGAGAACACGAGTGGGAAAAGGGCAGAGGGAGGGAAGGGGAGAGAAAGAGAGAGAGAGAGAGAATGCGAATCTCAAACAGGCTCCACAGTCAGCACAGAGCCCGACATGGGACTCGATCCCATGACCCTGGGATCATGACCTGGGCCAAAACCAAGAGTCAGACACTCAACTGATCGAGCCACTCAGGAGCCCCAAGTGATGGACTTTAATGGCACAGTGAATACCTACAGGTTAACACAGAGAAGAAATCAGAGTGTAATTGTGGAAGACCTGTAAGCTGCCATCTATTTCAGGTGTTCTTTAGGAAGGGTGCTGCCATGCTCAAAGGGAAGAAAGAAACAGGACACATCCAGATACGATACAGATATATTCTATGTGGAAGCAAAGGAGTGCATTAGGCCTTTGACAGCGGCTGGAATAACTATGGTTCTCTTCATCTGTTTGATGGATGATTTATTTTTGGCAACTCTTAATGAACAAGTAACTAATGCAAGTTAATGGTAGAGCAATCATACACACGGAAAAAGCGGAATTCATTACCCTCAAGTTTCTCTAACAATGATGATGTAAAGGAAGAACTATAACAAAGTACCTCTTTGTAGCTAAATACTGTAAGAAGTCTATCAATACAATTCTTTTAAGATTGGACCCAATATACTTTCTGGAGATGGGCTAAATATCTCCTATTGCACTTCTACAGAACCATTAAAATTTACATTTTTAGTGTTTGCTTTGTAAGTTTAAGTCTGTTAAGTAATTTTAATCTCTCTGGAGATGAGTGAGTTTTAAGTCATTTCAGGAAAAAATTGCCACTAATTAAGACAATAGCTTCAGGTAGTAGTATAAAATTATTATTAGGGCACCTGAGTGGCTTAGTCGGTTGAGCGTCCAACTTTGGGTATCAGCTCAGGTCACGATCCGAGGGTCACAGATCGAGACCCACATCAGGCTCCAGTGAGCATGGAGTGGAGCCTGTTAAGATTCTCTCTCTCTCTCTGTCATTCTCTCTCTCTCTCTCTCAGCACCTGGGTGGCTCAGTTGGTTAAGCATCCAACTTCGGCTCAGATCACGATCTCATAGTTTGTGGGCCCGGCGTCGGGCTCTGTGCTGAGAGCTCAGAGCCTGGAGCCTGCTTCAGATTCTGTGTCTCCCTCTCTCTGCCCCTCCCCTGCTCACACTCTGTCTCTCTCTCCTTCAAAAATAAACATTAAAAAAAAAAAATATTCTCTCTCTCTCCTTCTTTCTCTGCCTCTCTCCTTCCCGTGTGTGTGCACAAGCATGCGCTTTGTTTCTCTCAAAGAAACATTAAAAAAACAATAATCATTATTATGGCAGTTCACTTTAGCTGAACCCTTACCACTTGCCAAGGGCAGCACTAAACTCTTAACAGGTATAAACTCACCTATTCCTCACAATAATCTTATAAAATAGATGTAACCATCACACCCATTTTCAAACTGGAGAAGTGATGTTCCAGAGGAACTACAATTTGAATTGTATTTATCTAGGATATTAACCTGTATACCATGCTGCCTCCTTAAAGGAAGCCCAATCGCTAACAGTGACGAATATTCAAATACAGAGGTGGCCATAGGATGGCCACCACTCTTACACTGAAGGACGATCTTGTTTTCTAAATCAACAAAGAACAAATAATGGTAATAGCCTTTAAAGGAATTAGGCAGGGGGCCCTGGGTGGTTCAGGACGCTTTGTTAAGCGTCCAACTCTTGATTTTGGCTCATGTCATGACCTCATGGTTTGTGGGATCAAGCCCTGCGTTGAACTCTACACTAAAAGCATGGAGCCTGCTTGGGATTCTCTCTCTCCCTCTCTCTGCCCCTCCCCTGCTTATACCCTCTCTCAAAAATAAATACATAAACTTTTTTTTAAAAAAGGGATTAGGCAGATCTTTATACATTACTGTGGAATGGTGCAGACCAATAACCACTCAAATGAAGGTCAATGCACTAATCATTCCAGGTCCATGAGATAAAAAGCTCGTGCCAGAACCTAAATCATCACATCACTAAGCACTGCTTACTTCAGCTGACATTCATTTTTAGCAAGACTTTTGGGATAAAGAAAGCAGTACCACGATATACTTTATCTCCTCATGGACTGGTAACAATTAGTTTGCTGTCCAGCACTGGTCTAGGGACCAACTCTGAACAGCGCTAGTATAGATGATATATTGCTGAGCAGTATTAACTATTCTGCAAATGATCACGTTCATTAAGTAAGTAAATAGATTGGTGTGTAAATATTACGAATGTAAATACAAATAATGCCACAGGAAGTATATACACCAATCCATTTGAGAATTTCCATTTTTTGTCTTACCATTTCTGTACTTTAGCCAATAAGTTCTGTATAGTCATACAAGTTATGTAAGTGGGATTTTTTTTTAAATAAAACAGCAAATGTTTTATTTTCCTACTCTTAATATTTTTAAAATTATCTGAAGCCCATACATTATTCAGATTTCTGGAGTTTTTACCTAAATGTTTTTTTCCTGTTCCAGGATCCCATGCAAGATGCCATATTAAATTTAGTCCTCATGTCTCCTTAGTCTCCTTTCAGCTACTAAGTTTTCTGTACCCTTTAGTTTATTATTATTGCTTCCTGAGCCAGAGTTCATAAATACACTAACATTTTTGGAGCACTTACTGTGTGCCAGCTCATTTGTTCAACACTCTGTTTGTCTTAACAATGCTCTGAGGGAGGTGTAGAGGCTGCTTTTAGGCACCAGGCTTGAGCAATGGAAACTTAAGCAAGCAAAAGGGCCCACAGATCACAGTTAGGCCACAGGCCCTAACTGACCAATGGGCTACTTACAACCAGGCACAGTTCCTAAGATTACCAAAACAAGGGAAAATTCCGTATGTCCCTGTACTCTTTCACTCCGCCCTATAACCGCCCTCACCACCTCCTGGTGTCGGTCTCTCCTTTGCTGCCCCGCCCACTGCTCCCTGGCAGTGTATTCAATAAACTTCTATCTCCTTTGTTCTGCCTCGGGTGAATTCTTTCACTGGCCTCGCTGCCAGCCCCCCTCCAATCACTATTATCGTATCTCCATTTTACAGGCAAGGAAAGTGAGACAGAATGGGAGTAAGTAATTTGCCCATAGTGAAAGAGCTGGAGAGTGGCCCGGCCAGGATTCAGACTCTGGCAATCTGATTCCCGAGGCCATAAGCTATAAACTACTATGCTACATGAAACATATCAATCTATTCAAGCAAGCACATTTCAGAGTATTATGTGGTAATGGAAAAAGGGACGTAACAGGGATGTCCGGGTGGCTCAGCTGGTTAAGCGTCCAACTCTTGATTTTGGCTCGGGTCATCATCTCCCGGTTCATGGGCTTTCATGGGATCAAGCCCCTAGTCGGGCTCTGCGCTAACAGTGTGGCGCCTGCTTGGGGTTCTCTCTCACCCTCTCTCTCTCTCTGCCCCTCTCTTGCTCGCACACTCTCTCAAAATAAATAAACTTAAAAAGAAAAATAATGAAAACGGGGAACATGGCCATATGAGGGTGTCAGAAACACCCGAGAGATGACTGACCACAAAGACAATAAAAGTAACTTTCATTGTATTTCATAGTGCACAGAGCTATTTGTACATTATTGCACAGTTTAATTCCAAGACCGCTGAGGAATTGCAATGCCTGACAGAAAAGAGTTAAGTTAGTATTGTAGTCTAACTTAACTCTGGTATGAAGCTGCGAGGCCCCAGCTTCAAACAAGAGATACCTATTTATAGATAGGTATTTGGAGAATGCAGGAAAATGAGTATAATTAAAACCCTAAACACTAGAAAAATAGTGTGGAAATCTTCCCAACATAGACTTTCGGTGACACGTGTATGAATTCCTGTAAACATTATTAATACAACTGCAATAGAATTTCAATTTAAAAAAGTTGTGGTCATTTGAAAAGGCACTCATCAGCTCCTCTTTTTGTAGTAGTGTACTTGGAAAACTCTCTTTTCTAAGGGACACAAAATCTAACAAATTCCTTTTTTTAAAGTTCCAAAACTTGCTGGCTTTCTGTGCCATTATTAGTAAGGAGTGCATCAACTGTCTGCAGTGATGAAGAGAAAAAGGAAACGTGGGCGCAAGGAAGAAATGAGAGCAAATTACTGGAGCTCAAAGGTCAGCCTGAGAACAGCCCTCCACTTTTGTGCTCAACCTGTGCCTTCCAAAAAAGGAGGCTCTTCTGACCTAGCTCTCTTTACCTTCCCCTCAGTGAAGGACAGGCAACAGGCAACAGAAGTCCTACAACAATGGTCACACCTTTGGCCTTGAGTTCCAAACTTTCTCTTGACGCTTGGAGATTACAACGTGAATGCACTGTGCTCAAACTGTAGAATATTAATATGAGGCACAAGAAGAGGCACCTGGGTGGCTTAGTCAGTTGAGCATCTGACTCTTGGATTTGGCTCAGGTCATGATCCCAGGATCATAGGATAGAGCCCCACGTCAAGTTCTGCACTGAGTTTGGAACCTGCTTAAGATAGTCTCTCTCTCTCTCTCTCTCTCTCCCCCTCTGCCCTCTCCCACTCGTGCTCTCTCAAAAAAAAAAAAGAAAGAAAGAAAAGAGAAAGAAAAACAAATTAGGCACAAGGAAAAGCCTTGTGAGCCTAATCCTCACATAACTTTCATGAACTACACTGACAAGACATCAAAATATGCCATACTGTCATGACCTATGTAAAACAAGATGAGCAGACTGACTTCTTCCCACGTGCTCTCTATGGTAAATAATGTCTGGAGGCTTAATTCCATTTTTCAAACATGCTAATTTCACAGCCAGACTAAAATGTGGACTTCCTCAGAAGGGAAAATCGGCTGACTTAAGTAAGATAAGCAGACACCTATTGTTCTATCTTAATTGCGGGAGGTCTAAGGGAGAGAGCTGTTTTTGTAAGCTGCACCTTCAAAATAATAAAAGCAAAGGGCAAAAGTCCAGAGGTCTTCCACAGACCAACTGAGAAAGGAGTTAGAAATGACAGATCAGAAACTAGCACATCAAGCACTTTGAGAAATGCTGGAATCTTTGTAAATGCTCTGGTTATGCCGGGTCAGCTACTCCGCTGTGGTGCCAGGAAGGCTGGCGGGTGCTATCTCTGACACGGGGCCCTGAATTATAAAGGTCTCTGCAGCCAGCTTTAGAGTGGAACTCCAAAGGATAAAATGAAGCAGTTCCACAAGAAAAGAGACATTACCACCTGCAAACTGCAAGAATGAAAGCAGAGTCTGGACGATCAGAAACAGCAAAACCCCAGAGCCTTTCCAACAGCATCTCAGATTATCAATAAAATGTGGATGCTGTCACGCTCTGCCCACTATAGGAGACCTCAGTTCACATTTTCATCCCTGAAACCCATACATCCTGGATTTTTCTAGGTGCAAATGCAAACCTACATATGAAGAATTTAAAACTAAGGCGCTTGGCTGGCTCAGTCAGAGGAGCATACAACTCTCGATGTGGGGTTTTAAGTTTGAGCCCCACGATGGGTGTAGAGATTACTTAAAAGTAAGTAAATGAAACATTAAAAAAAAAAAAAGTGCCGTTATCCAGAGGGTGAAGCATTAAAAACAAAAAAAGAAGAATTTATAACTGTTAGTGTAATATTATTTGCTCTCTTATATGTATATCCTCCCCAGGGTGCTGAACTTAGGTTATAAACATTATTCTAGATGGTAAGGACCAGACCCTGTAATACTTTTTAGGAAAAAACACAAGACTAAATTCTTCTCATAGTGTCTTCAATTCTATAATCTATAGAACTGTCATACTAAAATAGAAATCAATAATGGAAAAATCTAAAATAACTGTCTGAAAGGGATTAAGAGAGTAGATATTAAAAGTTCTCATCACAGGGCACCTGGCTGGCTCAGTCAGAAGAGCATGTGACTCTTGATCTCAGGGTCATGAGTTTGAGCCCCAGGATGTGAAAGAGTTTACTTTAAAAAAATAAAATAAAAAAAAAAGTTCTCATTACAAGAAAAAAAATTGTAATTGTATGGTGATGGATGTTAATTAGACTTACAGTGGTGAACATTCTGCAATATTTACAAATATTAAATCATTATGTTGTACACGTGAAACTAATATTACGTCAATTAAATCTCATTACTAAAAATTATATTGATAGGCTCAAAAAAAATGTATATTAGACTTTATTTCCTATACCATAGTAAAGTTAGAGAGATACCACTGCATGAGCTATCTAGTTGAAACTAGAATGCAGGCTAAAGTATTTTTAAAATATGATTTTAATCACATCATCAGCTTTGACATAAGTAAGGAATTTAAAAAGCCCCCAAAGAAGATAAAGTCAGTATAAAATAGACCAATGATAATAAGTGCTATGGAGAGATATAAAGCAGGGGAAGGGAGATGCAAAGTGCCAGGAGAGATTGTGGCTTATAATCTTCAATAGTGTAAAAGATTTATAACAAAGAAAACTGTGCAGTTAAAGTAAGAAATCAGTTACAAAATGATAACTGAAATAACTCTACATATCTGGAAAATTTTAAACACATTTTTAAACATATCACGGGTGGCAGGCAAAAATCATAATAGAAATTAGAAAACGTGATAACTGGAAGATGACAAAAATACTACCTATAAAAATGTGTAGAATGCAGATGTGCAGTGTTTAGAGGAAATTTTATTAGCTTACATATTTACATTAGAAAAGAAGAAAAATAAGAACTTGGAAAATAAGTAAGAAAGAACTTTTAAAAATTGGCAAAACAATGCTCACCAAAAAAAAAAAAAAAGGAAGAGAATAATAGGAAGAATAAACCAGTGAAACAGAAAATATATAATAAATCAAGAAAGCAAAAATATTGCTCTTTTAAAAAACTAATAACTCTGGTGAAGTCAATCAAGGAAAAAAGGGGAAAAGGCACACAGACAATTGTTGTTCATAGAAAAGAGGCATCACTGCAGATGCTGTGGGATTAAGAAGATATGAGAATATTATAGCCAATGTTATGCCAGTCAATCAAAAAATATGTAAATGTGCAAGCAATGACAGATACTTTTTCTTGATGAAAGCACTACATCTAGATAACTGTAGTGATGAGTTCTACTAAACATTTAAGAGTCAGGTAATTCCAATCTTACATGAAATCCTCCAGAGAATAGTAAAACAGGAAACAATCCTCACCTAATTTCAAACGCTATTACTTTCAGATCACAATGTAATTGTATTTTTTAAAAAAAAGAGAAATTAAGTATTCCCATTTTTGTTTTAATTTGAAAGTGTATTCCTATATGCCTCATGGGTCAAAGAAGAAACCAATTTGATACAAATCAAAACCACAATGAGATACCACCTTACACCTGTCAGAATGGCTAACATTAACAACTCAGGCCAACAGATGTTGGAGAGGATGGGGAGAGAGAGGATCTCTTTTACATTGTTGGTGGCAATGCAAGCTGAAGCAGCCACTCTGGAAAACAGTATGGAGGTTCCTCAAAAAACTAAAAATAGAACTACCCTCCAACCCAGCAATTGCACTACTAGGCATTTATCCATGGGGAAGAGGTGTGCTGATTGGAAGGGACACATGCACCCCCATGTTTATAGCAGCACTATCAACAATAGCCAAAGTATGGAAAGAGCCCAAACGTCCACCGATGGATGAATGGATAAAGAAAATGTGGTATATATATACAATGGAGTATTACTCGTCAATCAAAAAGAATGAAATCTTGCCATTTGCAAGATTGGATGGAAATGGAGGGTATTAAGCTAAGTGAAATTAGCGAGACAAAAATCATATGACTTCACTCATCTGAGGACTTTAAGAGACAAAACAGATGAACATAAGGAAAGGGAAGCAAAAATAATATAAAAACAGGGAGGGGGACAAAACAGAAGAGACTCCTAAATATGGAGAACAAACAGAGGGTTGCTGGAGGGGTTGTGGGAGGGGGGATGGGCTAAATGGGTAAGAGGCATTAAAGAATCTACTCCTGAAATCATTGTTGCACTATATGCTAACTAATTTGGATGTAAATTTTAAAAAAATAAAAATAAAAAAATTTTAAAAAGAAACCAATTTGAGAAACTGAAAATACTTAGAACTTAATTCTAATGAACTTTACATATAAAATCTTGTGAGATGCAGCACAGGTGATACTTCAAGGGGAATTATCATAAATAATTATTAGAATGAAGAACAGACACCTTTGTTAGGAGTAACACACTTGTTAGAAATAACATTTATATTAGAAAAGAAATTTATTGTCTTAAATGCTTACAGTAGCAGAAAAGGATAAAAATGAATAAGCATCCAACTTAAGACAATAAAGAACAGAATAAACCCAAATAAAATCACAAAGGTCATAGTAAAGATAAGAGCAATGATCAATAAAATAAAAAAGAAAAACCAGCAAAAATAGACAAGCCCCCTTTAACATTCGGCAAGAAACAGAGAAGAGAAAAAAATTTTTTTAAGTTTATTTATTTTGAGAGAGAGAGAGCGTGCACACAAGCAGGGGAGGAACAGAGAGAGAGAGAGGGAGTGAGAGAGAATCCCAAGTGGGCTGATAGTGCACTGATAGTGCAGAGCCCAATGCGGGGCTTGAACTCAAGAACCATGAGATCATGACCTGAGCTGAAATCAAGAGCTGGACGCTCAACTGACTGAGCCACCCAGACACCCCAATGATATTTTATATTCAATACAGATCAGCCACTTTTTAAAAAAATAACAAAATACTATCAGTAACATACCAACATATTTGAAAACATAAAATAGACAAATTTCTGGAAAAATATAACTTATCAGAACTGATGCCAGAAGAAATAGAGATAATAAATAATCCTATAACTAATAAAGGAAATGACTAACTACCAATGAGCGGTTAAAAAGTTCTTCACATGGGGTTCCTGGGTGGCTCAGTCAGTTGGGCAACCAACTCTTGATTTCCATTTGGGCCATGATTCCCAAGGTCGTGGAACCCAGCCCTGCATCAGGCTCCATGCTGACATGGAACCTGCTTTGGGATTATCTCTCTCCTCTCACTCTGCTGCTCTCCCCTGCTCATGCTCTCTCTCTCTCTCTCTCAAAATTAAATACATAAATAAACTTAAAAAAAGTTCTTCAAAGTAAATAACTAGACTCAGATAATAGTTCTTCCAAACTTTCAAGGAAAGGAATATTCCAAAATGTCAAACTCCTCCACAAAATACAAAGAGAAGTAATACTCTCCAACACATTATGTGAGGCTAGTATAACTTAGATATCAACCCAAGGATATCAATATCAATATCAATCAAGGATATTATCATAAAGGAAAACCACGGGCTGGTTTCATTCAGGCATTGAGAGGCAAAAAACCCTTAATACTGGCCAACTGAATCCAATTGTTTTTGTTTTCAAAGTTTATTTATTTATTTGTTTTGAGAGAGAGAGCGCAGGGGGAGGGGCAGAGAGAAAGAAGAGATAGACTTTCAAACAGGCTCTGAGCTGTCAGCACGGAGCAAGACATGGCTTGATCTCATGAACCACAAGATAATGACATGAGCTGAAATCAAGAGCCTGATGCTTAACCAACTGAGCCACCCAGGTGCCCCTCCAACTGTTTTTATATACATAAAATACAACAGTGAAGACAGTTTAATTCTAGAATGCAAAGATGGTTTAATATTAGGCAACCTATAAACATTACTCAACACATTAACAGATTAAAGCAAAAGTATTAATAGACACAAAAAGAAAAAAAGATAACATTCAACCACCTATTAATGATTAAAATCTCAAGTAAACAAGAAATATAAGAGATTATACTTAACCTGATGAAAAATGCCTATAATAAACCGAAAACAATCATCATCCTTTAAGGGAGGACAAGCTTAAAACCAATCCCTTTAAATCGAGAACAAGAAAAGAATGCCAAAGTCACCACTTTTATTAACTTTGTATTCCAAATTCTGTCTAGGGCAAAAATACAAGAAAAATAAATTAAAGCCATAAAGTTTGGAAAGTGGGAAATAAAACTGTCTTGCTTTGCAAATAATTTTTTTACAAAAAAGAAAAAAAAAGAATTAGACATAGTAATAGACCAGCAAAGTGGTGTGATATGAGACCAATATGCAAAAATAAACTGCATTTCTGTATAACAGAAAACAATTTTAGAAGAGATCTCATGAACATTAATAATAAAAATATCATGAAATAAATCTAATAAAAACGTAGAAAATATACAACTTTATAGTAAGACATTTTAACAAGAACTAAGTAAATGGAGAAATACTCACATTAATGCATAGGAAGAACTAATATTATATAGATGCTAACTCCCTTCTAGTTGACTTACAATGTCACACAATTTCAATCAAAATGCCTGTAGGTTTCCCAGGGAAGGAAAAGCTGATGCTAAAATGTATATGGAAGAGAAAAGACCAAGATCCCCAAGGTAGTTCTGAAAAAATAAGTAAGGAGGATTTGGTCTATCAGATATAAATAAAGAGTTATTATAAAGCTACTGTAATTAAAAGAATGTAATACTGGTGCAGTAACCTATAACTAACCGATGAAACAAAACAGTACCCAGAGATAAATTCATGCACATATGAAACTGTAATCAGGACAGAAGGAACTGGGGGGCACCTGGGTGGTTCAGTCAGTAGAGCATGCAACTCTTGATCTCAGGGTCCTGAGTTCAAGTCCCACAATAGGCACAGAGCTTACTTGAAAAATTACACAGGGGCACCTGGGTGGCTTGGTCGGCTAAGCATCCGACTTCGGCTCAGGTCATGATCTCACGGTCCGTGAGTTCAAGCCCCGCGTGGGGCTCTCTGCTGACAGCTGGGAGCCTAGAGCCTGTTTCAGATTCTGTGTCTCCCTCTCTCTCTGCCCCTCCCCTGTTCATGCTCTGTCTCTCTCTGTTTCAAAAATAAATAAACGTTAAAAAAATTTTTTTAAAAATTACACAAAATAAGACAAAACAAAATCAAAGAAAGTAAAATAAAATAAGAAACTATTTAGCAAATAAAACTAAAAAAATAAATTTGGCCATTCATATGAAAAGAACTGAAAATATATCCCTAGCTCACAGTATGAAAAATAAACTTCAGATGAATTAAAACCCCATTAATTTGTCAAAAACAAAATTTTAAAACATTTAGAAGAGGATGTAGACAGATAACTTTCTGACTTCAAAGTAGGAAAAGAATTGCTTAAACACCAAACATAGGTTAATAATTGATACATCTAATAAATTTAAACAACCTGTTTATCAAAAGATATCTTTTCTAATTGTGAAAGTATAAGCTACAACCATGATGAAGATATTTGCAATAGTTATAATTGATAAGAAATTAATATTGAGAACATACTAAAAAGAAAAACTAAAAAATCAACAAGAAGACAAACTAACAGATAAATGGGCAAAGATATGAATAAGTATTTTAGTGACAAAAACACATAGCCAGCCAAAATGTGAAAAGATGCTCTTTTTTTTTTTTTAATTTACATCTAAGTTAATTAGCATATAGCACAATAATGATTTCAGGAGTGGCATTCAGTGATTCATCCCCTATGTATAACACCCAGTGCTCATCCCTACAAGTGTCTTCCTTAATGCCCCTTACCCACTTAGTCCATCCCCCCTCCCACAACCCCTCCAGCAACCCTCAGTTTGTTCTCTGTATTTAAGAGTCTCTTCTGTCTTGTCCCCCTCCCTGTTTTTATATTAGTTTTGCTTCCCTTCCCTTATGTTAATCTGTTTTATATCTTAAATTCCACATATAAGTGAAGTCATATGATATTTGTCTTTCTCTAATTTCACTTAGCATAATACTCTCTGGTTCCATCCATGTTATTGCAAACGGCAAGATTTCATTCTTTTTGATTACCCAGTAATACTCCATTGTACATAGACACCACATCTTCTTTATCCATTCATCCATTGATGGACATTTTGGCTCTTTCCATACTTTGGCTACTGTTGATAGCACAGCTATAAACACTGGGGTGCACATGCCCTTTCAAAACAGCACACTTGTATCCTTTAGATAAGCACCTAGCAGTGCAACTGCTGGGTCATAGAGTAATTCTATTTCTAATTTTTTGAGGAACCTCCATACTGTTTTCCAGAGTGGCTGCACCAGTTTGCATTCCCACCAGCAGGGCAAAAGGGTTCCTCTTTTCCCACATCCTCACCAATATCTGTTACTGCCTGAGTTGTTAATGTTAGCCATTCTGACAAGTATGAGGTGGTATCTCATTGTGGTCTTGATTTGTATTTCCCTGATGATGAGTGATGTTGAGCATTTTTTTCATGTGTCGGTTGGCCATCTGGATGCCCTGTTTGGAAAAGTGTCGATTCATGTATTTTGCCCATTTCTTCACTGGATTATTTGTTTTTTTGGGTGTTGTGTTTGGTAAGTTCTTTACAGATTTTGAACACTAATCTTTATCTGAGATGTCATTTCCAAATATCTTCTCCCATTTCATTGGCTGCATTTTAGTTTTGCTGATTGTTTCCTTTGCTGTGCAGAAGCTTTTTATATTGATGAGGTCCCAATAGTTCATTTTTGGTTTTGTTTTCCTTGCCTCCAGAGACATGCTGAGTAAGAAGTTGCTGTGGCCGAGGTCAAAGAGGTTTCTCCTCCACGATTTTGATGGCTTCCTAACTTATGTTTAGATCTTTCATCCATTTTGAGTTCATTTTTGTGTATGGTGTAAGAAAGTGGTCCAGGCTCATTTTTCTGCATGTTGCTGTCCAGTTTTCCCAACACCATTTGCTGAAGAGACTTTCTTTATTCCGTTGGATATTTTTAACTGCTTTGTCAAAGCTTAGTTGGGCATATATTTGTGAGTCCATTTCTGGGTTCTCTATTCTGTTCCATTGATCTAAGGGTCTGTTTTGTGCCAGTACCATACTATCTTGATTACTACAGCTTTGTAACATATCTTGAAGTCCAGGACTGTGATGCCTCCAGCTTTGGTTTTTTCAGGAGTGCCTTAGCTATTCAGGGAAGATGTTCTACCTTATTAGCAATGAAACACATACAAATTAAAACAAAATACCATTTCGCCCCCAAATAGATTGCCTCTCCAAAAAACCTATCTTTATTGCTAACTGCTTATTGTCCACTAAAATCTTCCTCTCCTTGGAGCACCTGGGTAACTCATTTGGTTAAACTTCAGACTTTGGCTCGGATCATGATCTCATGGTTTGTGAATTCAAGCCCTGTGTCGTGCTCTGCACTGATGACGCAGTCCCTGCTTGGGATTCTCACTCTCTCCCTCTCTCTGCCCCTCCTCCACTGACACTCTCTTTTTCAAAATAAATTTTTTAAAAATCTTTTTTTTTCTTCCAAATTTGTATTTAAATTCAAGCTAGTTAACATATGGTATTGGTTTCAGGAGATTTAGTGATTTGTCACTTGTATATAATACCCAGTGCTCATCACGAGTGCCCTCCCTAATGCCCATCACCCATCTGGCCCATCCCCACCCACCTCCCCTCCAGCAACTCTCAGTTTGTTCTCTATAATTAAGAGTCTCTTGGGTACCTGGCTGGCTCGGTTGGTTGACAGTCCAACTCTTGGTTTCAGCTCAGGTCATGAGCTTATGGTTCATGGGTTTGAGCCCTATGTTGCACTCTGTGCTGACAGCTCAGAACCTACTTGGCATACTCTCTCTTCCTCTATCTGCCCCTTTCCCACTTGCAGGCACACACTCTCTTGCTCTCTCAAAATAAATAAATAAACTTCTTTTTAAAAATGTGTTATGATATGCTTCCCTCTCTGTTTTTATCTTTTTTGAATGTTTATTTATTTACTTACTTATTTACTTATTTTTTGAGAGACAGAGAGAGAGAGCATGCACACAAGTGGGGAAGGGGCAGAGAGAGAGGAAGACACAAAATCTGAAGCAGGCTCCAGGCTCTGAGCTATCAGCACAGAGCCTGATGTGGGGCTCAAACTCACAAACTGTGAGAACATGACCTGAGCTGAAGTCAGCCACTTAACCAACTGAGCCACCAAGGTGCCCCTTATTTTATTTCTCCTTCCCTTCATCTCTTTTGTTTCTAAAATTCCACGAGTGAAATAATATGGTATTTGTCTTTCACTGACTGATTTATTATGCTTAGATTAATATACTCTAGTTGTATCTATGTTGTCGCAAATGGCAAGACTTCATTCTTTTTGATGACTGAGTAATATTCCATTATGTATGTATAACATCGTCTTTCTTCATCAGCTGACGGACATTTGGGATCTCTTCATAGTCTGGCTATTATTGATAATGCTGCCATACACACTGGAGCGTAGGGGTGCCTGGGTGGCTCAGCTGGTTGCATGTCCAACTCTTGATCTCAGCTCAGGTCATGATCTCATAGTTGACTTCAAGCCCTGCTTCAGGCTCTGTGCTGACAGTGTGGAGCCTACTTGGGATTCTCTCTCTCCTCTCTCTCCGCCCCTACCCCACTTGAGCTCTCTCTTTCTCTCTCTCTCAACATAAACAAACTTAAAAGAAATTGTTTTTAAAAGATTTACTAAAAAAATGTTGGGGTGCATGTGTCCCTTTGAATCAGTATTTTTGTATCCTTTGGATAAATACCTAGTAGTGCAATTGCTGGGGTCATAGTGTAGTTCTATTTAAAATCTTCCTCTCCTTCTGCCATGGTCACAGAGTCATAGCAGGAAACCAGGCTGTCCAGACAGACTATGTTTGCCAATCTCCCCTACAGCAGATGTGGCCATGTGACTAAATTCTCACTCGTTCAATGAATGAAAATTGTGTGTGCTACTTGTGGCCTGGGTTTTAAAACACTGGGGCACGTGCTCCTCAAGACTCCTTTTCCTTCCCATGAGCTAGAACACGGATATACTTAAGACCCAGTTTCAACCAGGGAGACAAGTTCAGTTCCCTAGGTGACAGCAGAGCAACAAGGTGGAGAAAATTCCAATAATTTAATGAAGCAAAGCAATTCTGATGGCCTGGATCACACACCTTCAGAACGTGGTACAAGAGACAAAGGAAAGAAAGGAAATAAGGGAAATAGGGAACAAAGGAAAGGAAGGAAAAAAGAAAAATCTCTATGTTTTTACATTATTGTCTTCTAGGGTTCTCTTTAGTATAACAGTTTAGCATTTACCTTAAATAATCCGTTGCTCCACAGTGTTTCAGGATGCAGAGTTCTGATCCATTCCTGGGAAGAGTGTAAATACCCAGGATTTTGAGAAAAGTCTCACATTACCTAGTAAAGTTGAACATGCTCATTCCTTGTGACTCAGTAAGTATACCTAGAGAAACGTACACCAGGAGACACCTATAGGATATTATTATTCATAATAGCAAAAAACTACAAATAACCCAAAGGTCATACCGAGTGAATAGACTACTATTTTTACACACTGGAATAAATACACCAATGAAAATAAATTAAATACAGCTGCACACATTCATGTGGATTAATCTTAATATCATAATATTGAGTGAAAAATGGAAGTCATAAGAACACTTAAAATTTTTTATTAGGAGAAGTTGTAAACACTCTCAAAAATAAGAGAATAATATAGTGAACCCCACATACTCAATGATTATTAATTCATGGACAATCTTATTTTATCTGTATTCCTACCTATTTCACCTTCCCCCAGATTATTCTGTAGCATATCCTAGACACCATAATTTCACCCATAAATATATCAGCATGTATACTCAAAAGATAAAGATTTTTTATACATGCCAAAATACTATTATTTTAATTTTTTCAGTAATATCAATTTCTCAATACCATGAAAACATCCGGTACATGTTCAAACTGCTCTGTATTTTTTTTTTTTACATAATCTCTATGCCCGTTATGGGGCTCAAACTCACAACCCCAAGATCAAGAATCGTATGCTCTACTGACTAAACTAAGACTGGTGCCGCTAAACAGCTCTGTATTCTTAATGTACAAACACAACATACAACAAAACCATAAAGGAGGGGCGCCTGGGTGGCTCATTTGGTTAAGTATTGGACTCTTGATTTCCGCTCAGGTCATGATCTTGAGGTTCATGGGTTTGTTGGGTTTTTTTAATGTTTATTTATTTTATTTTTATTTTTATTTTGTTTTTTATTTTTTAAAATTTACATCCAAATTAGTTAGCATAGAGTGAAACAATGATTTCAGGAGTAGATTCCTTAGTGCCCCTTACCCATTTAGCCCATCCCCCCTCCCACAACCCCTCCAGCAACCCTCTGTTTGTTCTCCATATTTAGGAGTCTCTTCTGTTTTATCCCCCTCCCTGATTTTATATTATTTTTGCTTCCCTTCCCTTATGTTCATCTGTTTTGTCTCTTAAAGTCCTCATATGAGTGAAGTCATATGATTTTTGTCTTTCTCTGACTAATTTCACTTAGCATAATACCCTCCATTTCCATCCATGTAGTTGCAAATGGCAAGATTTCAATCTTTTTGATTGCTGAGTAATACTCCATTGTGTGTGTGTGTGTGTGTGTGTGTGTGTGTGTGTGTGTATACACACCACATTTTCTTTATCCATTCATCCATCTGTGGACATTTGGGCTCTTTGCATACTTTGGCTATTGTTGATAGTGCTGCTATAAACATGGGGGTGCATGTGTCCCTTCGAATCAGCACACCTGTATCCTGTGGATAAATGCCTAGTAGTGCAATTGCTGGGTCCTAGGGTAGTTCTATTTTTAGTTTTTTGAGGAACCTCCATACTGTTTTCCAGAGTGGCTGTACCAGCTTGCATTCCCACCAACAATGCAAAAGAGATCTTCTTTCTCCACATCCTCTCCAACATCTGTTGTTGCCTGAGTTGTCATTGTGACAGGTATAAGGTGGTATCTCAATGTGGTTTTGATTTGTATTTCCCTGATGATGAGTGATGTGGAGCATTTTTTCATGTGTTGGTTGGCCATCTGGATGTCTTCTTTGGAGAAGTGTCTATTCATGTCTTTTGCCCATTTCATCACTGGATTATTTGTTTTTTGGGTGTTGTGTTTGGTAAGTTCTTTATAGATTTTGGATACTAACCCTTTATCTGATATGTCGTTTGCAAATATCTTCTCCCATTCTGTCAGTTGCCTTTTACTTTTGTGTATTGTTTCCCTCGCTGTGCAGAAGCTTTTTATTTTGATAAGGTCCCAGTAGTTCATTTTTGCTTTTGTTTCCCTTGCCTCCAGAGACATGTTGAGTAAGAAGTTGCTGTGGCCAAGATCAAAGAGGTTTTTGCCTGCTTTCTCCTCGAGGATTTTGATGGCTTTCTGTCTTACATTGAGGTCTTTTATCCATTTTGAGTTTATTTTTGTGTATGGTGTAAGAAAGTGGTCCAGGTTCATTCTTCTGCATGTTGCTTTCCAGTTTTCCCAGCACCACTTGCTGAAGAGACTGTCTTTACTCCAATGGATATTCTTTCCTGCTTTGTCAAAGGTTAGTTGGCCATATGTTTGTGAGTCCATTTCTGGGTTCTCTACTCTGTTCCATTGATCGGAGTGTCTGTTCTTGTGCCAGTACCATACTGTCTTGATGATTATAGTTTTGTAGTATAGCTTGAAGTCTGGGATTGTGATGCCTCCTGCTTTGGTTTTCTTTTTCAAGATCGCTTTGGCTATTCAGGGTCTTTTCTGGTTCCATACAAATTTTAGGATTATTTGTTCTAGCTCTGTGAAGAATGCTGGTGTTACTTTGATAGGGATTGCATTGAATATGTAGATTGCTTTAGGTAGTATCGACATTTTCACAATATTTGTACTTCCTATCCAGGAGCATGGAATCTTTTTCCATTTTTTTGTGTTTTCTTCAATTTCTTTCATAAGGTTTCTATAGTTTTCAGTGTATAGATTTTTCACGTCTTTGGTTAGATTTATTCCTAGGTATTTTATGGTTTTTCGAGGTTCATGGGTTTGAGCCCTACATCAGGCTCTGAGCTGAAAGTGCAGAGCCTGCTTGGTATTCTCTCTCTCCTCTCCCTGCCCCTCCCCCCCTTTCTGACACACACACACACACACACACACACACACACACACAAACTATAAAGGAAACTATAAAGTGGTCATAAATTGTAAAGAAAATAAGGGAATGACTTTAACACTAAATTCATCAGAATTGTTGGGGGGCGGCAGTCCATGGGATGAAGGAAGATTTGTCAGGAAAAGGGCAACATGGGATTTCTAAGACACTGAAAATGTTATAATTCTTATCCCCCATGGGTAACAGCTCAGGTATTCATTTTATTTTTTTAGTTGTGAATAATCATTGTCTATACCTATTTGTATATACATTTCACCAAAAAAAGAAAAGTTGCTATTCCTAACAGACACACACACACACACACACACACACACACACACACACACACTAGCTGAACTCAAAGCAAAGCAAAACCAAAATATATCACTAAGTTGTAAGCAAACCAGAAGTTTGAAACTGTGCTGTGGACAAATGTGATCAGCAGAGGTTCAAGCCAAAGATCAAGTTTTGCTCGGATTTACTTTGTCCCATCCCCATCCTGAAAGAGGGTGGAGCTCAAGGTGAGATTCTGGCATTAAACCAGTTGACGTACCAAGGTATACTGCCAAAAACACAGGAAGTACAACATATACCGAGAAGGAAGAGAACCAGAAATTCCTTCCACCATGCATTACAGCCGACTATGTGCATGTGAAGCTCAGCCCCACTCATGCAAAGCAGCCACAACAGTGACCTGCACACCACGAGCACTCTAACTGGTAGCTGCTGGTGTGATTATTTTTCATTCTTATTATTTCACCATCCTTTTATAGTCTTTTTTTTCAACTATTATGTTTCTCCAGGTGCACCTGGGTGGCTCAGTCAGTTGAGTGTCTGACTTCAATTCAGGTCATGATCTCCCAGTTCGTGAGTTTGAGCCCCATATCGGGTTCACTGCTGTCAATGCAGAGCCTGCTTTGGATCCTCTGTCCCCCTCTCGCTGCCCGTCCGCCACTTGCACTCTCTGTCTCTCAAAAATAAATATTTAACAAAAACTAAAAAATAAAAAAAAATAATAAAATATTTCTCCATACCAAAATGTTCTTCCAAAACTACTGTTGGGGCACCTGGGTGGCTCGGTCGGTTAAGTATCTGACTCTTGATTTTGGCTCAGGGCATGATCTTACAGCCTGTGGGATTGAGCCCCTCACTTGGTATTCTCTCTCTCCCTCTCTCTCTCTCTGCCCCCCCCCAAAATAAATAAACTGAAAAAAAAAAAAAAACTACTGTTAATGACTGCATAACATTCCGTGTGTATAAGTTAGTTAACCATCCCCAGTGGAATTTAGTTAACCATTCCCCACTGTTGGACATTTAGTTTGGTTTTAACTTTATGACTTTCTAAAGAAGTTACACACTACTTGAATTCAGTTTAGTTCTGTGGTAATACTTTATTGGACACCCTCCATAATTTTCAATGATCACCATGTTAACTTATACTGTAAAGGAATGATAATCCAAATATCACTCTACCCACTCAATAAATATTTAATAAAGCCCTGTACTAAAAGGTATGAAAAATACATAAATAATAAATTCTATTGTCATAGTACTTTCTGTTATATGTCAATTATACTTCAATAAAACTGGAAAAGAACAAAGTACTGTATCATGAAGAATCAAATTCACACTTATAAATTAATTCTTCATTTCCATATTGATTTAAAAAATATATTTTTCTCAAGACCATGAAATTAAACCAGTGACTTGATCCGATGTCATAAGAATCCTTTTTACCACCAGTAAATAAAATCTGCTGACTGGACCACAGTTTTCACTTCCCATAAAATGTCACTGAACAAAGGTAAAGAAAATTTAAAACAAAAGTTGCAAGCCAACACACGGCAGCTCAGGAAGTAGGCTTTTAGGCTCTGTTACTTGGATGAAAAATGACAACAAAAAATCCACTTATAAGTTGCTGGGGATCTCTCTGGTTTGCCTACCACATTTCCCTTTTTATATACGCCATTCCAAAAGTACATGGGACTTTATCAGAATGATTAAAGATTCGCCCACTTTGGGATTTATTCCGGTAGCAGGCTGGTGATTACTTATTTGAATTTCAAAAAGCTCATTTAAGTCACAATGTAACAAAGAAGCAGTTGAAATATAAAGAAAACTAAAATTAAACAGACAAGGACTAATTTTTCCTATTTATTATGTGCAAGCCTGTGACAAAGCTTTCCACAAATCACCTCATTGAAACCTTAGAAAAACAAGAAGGTAAGTACTATTATCAGCCCCATTTTACAGATGAAGAAATGGACTCTCAGAGACCACGCGTGTGATCAGTGGCAGGGCTGGATGACTAACACCAAAATCTGTGCTCTTAAACATGATGTTCTCTTTCCTCCCATCGTGAAATATCAACAGGAGTGCATTTATATGTTGTCAACAAAGTAGAAAGTAACTCCAGACCAACAAACAAATACTTTCAAATGATTAAAAGTGTTCTCAAATAACGATCCCTGATCCCACCTTTTACCTCAAAAAATGAAAACAAAAATAGAGCAAGGAGATATACAGTTTACTCTCTTTACCTTAATTTTTAATTGTCTGAACCGAAGTGAAACGGGTAGCATGAATGAAATCAGAAAAGGGTCTGGTGAAGCTACAAAGCAGACTCGCAAACCAGAACCAGAGTTGAAAATGTGTGCCCCCTATATTGGTCAACACTTCACAAGAGTAAGCAAACCAATCTCGATTGCTAGAACTGAGATTTATCATGCTGTAGCACATGCCAACTTGCATCTGTATTTCAGAAGGACGTGTTTTGCTCAAAAATATCTCCCAAACTATTCCTTAATAGATTTTGAAGTTCATGAAACTAATCAGGGTTTCCGGGCAATGTAACAGGGCTTACTACACTAGCTGGCATTAGTTTGACCAAAATTTCAAGCAAGTTACAATTGTACATATTCACCATATTTTTTCCCCTGATCTTAAGGCAAGCATGTGAAGCCGCTGCCCGCACATTGTGGTTTCTTGAAATGATCTTGGTGAAAGAAACAACTTAGTTATGGCTAATCAATTTAATTAACTCCTCCTGTTAACAGACCAGAGGCGTTGCTGTTCTCTTCTAGGTCCAACTAGGATTCCTTCAATGAATGTAAAGTCTAAACAGTGAAGTGTTCTATCTCCTGCTATACTTTGTGAGGAATCTAAAAGTAAATCATTGTTCCTGAAAACAAACGACCTGGGTTTTTAGCCCCAGGTATGTTAATTGTGTAACTCTATCATTATGCTTCCTTGCATCGTATAAATGAATGGGTTGGACAGGAAATGTTTCATGTCCCTCCCAGCTATAAAGTTTTAATTCATAATTTAAGTTGTTGCTGTTTTCTATTACAGGTTACGTGAAAGGACATCAGATGCAGACACAGGTTCCATATTAGTGACAGCAGCACTTTTTCCTGTTGAAACCCACTGCATGACATGGGGTCATATCAAATTGAATTGGCATTTCCTCGTGTTCCATCTGCTACCAAAATGCACTATTTGTAGTTCAGGCAGCAGAGTGGTCGAAGAACAGATTTTCTTGGCACTTCCTGCACATATGGCATGTAGATGAGTAGGAGATTATCCCTGAGAAAATACTGCAAATAATAGCTGTCAATTCTTAGCAACTAACAACATGCATTATTAAAAACAAACACAACCTCTTGTTCATGAGTTCCACCTCACAAAATGTGTCTTTTGATTCTTTTGGCTCCCATATGGGAGCTAGTAGTTTTTTTATGTGAGCCACAATACTTTTGCTGCAGAATTCAAAAATTGCATAGAATACTAAAATCCAGATAATCTCCAAACCTTCTGTTAGCCAGTTGTCATGATGTTTTCTACTGCTAAGCTTTTTGCCAGAGATGCTAACAAGTAACGGTCAACTGATAGGAGTTTCATACACTTCTCCAGACAAGTAGCTTTTTAAGAGCCCCCACAAACAAGAGATTAACTTCTCTGGATTCTAAATCTTTGAGAAGTTGGGGCGCCTGGGTGGCTCAGTCGGTTGAGCGTCCGACTTCAGCTCAGGTCACGATCTTGCGGTCTGTGAGTTCGAGCCCTGCGTCAGGCTCTGGGCTGATGGCCCAGAGCCTGGAGCCTACTTCCGATTCTGTGTCTCCCTCTCTCTCTGCCCCTCCCCCGTTCATGCTGTCTCAAAAATAAATAAATGTTAAATCTTTGAGAAGTTGACTAACATGCATGAAATAGTCTTTCTTCTCCTAGCTAACACACTCCTTTTAAATTGGGGGGGGGGGGGGGGCGGCGCCTTTTGTCCCTGATTTAAACCAATCTATTCTTTGATAATGTGCATAATTCACAATTCTACCCCCTCTTACAAGTGTGTGCTATGCTTTTCTGAACACGGTTTTATTATTTTTCTGTATTCCCTATTGCATTACATTTTAATTTTCTGAGAACTCAAATAATGTACAGTGTTTGCAAACTGATTATTTTTCTTAAAAAGTGAAAGCAAAGGTGATGCCCACCCCCGCCCCGCCAAACCAGGTAGTAAATGAAACACAAAAGGCTTGAAAATTTTTCTAAGTTATTAATATGAATTGACATGACATCTTAGAAATGAGGGAATCCAAACTCCTTATCTTATAGGTAAGACAACCAAAAGTCAGAAACTAAGTGACTTACCATGACATATCTAACTAGATGTATTTATGGTTTTATACGTAAAATTACACACTGTCACCTATGATGGTTCTTTCCACAGTTGAGAACAGCTCCGGGAAGTCTGTTCCTAAAACATGTGCAGGCAGCCACACTGGCAAAATCCCACATCTGGAGTCACTCCTTGAGATCAAATCATTATCTCAGAAATTCTGAGATACGTGCAACTGGCATCAGGGAAACGGGAGAGAGAAAGAAAGAACAATACTCCAGAGTATTAAGTTTTAAGTCAGAAGGTTAAAAAAAAAATCACACATAATAAAAAATGACTCTTGAAATCACCCTTACCCAGAGAGTCACCCAGAGAGTCCAATATATATGACTTTATTCACAGGGAACAGACCTATGTCTTCTGGGTCCAGCACAGCTGGTTTTCTGTTAGCAATCAAACAGGCCACATTTCTTTTGTTTGTCATCAGATGAAATAGTTGGCTGGAATTAAAAGAGGTAGTTGTTCCAAAACCACGTATCTTTAAACAGCACACTAGCACTCTGCCAGGGTAAGATGTTCACCCTTAAAGAGGGACTCAGGAAATACAACAGAAAATCAGAGTCCTGCATTTCACATCCCTAGTAAGGAACCTACTGTCACTGCATGGGACAGCTTGGCCTCATGCACTATTTCACGGTCATTTTTGTCCCACTTGATCTTGATTTTGCCTAGAAGTGCAGGTGTACTGGTGCCCTTAAATGTGTACGTGATCCAACTCCACTGTATTACCCCATTCCCATAACTGCATACGGGTAGGATGATGTGGGTTAGACATAGGATGTGTGAAAGCAGATAGTCTGGACGCAGGTCCTGATGAGAAGGGCAGGTCAGGTGTCAGAAAGAGTCATACAGCAGCCTCTTTCAGGCTGTAGGTCTGTGTAAATGAGGAAGGTTGAAAGGACTAGGGATCACTTTCTATGGGGCTGAATTTGTTCCAAAAATAATCTTCACCGTGTTCATAATTTTTCCTTGCATTGGATTTGACAGACGCATTGTAAACATTGCAACACATCCCATTTTATTGATTTTTAATCAGTGTAGAGGGCCTGTATCTCAAGCACATTAGTAATCATGTAACAATAGAATTCACACTCTGAAAGAAATTAACCATGAAACTATTTTTCATATAAGGACTTGATCATGGACAAATGAGCTTAGAACAGAAATAACTAAGCCAATACTTGAAAGTGCATTCTGCCAGCCGGTGCTCCAGGCAGCAAGAAAGCCAGACTACCATCCCTCCATGATCTACCACAAAGAGCCATGTGCAAAACCTTGCACAAGGAATGGTGATGAGGAACAAGAGTTCCACCTTAAAATGAAAGGTTGTTCAGGCCGTGCTGGAGTAACATTAAGAGAGGTTCTGCTTATGAAAAAGTTTACCTGTCACTAAGGAAATAATTACTCCTCTGCTATCCTAACTTCCATGTCAATGTAACCAGTTGCTGTAAGTAGAAATTATCTTAATTACAAGCAGTTAAAAATCGGTTCCCTGAACAGTGTTTAGCTTACATCCTTTATAGGGGTTAGCCTAAAGGAAAGCAGGAGTCCCTGGGCTTCCACATGGCCTTTGTTGGTGGCCTAGATGAGTGGGTCCAAATCCGTCCTCAGGGCATGGAGGGTCCACCAGGTCCTCGCATAGGACTCTGGGCATTTCCACAACTGGACCACACAAAAGAACACCCAGGCTGCTCCTGCCTTTCCCAAGGCAAGTAAGGAGTGCCTCTCTCAGCAGCCCTTTTAGAAGACTGTATCAGAAAAAACACAGGTGTCTGCATAGCAATTGTTATGAACTTTGCAGTGAATATTCCAAAGCACAGCATCAACCTCAACACTCCATCCATTGTCTCAATAGGGAAAATCCACCCAGGAGAGACCACAGAAGATGAAAAAAACAAAAAAAGACAAAAAAACAAACACAGCAGAGATACATGTTCATTAAACACTTCAACAGCAACACAAAATACTTGTACCAGAGAGAAAATCCATTTTTAAAAACCCAAGGCACATTAAGTAAAAATGCCTAATCAACCTTAATTAGGTTCCTTCATTAGTTGACAATGTAAATGGACTGAAACTATCACTTAAATATCCAAACCTTCATTTTACATGCAAGTAGCTTCCAGCAAATGATAAAGCAATACTCCCGGGTGAGTGTGGAAGATGGCACTGAATTCTGGCCCATTATAAAGGAGGAGTCAGATTCCACTAGTCCCCGCTTGGTTTAACAGCCAGGCTTTCAGGGAGCTGTTTTCTAAACGGCGGACTCGCCCTAATAAATTAATAGCGAACAGCGTAAAGGTCTAAAATCGTCTGCACTCAATGAAGCTCCGGACCACTTGGTGTCCAGACTTCGGGAAAATGATTCCTTAAAAATAACGTGACAAAGATTACCAGTTGAAAAGAGTAACGAGGAGGAAGAAGAGGGTAACTGGCCAGGAACCACGGCTGCCGCCTGCCTCCCGTGTTAAGTTGCCCGGCTGAAGGTGGTGGTTAAGTTACAGCCAGTTCTCTCTCTACTGGAGGTGCGCTCTAGGAGTCGGAGAAAGCCACCCGGTTTCCAGCTCCCCGTGGGCTTGACGGGACTGGGACGGGGATGGGCTTGCACGAAGCCCAGGGTGGCTCAACCAGAAGCTCTGGCTGTCCCTCACCGCCTTCCTCCAACGCAGACACCAAGTTAGAAATGCAACTCCTCGAGCACAATGACAAGACGGCACACAAAAGGAGCAAGGCAGCCGCTCCCATCCTTACCTTTGACTTGACTTTCATACTCGGCTATGATCTCTTTGTCCTTCTTGAATCTGCTCGGAGTGGACATTATCCAGCTGTTCTGGGTCCGCTTTCAATGGGCAAGTTCTGTTCGGTCGTCACAAACCAGTCTCCTTGGAGAGGCAGAGAGTTGTACTCCCACACACGGGGAACCCGGAGGCAGCACCCACAGGAGGTAAAGGAGGAGGAAGGCGAGGAGGCGGAAAAGAGGAGCGAGCCGAGGACTAGATTAACCCGGGCGCCGGCACCATACTCTCCGCTTCGAGCTGCCGTCGGTGATCCGGGAGGGGGGGAGGGGGGCCTCGGGGCCGGAGAGGCCCGGCGCGCAGGCAAACTCCCGCGAGCCAGCGGCGGGGGGCGTCTCCCTGCCCACCCCACCCGGAGCCGGCCACTTCCTCTACGGCCGCTGGGCGGACGCGGGGTTCGCGCCGGCGCTCCGCACCATTGTTACAAACCCGCACCGGGCGCTCGGGGGCAGGGCCGGCTCTGGAGGGCGGACGCCGCGACCCTCCCTTCCTGCTCCAGCCGCCGGCTCCGGCGCTCGAGGGTCCCGCCCGGGCCGGGATGCTGCCGCCACGGACGCCGTTCCCCCGTCGGCAAAGGCTGCCGCTAGCGCCCGGGCGGACGAGAGGAAACGTAATCCTAGAGCGAGTCCCTGCTGCCGGGCCGGAGGGCGGCCGCTGCGCGGTCTGAACGCGTCCTGGGCGCAGCACCGGCGGAGTTTAGATCTCGACAGCCGGCGCCGCGAGGGGCCTCTGCCTCCTTGGCCGCGGGGCGCCGACGCTACCTCTTTCTCCCCGTCCCGCTCTCCGCTGCTGCCCCCAGGAGGCCGCCGCTGCCTTGCACACTCGCACGCGCACCGGGAGGAGCCGCGCCCCCGGCGGCCGCAAAGTTGCCGGCGCGCACACGGCCCGCGGCTCCCCGCGCCCAGAGAGCAAGCTGCGGGCGGCGGCGGCGGCCGGACGGGTCCCGCGGGGCCTGGCGAAGAGGGGCAGGGCTCGCGGGAGGGGCGGCGCCGTGGCCTGTGCCCTTCGCCCTCGCCCCGCTCGGTAAGGAAGCGCAGGCTCGTCCGGGAAGATGGATGCCTCTCTCGGCCCCCCGCGGCCCCGCCCCGCGCGCCGAGCCCTGGCGGCCGTAGGCGACGCCCCCCGCGCCTCGCCGGGCTGGGGCTCGGCTCCTCTCGGCGCGCGGGGCAGACAGCAGCCTCAGCAGCTGGAAAGCCCCTTCCCCACCCGGGGCCGCCTGGGGTCGAGGCAGGGGGTTCTGGAGGGGCTTTTTCCAGAATCCATCGGAGAAATCCAGAGTTGGAGCTCTCCACGACGGGAGGGGATGTGACTCCAAGACGTTGCACCCCAGTAGGAAAACTGGAGGCTCACTGAATTGTGAATGACTTGGCTGCTGAAAATCAAAAGAGGGCGAAGCTTTTCAGTGGAGATGGAGAAAAATACTCATCTGGAACACAATATTCTCCCCATCCTGGGAGTAGCTCTAGGAGCTAGGGTGGTGGAAAAGGCGTGGTCCAGCTTTCTCACGGACACATTTACCACTTGGGACCTTCCCTTTCTCCTTTCCAATCACCTCGTACATAGTGAGGGTCTGGTTTATCAAAGCGATGTGTTCAGAGGCGTGTCCAGTATACAAATGTTTTCCCAGCAAGATCTAAACAGAGTAGGGATTTTTTAGACTTTGATCATTCATTCATGTATCCCGTGATAAACTTTCACGTTCTTACTGTGGGCCAAATATCAAGCTAAGAGCTAGGGACTCCGAGGTCAGGTCCCTGCTCTAAAGGATCTCAAAGTATATTGTATGTATGTATGTATGTATGTATGTATGTATGTATGCATAATAATACTGTAAGAGAAACACTCCTGGCTTTGGGAGTCCTGAAAAGGAAAAATGGGCTGCAAGAGGTTTGGCAAAAAGTGATATTTACACTGGATTTGAAGGATAAATAGTAAGCAGTTTGCCGCCTCAGAAAGGGAAGGGGTTGCGTTCCACGGGGAAAAAGGAACATCGTACTTTGGGGCAATTGGAAATACAGTTACAAGATATCTTCCACTAAAATACCAGATCTCTGATAGGTGAAAAACATTTTGAAAATTTTTATATATTCCAACTGATAGTCTGTGCACGTTGTTTTTAATTGTGCAACTTTTAAAATTTAATTTTTAAACATCTTTTTACACTATAACAACAGAATACAGGAATAAATTGTTTTTATTTTTTTAGAAATTTTTAAAAGGCACCTAGCTGGTTCAGTCAGTGGAGCGTGCAACTCTTGATCTCAGGGTTGTAGGTTCAAGCCCCAAGTTGGTTGCAGAAATTACTTAAAAATTAAAATCTTTAAAAAAATGTAAGTTTTTTTCCACAGTGCCAAAACAAGAGGTTAACTGCAGAACCCCTGACTGTCCTAATTTCATGTGGAACTAACTGTCTTATGTAAGAGTTGGGTGAAAAGCCAGAATATCTAAAGCAGAGAGGCTGGGAAGGAAGGTCAAGGTGAACTGGGAGAGGCCTCCTATACTGAGCTTTTAGACACAGTTCTGCAGACCACAGTGAACCTTTTAAGTAGAGTAGTGTCATGGTCACATAGGTGTTCTATAAAGATAACTGTTGGCAGTGTGGAAGGATGGATTGGGCATAGGAAGAGAGAGACCAGAGATAAGCAGCTTACTTTGGTGATTATTGCAGGCAAATATAAATGTGATTCATATCATCCATCCATGGTGCTATTGGATTTATCTTATATTTGCACTTGGGAAGTACAACTTGGCAATACAAAATGCAGCCCCTAGAAATGAATTATTAGCTGGAGGTAGACCTGAACCACTGTGGTAGGCACACGCCCCAAAGACTGAGTGCTCAGAGATGAATCCTAGCTCTGCAGTTTTCCTGAGTGAGCTGATAAAAATTACTGCACCTCTCCAGGCCTCACTTTCCTGTCTGTACAATGGGTTAATACCTAGCTCCCGGAGATTTGATAAGGACTTACTGAGATCATCCTTTAAAGTGCTTATAGCAACATCAGACCATTGTACAGACCCAGTGACTGTTAGTTATCTTGGTGATTATTATCTCAGTTTTAATCTTCTTTGAAAGAAAGGTATTTAAAACTCAGAGACAGAGGGGGCAGGGCACCTGGCTGGCTAGGTCAGAAGAGTGTGTGACTCTTGATTCCTGGGTGGTGAGCTCAAGCCCTATGTTGGGTGTAGAGATTATTTAAATAAATACAACTTAAAAAAAAAAAAGATTAAAAAAATAAAATCAGAGATAGTCTCTTAAATATCTTTGACTTCATCATGTCCAATAAACCATCAATAAATGGTTTTGAGTGTTAATGCCCTAATATTAGTAAATCACCATCTTACTGTTGTTGGAAATTGGATCCCATCCACTAAACAAAGCACTTTGCATACATTCTTAAAAGAACCCTATAAGGTAGATACCATTGTCCTCATTTTACAGATGAGAAATTAGAAAGCCCAGTGAAGGCCTGGCTGGGCCAGAATTCCAGCCCATATCAGCTTGCCTCCAAAGTGGGTTTTCCCAATTGTTTCCTCTGCTTCCTGTGAACTGACGGTTCTTTAAACTTATGAAGCAGGTTCACGTACAGTGAAACGCGTGTGACTAATTCACAGTTTGCCCTCTGTGGATGTCTTCTGATCCCGCCATGCAGCGTGATTGACAAATCAAATGTTCTTTTCATAGTTTTCTTTTTTCAGGTTCTCCTTATCTTTCCCATACTCAAGAGCCCACTTAGTTCACAAAGCTGGATATGGAGACTGCCTGGGACTTAAAATCCAGAAAGCCAGGGTGAGCCAGGCTTGGAGACCAGCAACTGTGATTCTAATTCTGTGACTTTGCTCCACCTTGCGGTAGCTGTTTTCTTAGCTACACAACAGCTATGGCCCCAAAGCTCACTCCTCTCCCGCCACACTCTTCTGTAGGGGCACGTGAGGACAAATGTAGAGTGCCTGATAGTAGGATCCCTGCTACATATTAATCCGCCCTGGCATCTAGTATTTGCCTTTCGGAACCACTCCAGATATCCTGAAGTACTAGTTAATGGACCATCTGAGCATATATCCTGGGAGTAGTTAGGAATAGCCACAGGGTCCTTGCAGCCACAAAATAAACCATGCACCTTGCTACAGTACCACTTTGGCCCAATCCCAAATAACTTAAATCATTTTTAAAAGTTCAATACAAATGCATTAAGGAGTTAATGCCAAATTCACACAATTCTTTTAGCTATAGTTTCAGTGTCTAAGAATTTCATGTCTGAAGTAGGCCATCCTACCGTTCCCCTTCATGGAAAGGATACCTTCTCCTCTGCCTGCCGAGATGGAAAAGTGGGTGAAGCCATGCCAACATCCTAGGCTTTAGGCTTGGATCCAGCCAGAGCATCAGAACAGCAACTGTTGGACATGCACGTCTTATGTTGTCTCAACTCTGGGACCCCTTGGCTTCTCAAACTGCTTGCAGTAGTGTTTTCAGTGAATCACATGTTGATATCATGCCCGGGGCAGTGTTTTATAAAGTACGATCTGATCTTACCATTGATCATCTTCATCAGAATCACCTTAGGAGTCTATTAGAATTCAAATATTCTGCACTTAAAGACATATTTCTCAACTTCAATATGCGTACAAATCACCTGAGAATCTTGTGAAAATAAGGTCCTAATACTTTCTGGAGTGAGGCTTGAGATCCTCCATTTCTAATAAGCTCCTAAGTCATGCCAATAATGCTGTCATAAAGGACACACTTTGAAGAGCAAAGTCTCATAGGGTCCGAGTTTTGGGTGAGGAGGAAGTCCCCTGGTAATTCATATGCATTAGAATCTTTGCCCAAGGTCAAGGGACATTAAAAGAATATCCTTACAAAACACTAGCTACATTTACTCAAGGAATGTTGATAACATGGTCAAGGTTTTGTTTTGTTTTTTCAATTGAATGTATCTCTAAGAAACTATTTTGGGGGTACCTGGGTGGCGCAGGTCATGATCTCACAGTTCTTGGATTCAAGCCCCACAAAGGTCTCTGTGCTGACAGCTCGGAGCCTAGAGCCTGCTTTGGATTTTGTGTTTCTCCCTTTCTCTCTCTGTCCCTCCCCCACTCATGTTCTGTCTCTCAAAAATAAAAAAGGTTAAAAAAATTAAGAAACTAGACTCTTTTCTCCTCCAAGATAATAAAAATTTTGTTTTAACTTTTTCATCCATAAAATGGGGCTGATTTTTACCTTAATAGGTTTGTGGTAGGGAATGAATGCAAAGTGTGTATAAAGCACTTAGCACCAAGCTGGGCACATAAGTGATAAATAAACGTCATCATCCTTATTATTTTGGTACCAAAAGCTAACTCCCAAGTTTACAGCAAAAACACTGCAGTTATGGAGGATCTTTTGGTGTGTTTATGTGTGTCTATTTACCTCTTTGTTTAAATCTCCTATGTTAATTGAGAATTTTTTGGGTTTTAATGGGATTGTTTTGTAATTTATTAGTTTACTGTGTGTCTGCATTTCCTATACATTACCTCAAATCTTTTATAGAATGGTCTCTACAGTCTCTTCAATTCTAACCAACAAATATTTATTGAGTATCTATTAAGTTGAACCATATGACATTGCCGATATTTGACAATTTTTGACATAAAAGATGGCAATGTTATATGATTCCGTGTATGACTATGAGCCCCACAATCTGCAACTGGCATAAATTAAATTCAACAACAAAAACCCACTTCCCAATATCCAAGTGAAGGCTCAGTTGAACCCTACCCACGTCTAGGGAAATCTCACTCATTCGCAAGTTGGAGGAGTCCAGTAGAGTTTGCCGGGTATTCAATCAAGAAGTATTAATCATTGTTTTAAAGGAAACTTGGCCCATAATTTAGCAGCAGCTTGTGGAAATGGACTGTATAAATAGCCATTTTTCCCTTCCCTGGCAACACAGTAGTAAAGACAAGCTGTCAGAAGATCTTGCCAATTTCATTCTGATGCACTTCCCCGGTAGAGAAGAGGGTAGAATGTAACAATAAAGGTGAGTTTAAATTTTTTTTTTTCAACGTTTATTTATTTTTGGGACAGAGAGAGACAGAGCATGAACGGGGGAGGGGCAGAGAGAGAGGGAGACACAGAATCGGAAACAGGCTCCAGGCTCTGAGCCATCAGCCCAGAGCCCGACGCGGGGCTCGAACTCACAGACCGCGAGATCGTGACCTGGCTGAAGTCGGACGCCTAACCCACTGCGCCACCCAGGCGCCCCAATAAAGGTGAGTTTAGATGAGGCCCTGGAAGGGTCAATGCGAGAGATCCTAAAAAGAGACAGCAGGAGCGAAAGGATAGAAGAGAAAGAGAAAGAAACTGAAAGTCACAGGGAGAGAAAAAGCAAAAGAGAACAACAAAAACGAATGAAGCTTCTAAAATGTTCAGTTGTGCAATTTAACTCTTCTCCACCCAAAACACTCCTCTCTGATTTTCAAGAAAACTCGTTACGGCTTAAATACATGAGGGCTTTTAAATACCTTCAATTTTCTTTGAATAAAATTGCCTTAGAAAAATATTAACTATCTGCTCAAAATCACCTGTTCCCATTTTGCACAAATCGTTATTAAAATAGAATTTGCTTTGTTTAATCTCATCTTCATAACTTCCAAACACCCACACATAACAGTCTTCTCATCAGAGTTACTATTTTCTGCATTGAAATTCTACTACAACTTCCCATGTGGCTGCCGCACAGTGTAAGCGGAATATGAATATTCAATGAGCCCACCCTGATGAAAGTATTAAATCCCATCATTTATACAAAAAAAAATGGTATTATTACTCAGAGGAAAACAGCCAAAGTTAGACAAGAAATGGCAGCTGCAATTCAGTTATCAGAATCAGAGATGGATTCGTGTGTAGAGCAAACCCTAACAAAAAGATTTGTTATACCAAGAAATACATGTATCTCTAATGCTTGTATTTTAGGAAATGAATAACAGACCCCTCCCCTTCTTCCCATTATACTTTAGCAGCAGACATTTTAAGGCTGCCTAATTTCATCACCTCTTTTACAGAGAAACAAGTCTATATATATGCTTCTCAGGAGGGTACCAGAGAAGCCAAAGGCTGGTAAACAGAATCCTATTTAAATATAATGGAGACACTCACCTTTAAAAGGGTCTCAAGGTACATAGTCTTTTGTAAAAACAAAGATGATTTTTGAAAAAGGATTACCATCTGGGAACAGGAAGTCCACAGATAGTCAGGCAATTGAGGGTTATATGCGTCTAGAGCTGAGAAGCTAGGGTCTGGGACCTCAAAGGGGAAAAAGGACAATTCACAGGAAGATAAAAAGAGTAAATGCCTGGCAAACAAATATTTCCTGGGCCATACACAAACAATAAGAGAGAGGTATTTTAACAGGTTTAGCTAAATTCCTCCATGTCTACCCCACCCAGTTCACATTATACTGTAGTTATCTATGGGGATAACTCCCGTCCTGGAGCAGGTCCTCTATCTAAATTCCTTTTGGGATAGTTAGGGGGAAGAACAAAGGTTTTTCCGGAACCTTCTGTTTCTTAAAAATAACCAATCTAAAATAATCCGCCAGCCAAAGAGACATATTTGGGGATGACAAATTCTGCCTCTCTACCCCCCTTCTCATGGCACCCTAACATCGTGTGCTTCCTTTGGCCAGAGCACTTGCTACGCTACTTTCTCATGTATCTGTCAGATCCCACCTGTGGGATCACTTATCTGTGAGTTGATGGACTATGCTCGCATTAATACTGTTCCTGACATAAACTAGATGCTCAATAAATGCCTGTTGAAACACATGACATCCTTTGACAAATTGCATAATTTGGAAATTGTTTTGCTTTCAGAGGGAATTCCTTGTATTTAGGAATCTCGCTTAATTATTTTTGATGAGGTGAAATTGTTAAAATGATGCATGACCAGTGAAAGTAAGAGACAAAGAGCTCTAGACACTCAGAAGAGAGGAAGATTACCTTTTTGCTGAGCTGCCTTAGCTGAGGTCTCTGAGAGTAAGAGCTGTTAGGTTTGAAGCAGCTGATGTGTATTTGAAGGAGTCCTGGGTTTAGAGGCAGAAACCTGGGCTTGGGTTCCGTCTCTGTCACTGTACTCTTTGACCATTGTTTTCTTGGCTAGGAAAGGTGGGGGGGGGAAGAATATGAGACTTCATAGCTGTAGAGAGAGAGAGATAATGCGTTTGAAATGGCGTCATGGGGTTCAGAGCTGTATACAAAGTGTGATCAGGAAAGACAGCCTGGAAGGGCCAGACTGAGTCAGCGACAGAGGCTCCAGGCTGTCCAGGCAGTAGGGCATCTCCTGTGAGGGTATATGATGAGGCAGCAGACCCTTCAGCCACCCACGCTGGGTGTGCACTCACCAAATGCAAACTGGAATTGCTGGTTTCCTGAAAGTTCCAGTCCAGTTGCATAAACCCAGGGCAGCCTATCTAGGAGGCACTAGGGTTTCCAGATCCATCTGTTTCCCCACTCTAGGCACTGCCATAGCTGTGGATGAGTGCCAGAGATCACAGTGGGGTACAGGGAGGCAGAGCAAGTCGCCGCCCAAGTGGTGGGACTGAAGGGCCCCTGAGAAGCATTTTTGGCCAAAAAGGATCCCTTACTGGCCTTTCTTTCCTCAGTGCTTGGGATTCCTGCATTAGTCAATCTTTTTGATGGGACCTGGAATCCAGTTTGGAATAAAACTGTGACAAGGTCTGTCTGTTATTCTTTTTTTTAAAAAAATGTTTATTTTGAGAGAGAGAGCATAAGCAGGGGAGGGGCAGAGAGAGAGAGAGGGAGAGAGAGAGAATCCCAGGCAGGCTCCACGCTGTCAGCGCAGAGTCTGACCTGGGGCTCAATCCCACTAAACATGAGATCATGACGTGAACCAAGATCAAGAGTCAGATGCTTAACCAGCTGAGCTACCCAGGGACTCCTGTATGTTATTCTTAAAAAAAAATTTTTTAAATATTTATTTATTTTTGGGAGACAGAGTGCAAGCAGGGAAGGGACAGAAAGAGAGGGAGACACAGAATCCGAAGCAGGCTCCAGGCTCTGAGCTCCAAGCTGTCAGCACAGAGCCTGACTCAGGGCTGGAACCCATGAAGCTCGGGATCATGACGTGGGCCAAAGTCGAACGCTTAACCCACTGAACCACCCAGGTGCCCCTGCATGTTATTCTTTTTAATGATATATATTTTTTTTAACGTTTATTTATTTTTGAGACGGAGAGAGACGGAGCATGAGTGGGGGAGGGTCAGAGAGAGAGGGAGACACAGAATCGGAAACAGGCTCCAGGCTCTGAGCTGTCCGCACAGAGCCCGACGCGGGGCTCGAACTCACAGACCGCGAGATCATGACCTGAGCCGAAGTCCGACGCTCAACCGACTGAGCCGCTCAGGAGCCCCTGTATGTTATTCTTAACTGAGGCTCCTGTCGTTTTTTTCCCCAGAACCACAACAGCGATAATAATAACGGGCACCTGGCTGGTTCAGTCGGTAGAACATGCCAGTCTTGATCTCAGGGTGTGGGTCCGAACCCCATGTTGGGTGTAGAGACTACTTAAAAATGAAATCTTTAAATAATGATAATAATAACAGGGAACACTACTTCAGAGGTGCACGGGTGCAGTTCCAAGCACTTTATCGAAATAACTTATTTAATCCTCATCACAACCCTGTGAGTTTGGCACTATCACTGTCATTCCCATTTTATAGTGAGAGTATCAAGATCTAGAGGGTGACAATTCTTTCCCAAGCATGTATAGTTACTAAGTAGCGAAGCTGGAATCAGAACCAGGGCAGTCCAGTTCGAGAGTCTAATACGTAACCACTATGCTGTTGACTATATATTTGTGGCAATGGAACAGAATATGCAATAGTTTTCCACTTCCCTATTAACAAATTGTTTTTTACTTTAAGAAATTGTGTTACTTTTTTAATGTTACTGTTATAGAATAGGGGGAAGCCGTGCCTGGGTGGCTCAGTCACTCAAGCACCTGACTCATGCTCTCAGCTCAAGTCATGATCTCACGGTCTGTGAGATGGAGCCTGGCCTCGGGCTCTTCACTGACAGTGCTGAGCCTGCTTGGGATTCTCTCTCTCCCTCTTTTTTTTCTTCTTCTTCTTTTTTTTTTTTATGTTAAATATAATTTATTGTCAAATTGGTTTCCATACGACACCCAGTGCTCATTCTCTCTCCCTCTTTCTCTCTGCTCCTCCCCCATTCAGATGACTCTGGGTAGACCCATGCAAGTCCTTGCGGGAAGAGAAGCTGACAGCAGCCTTCCCTCTTCTCTCTCTCAAAATAAATAAATAAACATAAAAAAAAAAAAAAAAAAGAATGGGGGGAAATAACCCCTCCCCTCAGCGGTTCCTGTAAGATCAGGGAATCGTGATAGATGTCACTATTTAGCCCACAGTCTCCTCTGAAGAAAGCAAAAAAAGAGGCCAGAAAATCTCCCAGTCCCTTCCCACAAAGACTATTATGCCTTCTTTTGAGGGATCACCCATATGCGCATACAGTGGCTCAGAGGCAGATGGAAGACAGCTCCTCTCTCCTCTGCCCCCAAAGACTATGTGAGTGTAGCCAGGTCCGAATGCTGGACCACTTGGACCATGGCAGGCAGAGAGCAGGAGAAGAGCAGGTAATACCCAGGGTTCTTAGTGCTCTTATTTCAAGAAGTAAAGGAAAACTGAAACCTTTGGCTAGTATCTGCCTTTTTGTGTCCCTTAATTTCTATCTAATTATAATTGAAAAAAAATAAAGTCTGGCTTTGTGTGGGAAGGCACCCCTCAATCTGGCGGATTCTGAAATACTTGGTTCCTGCATTAGTTACGGTTCTCCAGAGAAACAGAACCAACAGGGTATAAATACAGAAAGAGATACACTATGAGGACAAGGCTCATGTTGTTATGGAGGCGGAGAAGTCTCACGACCTGCCATCTGCAAGCTGGAGACCCATGGCAGCGGCGGTGAAGTTCTACTCCAAACCCAAAGGCCTGAGAACCAGGAGCACCGATGTCTGAGGACAGGAGAAGATGGTTGTCCCAGTTCAGACAGGAAGAGGAAACTTACCCTTCCAGCCAGGATAGATCTGGGGTGCAAGCCTTTGCCTGTGAGAGCAGATGTGGACAGACCCTTGGCTTGGTGGCAGCTGGTTGGTGACTGCAGGACAAGAGCCCTGGAGAGAAGACATGTACTCAGTATCAGGGAAGGCTGCTGTCAGCTTCTCTTCCGGCAAGGACTTACGTGGGCCTGTCTAGAAGCCATCTGTTGAAGAGTAATCAAATTAAATGAGATAATGAACATGAAACTCTTCGTAAAGTTGTCACTGTTACTATCAACATCAAATAAGGCTTAGAATATACAGATTCACAACAACATAAAGGGGAGGTTCAGGGATATATATATATATATATATACACACACATATACATGTATATGGTATATATATATATGCACATATATGTAAATACAATTGGAAATTAGATTTAGACAGGCTTAAAATTTTGTTCTTTCATTCTCATTAACGATTTTTCTTTTAATGTGGGCTTAGGGGTGCCTGGGTAGCTTAGTCGGTTGAGCGTCCAACTCTTGATTTCTGCTAGGATCATGATCCCAGAGTTGTGGGATCAACCCTGCATTGGGCTCTGTGCTGAGTGTGGAGTCTACTTAAGATTTTCTCTCTCTCTCTGCCCCTCTTCACACTTGCACTCTCTCTAAAATTAAATTTTTTTTTTTTAAAGAAATAGGAAAATTGGGGCACCTGGGTGGCTCAGTCAGTTGAGCGTTGGGCTTCGGCTCAGGTCATGATCTCGCCGTTCCCGAGTTCGAGCCCCACGTTGGGTTCTGTGCTGACAGCTCGGAGCCTGGAGCCTGTTTCGGATTCTGTGCCTCCCTCTTTCTCTGCCCCTCCCCTGCTCATGCTCTGTCTCTTTCTGTCTCTCAAAAATAAACATTACAAAAATTAAAAAAAAAAAAAAGAAATAGGAAAATAAAATGTGGGCTTAGTGGGGCACCTGGTAGGCTCAGTTGGGGTAACAAGCAACTCTTGATCTGAAGGTTGTGGGTTCCAGCCCCGCATTGCATGTAGAGATTACTTAAAAGTAAAATCTTTAAAGTAATTAATTAAATAAAATGTGGTCTTAGAATGACACTGCACACTTAAGAAACTTGTATTATAGACAGGGAAGTGTAGTCTGGTACCAGAGGATTTGATGACAATTTATCTTAGCTATTGAAGGGGACGGGGAAAAGAATCTTCTCCTTCCATTCCCTTTAGGTTCTTGGCTGGAGTTCTGTACCAAAAGATTAACAAGAGAAAAGCCTACAAATTTATATAAGTTTTCTGTGACATGGAAGCTTTCAGAAGGAAAATAAGACCTGGGCATTTTTATATAGGTTTGATGAAGAGTGGAAAGTCATGGGAAAGTGTGATAGATAAAGTGTAATAAACTGGGAGACACTTAGCAAGGCCTGTTCCTTCAGATTCCTCTCCGAGATCTTTGGGGATAAGGATGCTCCTGGTATGGGGAGGGCATCTCTCATATGAAAATCTAAAGACCTGCTTCAGGGGGAAGATCAGAGAATCCTTCCAGCACCC